>NW_025550915.1:0-343111 GCF_905237065.1 Salmo salar | reverse complement strand
ATAAATAAAGTTACCCCTCTCCTCAATAAATAAATAAGATACCCCTCTCCCCATAAATAAAATCCCCCTCTCCCAATAAATAAATACCCCCTCTCACAACCTAAATAAATACCCTCTCACAATAAATAAAGTCCCCCTCTTCCCAATAAATAAATAAAATTGCCACCTCCCAAATAGATAAATAATTGATAATAAAGTCCCCTCTCCCCAATCAGTGATCAGTCCCGCTCTCCCAATAAATGTCCCCCCTCTTCCCATAAATAGATAAAGTCCCTCTCCATATTCCCCCTCTTCCCTTATAATTGCCACTCCCAAATAGATAAATAAGTCCCTCTCTGTATAATAATCCCCTCTCCCCAATCAGTGATCAGTGCCCGCTCTCCACAATATGTCCCCCCTCTTCCCAATAAATAGATAAAGTCCCCTCTCTGTCAAAATAAATAAAGTCCCCAATGATAAACTACCCTCTCCACAATAAATGGAATCAAGTGTCCTCTCACAATAAATAAATAAACTCCTCTCCCCCAATAAATAATTAAACTTGCCTCCCAGTAAATAAATAAACTCCACTCTCTGACAAATGCGTAAAGTCCCTCTTATAATAAATAATCCTCTCTATTATAAATATGTACCCCCTCTCCCAATAAATAAATAAATACGTGTCAAATAAATTCCATCTTCTCCCCCAAAATAAAGTCCCCCTCTCCAATAAATAAATACCCTCTCCCATAAATATGTGCCCCCCTCTCACAATAAACTCCCCCCTCTCCCAATAAAATAAAGTCCTCTCACAATAAAATGAAATTGCCTCTCTGATATGGGAGGTGCCCCTCTCTGATAAATAAAATTTCCTCTTTGATAAATGGAAATAAAGTGCCCCTCTCTGACCAAATAAACCACTACCCTCTCCAATAAAATAAAATAAATACCCTTCTCCAATATAATAAAGTCCTCTCTTTAAATAAATTATCCCTAATGGTGATAAAGTCCCTCTCCACAGTAAATGAATGTGCCCCTCTCCCAATAGATAAGTCCTCTCTATAAATAAATTAGACTCCTATACAATAGATAAATGATCACATCTTTAAATAAGTCCCCTCTCCCAATAAATAAATAAAATTGCCCTCTACAATAAATAAATAAAGTGCCCTTCTCCCAATAAATAGAAATAAAGTCCCCATCTCCCCAATAAATAAATCCCTCTCCCCAATAATAAATCCCCTTCTCCCCATAAATAAGTCCCTTATAAATAATCTCTCCCCATATTCCCCTCTCCCAATAAATGAATCCCCTCCACAAATAGTGCCCCTCTCTTGCAATAGGCCAAGTCCCTTCAATGTTAATATATATAAAGTCCATCTTATAATAATGTCCTCTCCTCAGTAAATAGATAAAGTCCCCTCGTCAAGGAAAATAAATTACCCCTCTCACAATGTAGAAGTGCCCTCTCTCCATAATATAGTGCCCTCTCACACATTAAATAAAGTGCTCCTCTCCCCAGTAAATAAATAAAGTGCCCCCACTCCCCAATGGAAATAAATTGCCACTCTCACAGTGATAAGTACTACTCCTATTAGATAAAGTGCTTCCCTCTTATAAATAAATTGCCCCCTCTCCCAATAAATAAATAAAACTCCCTCTTTACAATAAATAAATAAAATCCCCTCTCTTAATAAATATACTCCCCCAAATAAATGGAAATAAAGTCCCCTCAATAAATAATAAGGTCCCCACTCTCCTAATGAAATGATAATCCCTCTCCACAATAAATCATAAAATTTTCTCTCCCAGTAGATAAAGTACCCTCTCTTCCAAATCAAATGAGGTGCCACTCTTTCCCCAGTATTTAACAGTGCCCTCTTGAGGCTGGTGCCCTCTCTGATAGATAAAGTCCACTCTCATCAATGATAGATAGTGCCCCTCCCCAATGGAAGTAAGGTGCCCTCTCCCCAAATAGGTAAATTGCCTCTCTCCAGTAAATGATAAAATTGCCCTCTCCCCCTTGATGTGTGCTCCTCTCACAATAATATAAAGTGCCCCTCTGAAGTGCCCTCACTCTGCAGTAGATAAGGTGCTGACTCCTGATGGAAGTAAGGTCCCTCTAATAAATAAAGTCCCCCTCTCCCAATAAATGAAAGACTCCCTCCCATGAATAAAGTTTACACCCTCTCCCCAACAAATGAAATTTCTTCCTCTCCCCAATAAGCGATAAAGTCCCTCTCTCCAATAAATAAACTACCTCTCTAAATAAATGTAAAGTACCTCTCTCCCCAATAAATGAATAGCTATCCCCACTCTCTCTAATAAATAAAGTACCTCTTTAAATAAAGTACCCCTCTCCCCAATAAATAAAGTACCCTCCTCCACAATAAATAAATGGGCTGCACGTCTCCCCAAAATGAAGTACTCCTCCATATACTTAAATAAATAACAGTCCCCCTCTCCAAAATTAAGCAAATAAACTACCCCTCTCCAATAAATAAAATAAACTCCCCTCTCCCAATAAATGATACCCCTCTCTGACAAATAATCCAATCAAATAAATAAGTTCCCATATTCCAGTAAATAGTAAATTACTTGTCTCTGATAAATGGAAATGGGGTCCCTCTCCCAGATGGAAATGCATAAGTCCTCTCTGTCATAATCTTACTTCACAATGAATAAGTAAAGTCCCCTTCTCCTTAATAATAAAATAAGTCCTCTCACAGTAGATAAAGTGCATCTTTACTCCCCCCCAGTAAATAAGGTTCCCCTCTCCCAATAAAATAAAGTGCCCTCTCCCCAGTAAATAAAATTCCTCTTTGGTAATATAAAGTCCTCTATCAAGATAAATTGCCCCTCTCCTGATAGAAATAATACCCCCTCTCCCAATGAGTTAATAAATCCCTCCCTGATAAATGAAATAACCCTCTCCTCAATAAATAAATAAATACCCCTCTCCCCATTAAATAAAGTACCCCTCTCCCCAATAAATAAATCCCCTCTCCCAATAATAAATCAAGTACCCCCTCTCCCAATAAATAAAGTCCCCCTCTTCCCAATGAAATAAAAGTACCCCTCTCCCCAATAAATGAGTAAAAGTACCCTCTCTGACTAAATAAATAACAGTACCCCTCACTACATAAAATAAACTATCCCTCCAATAAATAAAAATGAGTCCCCCTCTCCGCAATAAATAAATAAAGTACCCCTCTCAATAAAATAAATAAAAGTCCCCCCTCTCCCCCCCGTTAAATAAAATTACTCTTCTCCCCAATAAAATAAAATACCCCTCTCCCAATAAAACAAATTACCCCTCTCCCCAATAAATAAAGGAACCCCTCTCCCAATGTAAATAAAGTCCCCCTCTCCCCAATAAACAAATACCACTCTCCCCAATATATAAAAGTACCCCCTCACTTCCAAAAAATAAAAAGTGCCCTCTCCCTATAAAGCCCTCTCATAATAAAGTCCCCTCTCTCCAACTGAAATAAACTACCCCTCCCCAATAAATAAATAGTACCCTCTCTCTGACCAAATCGATAAAGTACCCCTCAAAAAAACAAAGTTCCCCTCTCCTAATAAATTAAATAAATACCTCTCCCTGCAATAAATGACCAATTTTTTCCCCAATAAATAAAGTACCCCTCTCCCCATGCAAATATACTCCTCTCCCCAAAATGGGGTACCCCTCTCCCTTTCAAAGTACCCCCTCTCCCCAGTGAATCAATCGTAACCCCTTCATCTCTAATAACAATCAAATAAGTACCCCTCTCCAATAATATAAACTACATAAATAAATAAAGTCCCCCCTTTCCCCAATAAATAAAGTTCCCCTACTCCAATAAATAAAGTCACTCTTCTTTGAATGTCCCAATAATCGAAATAATGTCCCCCTCTTTTTAATAAATAAAGTGCCTCTTCCCCAATAAATAAATAACAAACTAAACCCCTCTCTCATCAATAAATAAAGTACCCTCTCCCCTCCAATAAATAAAATCAAGTACCCGCCCTCCATAACAGTCCCCTTCCAATAAATAAAGTACCCCTCTCCCCAATAAATAAAAGTACCCCCTCTCTCAATGGGTCAAAATAAAGTACCCTACTCCCCAATAACAAATCCAAGTACCCCCTCTCCCAATAAAATAATAAACCACCCTCTTCCCCAATAAATAAATAAACTACCCCTCTCAATAAATAAATAAATTACCCCTCTCCCCTAATAAATAAACAAGTACCCCTCTCCCAATAAGCCTCCTCATATAAATAAAGTCCCCTCTCAAATAAATGGGTCCCCCTCTTCCACAATAAATAAATAAAGTACCCCTCTCCCCAATAAATAAATAAGTGCCACCCTCCCCAATAAATAAAGTCCCCTCTCCCCAATAAATAGATCAAGTACCCCCTCTCTCCAACAAATAAAGTCCCCTCTTCCCAATGAAATAAATAGGAAGTCCCTCACCCCAATAAATAAAGTACCCCTCTCCCCTAATAAATAAAGTACCCTCTCTCCCAATAATGAGTAAGTATCCCTCTCCAAATAAATGGGGCCCCCTCTCCCCAATAATAAATAAATAAAGTACCCCCTCTCCCCAATAAATAAATAAAATTCCCCCTCTCCCCAATAAATAAACAAAGTCCCATCTTCTCTACTAAATAAATAAAGTCCCTCTCAATAAATAAATACCACTCTCCCCAATGAAATAAATAAGTACCCCTCTCCCAATAAATAGTACCTCTCTCCAATAAGTCGTACCCTCTCCCCAATGAACAAATAAAGGACCCCTCTCCTGAATAAATAAAGTACCCCTCCCCTCAATAAATGGGTCCCCCTCTTTTCAATAAATAAATAAAGTACCCCTCTCCCCATAAATAAATAAACTTCCCTCCAATAAATAAATAAGTACCCTTCTCTTACAAATAAATGTGTAAGTACCCCTCTCTAAATAACAATAAAGTCCCTCTCCTAATAAATAAATAAAGTACCCCTCTCCCAATAAATAAAGTACCCCTCTCCCAATAAATTAATGAACTCCCCTCTCCCAATAAATAAATTCCCGGCAATTCTCTCCCCAATAAATAAAGTTCCCCCTCTCAATAAATAAATAATACCCCCCCTCTCTCAATAAATAAATAAAGGCATTCCCCTTCTCACCATAAAGGAATACTCTCCCAATAAATAAGTTCCCCTTCTCCCCAATAAATAAATCCCCCTCACCCTCTCAAAATAAATAACCATGCCCTCTCCCAACTAAATAAAAATTCCTCTCCCAATAAATAAATAGTCACCTCTCTATAACAATACATTCCCCTCTCCCCTAATAAATGAAATAAAGTACCTCCCCAATAAAACAGTACCCTCTCCCTCAAAATTATATACAATAAATAAAGTGCCACTCTCCTCATAAAATAAATAAAGTCCCCTCTCGGTCAAAAATAGTACCCCTCTCCCCAATAAATAAAGTACCCCTCTCTCTCAATAAAATGAAATAAAGTACCCTCTCCCCAATAAATAAACAACCACTCTCTCCAAATAAATATCCCAATAAAGTACACCTCTCCCCAATAAATAAAGATGCCCCCTCTCCCCAATAAATAAAGTACCCTCTCCCAATAAATAAAGTACCCCTCTCCCCAACAAATCAAAGACCCCTCTCCCAATAATACATAAAGTACCCCTCTCCTCAATAAATAAATAAAGTCCCCTCCCAATAAATAAATTTTAAATGTAAGTCCCTCTCCCAATAAATCAAAGTACCCTCTCCATGGGTCCTCTTTATAAATAAACAGTACCCCTCTCCAATAAATAATAAAGTACCCCTCTCCCCAAAATAAATACCTCTCAAATAAAGTACTGCCCTCTCCCCAATAAATAAATCCCTCTCCCCAATAAATAAATAAAGTACCCCCTCTCCCCAATATAATCAAAGTACCCCTCTCTCCAATAAATAAATAAAGTACCCCCTCTCCCCAATAAATAAATAGCAATTCTCTCTCCCAAAATAAATAAAGTACCCTCTCCCCAATAAATAAATAAAGTACCCCTCTCTTTAATAAACAAATTCCCTCTCCCCAATAAATAAATAAAGTACCCCTCTCCCCAATCCATAAATAAAGCCCCCCTCTCTCCAATAAATAAAGTCTCCCTCACCCAAAATAAATAAAGTACCCCTCCCCAATAAATAAATGACTCCTCTCCTAATAATATAATAGTCTCCAATAAATAAAGCTACCCCTCTCAATAAATAAAGTACCCTCTCCATATTAATAAAGTACCCTCTCCCAATAAAATCAAAGTACCCCTCTCCAATAAATATAAGTACTCCCTCTCCCCAATCAACAAAGGTCCCCCTCTCCCCAATAAGTAAAGTAGGTCCCCTCTCCCAATAAATAAATAAAGTATCCCCTCTCATAAATAATAGCTACCCCTCTCTCTAATAGAAAAAAGTACTCTCTCCAATAAATAAAGTATCCTCTTCAATAAATAAAGTAGCCTCTCCCAATAAATAAAGACCCTCTCCCAATAAATAAAGTACCCTCTCCCAATAAATAAATAAAGCCCTCTCCCAAAATAAAGTCCCTCTCCCAATAAATAACTAAAGTACCCCTCTCCCAAAAATAAATAAAGTACCCCTCTCCAATAAATAAAGTACCTCTTTCCCAATAAATAAAGTACCCGCTCTCCCCAATAAATAAAGTTCCTCTTTCTTCCCCAATAAATAAAGTACCCCTCTCCCCAATAACATAAAGTACCCCTCCCCCAATAAATAAAGTACCACCTCCCCCAATAAATAAAGTCCCTCTCCCATAAATAGTAAGTACCCCTCTCCCCAATAAATAAAGTCCCCTCTCTCCCAATAATAAAGTACCCTCTCTAAAATAAAGTACCCTCCCAATAAATGGAGTACCCTCCTTTCCCCAATAAATAAATAAAGTCCCCTCTCCCCAATAAATAAACTACCCCTCTCCAATCAAATAAATAAAGTACCCTTCTCCTCAACAAATAAATAAAGTACCTCTCTCCCCAATAAATAAATAAAGTCCCCTCTCCCCAATAAATAAATAAAGTACCCTCTCCCCAATAAATGAATTACCTCTCCCCAATAAATAAAGTACCCTCCCCAATAAATAAATGAACTCCCTCTCCCCAATAAATAAAGTCACCCCTCTCCCCAATAAATAAATAAAGTACCCCTCTCCCATAACATAAATAAAGTACCCCTCTCCCAATAAATAAATAAAGTACCCTTCTCCCCAATAAATAAAGTCCTTCTCCCCAATAAATAAAGTCCACACTCCAAATAAAGTACCCCTCTCCCCAATAAATTAAGTACCCCTCTCTCCAATATATAAAGTACCTCTCCTCAAAAATAAAGTATCCTCCCCCAATAAATAAATTACCCCTCTCTGATAAATAAACTACCCCCTCTCTGCCGAAAAATAAAGTACCCTCTCTCCTCCAATAAATAAATAAAGTACCCCCTCTCCCCAATAAATAAATTAAATCATTCCCCCTCCCCAATAAATAAAGTACCCCCTCTCTCCAATGAATAAATAAAGTACCCCTCTCCCCAATAAATAAAGTACCCCCTCTCCCCACTATAAATAAAGTACCCCTCTCCTCAATAAATAAATAAAGTACACCCTCTCCCCAATAAATAAAGTCCCCCTCTCCCCAATAAATAAAGTACCCCTCTCCCCAACATATAAATAAAGTACACCCTCTCCCCAATAAATAAAGTCCCCTCTTCCCAATAAATAAATAAAGTACCCCTCTCCAATAAATAAATAAAGTACCCCTCTCCCCAATAAATAAAGTACCCCTCTCCCCAATAAATAAATCAAGTAAATAAATGAAGGTCCCCCCTCTTCCCAATAAATAAATAAAGTACCCCTCTCCCCAATAAATAAATAGTACTTTTCTCCCCAATAAATAAAGTACACCCCTCTCCCAATAAATAAATCAAACGTCCCTCTCCCAATAAATAAATAAACTCTCTACCCATACTGCCTCTCCAATAAAGTAAATAAACTACCCTCTTTAATAAATAAATAAAGTACCCCTCTCCCCAATAAATAAATAAAGTACCCCTCTCCCCAATAAAGATAAAATAAAGTACCCCTCTCCCCAATAAATAAATAAAGTACCCCTCTCCCCAAAATAAGTCTCTCCCCAAATAAATAAAGTACCCCTCTCCCCAATAAATAAAGTTCCCCCTCTCCCCAATAAATAAAGTACCCCTCTCCCCAATAAATAGTACCTCTTCTCCCCAATAAATAAAGTACCCCTCTCCCCAATAAATAAAGTTCCCCTCTCCCCAATAAATAAAGTACCCCTCTCCCCAATAAACAAATAAAGTACCCCCTCTCCCAAATAAATAAAGTACCCCTCTCCCAATAAATGAAAGTACCCCTCTCCTCAATAAATAAATAAAGTACCCCTCTCCCAATAATAAATAAACTCCCTCCCCAATAAATAAATAAAGTACCCCTCTCCCCAATAAATAAATAAAGTACCCCCTCTCCCCAATAAATAAATAAAGTCCCCTCTCCCTTAATAAATAGAATAAAGTACCCCCTCTCCCCAATAAATAAAGTACCCCTCTCCATATAAATAAAGTACCCCTCTCCCCAATAAATAAAGTACTCCCTCTCCCCAATAAATAAGTACCCCTCTCACAATAAATAAATGAAGTCCTCTCCTCCCAATAAATAAAGTACCCCCTCCCCAATAAATAAAGTACCCCCTCTCCCAAAAATAAATAAAGTACCCCTCTCCCAATAAATAAAAAGTCCCCCTCTCCCCAATAAATAAAAGTACCCTCTCCCTTTAATAAATAAAGTACCCCTCTCCCCAATAAATAAACAGTCACCTCTCCAATAAATAAAGCACCCCCTCTCCCCAATAAATAAAGTACCACTCTCTCCAAAAATAAAGTATCCCCTCTCCCCAATATATAAATAAACTACCCCTCTCCCCAATAAATAAATTACCCCTCTCCCCAATAAATAAATAAAGTCCCCTCTCCCCAATAATAAATAAAGTACCCCTCTCCCCAATAAATAAAGTACCCCTCTCTCCCAATAAATAAAGTCCCCCTCTCCCCAATAAATAAAGTCCCCCTCTCCCCAATAAATAAATAAGTACCCCTCTCCCCAATAAATAAATGTACCCCTCTCCAATAAATAAAGTACCCCTCTCCCCAATAAATAAAGTGCCCTCTCCCCAATAAATAAAGTACCCTCTCCCCAATAAATAAATAAAGTACCCCTCTCCCCAATAAATAAAGTGCCCCCTCTCCCCAATAAATAAAGTACCCTCTCCCCAATAAATAAATAAAGTACCCCTCTCCCCAGTAAATAAATAAAGTACCCCTCTCCCCAATAAATAAATAAAGTACCCCTCTCCCAATAAATAAATAAAGTACCCCTCTCCCCAATAAATAAATAAAGTACCCCTCTCCCCAATAAATAAATAAAGTACCCCTCTCACAATAAATAAATAAAGTACCCCTCTCCCCAATAAATAAAGTACCCTCTCCCCAATAAATAAAGTACCCTTCTCCCCAATAAATAAATAAACTACCCCTCTCCCTAATAAATAAATAAAGTACCCCCCCTCTCCCCAATAAATAAATAGAGTCCCCTCTCCCCAATAAATAAAGTACCCCTCTCCCCAATAAATAGGTACCCCTCTCCCCAATAAATAAAGTACCCCTCTCCCCAATAAATAAACTACCCCCTCCCCAATAAATAAAGTACCTCTTCTCCCCAATAAATAAAGTACCCCCTCTCCAATAAATAAAGTACCCCCCTCCCCAATAAATAAAGTACCCCTCTCCTCAATAAATAAAGTACCCCTCTCCCAATAAATAAAGTAACCTCTCACAATAAATAAAAAGTACCCTCTCTAACAAATAAATGTCCCCCCTCTCCCCTATAAATAAATAAGTACCCCCCCTCTCCCCAATAAATAAAGTGCCCCTCTCCCAATAAATAAATAAAGTCCCCTCTCCCCAATAAATAAATAGTGCCCTCTCCCCAATAAATAAAAGTACCCCTCTCCCCTAAATAAATAAAGTACCCCTCTCCTCAATAAATAAAGTACCCCTCTCCCCAATAAATAAAGTACCCCTCTCCCCAATAAATAAATAAAGTACCCCTCCCAATAAATAAATAAAGTACCCCCTCTCCCCAATAAATAAATAAAGTACCCCCTCTCTCCAATAAATAAATAAAGTACCCCTCTCCCCAATAAATAAATAAAGTACCCTCTCCCAATAAATAAAGTACCCCTCTCCCAATAAATAAAGTACCCCTCTCCCCAATAAATAAAGTCCCCCTCTCCCCAATAAATAAATAGTACCCCTCTCCCCAATAAATAAATAAAGTACCCTCTCCCCAATAAATAAATAAAGTACCCTCTCCCCAATAAATAAATAAAGTCCCCTCTCCCCAATAAATAAATAAAGTGCCCCTCTCCTCAATAAATAAATAAAGTACCCCCTCTCCCCAATAAATAATAAAGTGCCCCTCTCCCCAATAAATAAAGTACCCCTCTCCCCAATAAATAAAGTACCCCCCTCTCCCCAATAAATAAAGTACCCCTCTCCCCAATAAATAAAGTACCCCTCTCCCCAATAAATAAAGTACCCCCTCTCCCCAATAAATAAAGTACCCCTCTCCCCAATAAATAAAGTACCCCTCTCCCCAATAAATAAAGTACCCCTCTCCCAATAAATAAAGTACCCCTCTCCCCAATAAATAAAGTACCCCCTCTCCCCAATAAATAAATAAAGTCCCCCTCTCCCCAATAAATAAAGTACCCCCTCTCCCCAATAAATAAATAAAGTACCCCTCTCCCCAATAAATAAAGTACCCCCTCTCCCATAAATAAATAAAGTACCCCTCTCCCCAATAAATAAAGTACCCCTCTCCCCAATAAATAAAGTACCCCTCTCCCAATAAATAAATAAACTACCCTCTCCCCAATAAATAAAGTACCCCTCTCCCCAATAAATAAATAAAGTACCCCTCTCCCAATAAATAAATAAAGTACCCTCTCCCCAATAAATAAATAAAGTACCCCCCTCTCCCCAATAAATAAAGTCCCCCTCTCCCCAATAAATAAAGTACCCCTCTCCCCAATAAATAAAGTACCCCCTCTCCCCAATAAATAAAGTACCCCTCTCCCCAATAAATAAAGTACCCCCTCTCCCCAATAAATAAAGTACCCCTCTCCCCAATAAATAAAGTCCCCCTCTCCCCAATAAATAAAGTGCCCCCTCTCCTCAATAAATAAAGTCCCCCTCTCCCCAATAAATAAAGTACCCCTCTCCCAATAAATAAATAAAGTACCCCCTCTCCCCAATAAATAAATAAAGTACCCCTCTCCCCAATAAATAAATAAGTACCCCCCTCTCCCCAATAAATAAAGTACCCCTCTCCCAATAAATAAATAAAGTACCCCTCTCCCCAATAAATAAAGTACCCCTCTCCCCAATAAATAAATAAAGTACCCCCTCTCCCCAATAAATAAAGTACCCCTCTCCCCAATAAATAAATAAAGTACCCCTCTCCCCAATAAATAAAGTATCCCTCTCCCCAATAAATAAAGTACCCCTCTCCCCAATAAATAAAAGTACCCCTCTCCCCAATAAATAAAGTACCCCTCTCCCCAATAAATAAAGTACCCCTACTCCCTAATAAATAAAGTACCCTCTCCCCAATAAATAAAGTACCCCCTCTCCCCAATAAATAAATAAACTACCCTCTCCCCAATAAATAAATAAAGTACCCCCTCTCCCAATAAATAAATAAAGTCCCCTCTCCCCAATAAATAAATAAAGTACCCCTCTCCCCAATAAATAAAGTACCCCATCTCCCCAATAAATAAAGTACCCCCCTCTCCCCAATAAATAAATAAACTACCCTCTCCCCAATAAATAAATAAAGTACCCCTCTCTCCAATAAATAAATAAAGTACCCCTCTCCCCAATAAATAAATGTACCCCTCTCCCCAATAAATAAATAAAGTACCCCCTCTCCTCAATAAATAAATAAAGTACCCTCTCCCCAATAAATAAATAAAGTACCCCTCTCCCCAATAAATAAAGTCCCTTCTCCCCAATAAATAAAGTCCCCTCACCCCAATAAATAAAGTACCCCTCTCCCCAATAAATAAAGTCCCCCTCTCCCCAATAAATAAAGTCCCCTCTCCCCAATAAATAAAGTACCCCTCTCCCCAATAAATAAAGTACCCCTCTCCCCAATAAATAAAGTACCCCTCTCCTCAATAAATAAAGTACCCCCTCTCCCCAATAAATAAAGTACCCCCTCTCCCCAATAAATAAATAAAGTACCCTCTCCCCAATAAATAAAGTACCCCCTCTCCCCAATAAATAAAGTACCCCTCTCTCCCAATAAATAAATAAAGTACCCCTCTCCCCAATAAATAAAGTACTCCCTCTCCCCAATAAATAAATAAAGTACCCCTCTCTCCCAATAAATAAAGTACCCCTCTCCACAATAAATAAAGTACCCCTCTCCCTAATAAATAAAGTACCCCTCTCCCCAATAAATAAAGTACCCCCTCTCCCCAATAAATAAATAGTACCCCTCTCCCCAATAAATAAATAAAGTACCCCTCTCCAATAAATAAATAAACTACCCTCTCCCCAATAAATAAATAAAGTACCCTCTCCCCAATAAATAAATAAAGTCCCCACTCTCCCCAATAAATAAATAAAGTACCTCTCTCCCCAATAAATACATAAAGTACCCTTCTCCCCAATAAATAAAGTACCCCTCTCCCCAATAAATAAAGTACCCCTCTCCCCAATAAATAAATAAAGTACCCTCTCCCAATAAATAAATAAAGTACCCCTCTCCCCAATAAATAAATAAAGTACCCCTCTCCCCAATAAATAAATGTACTCCCCTCTCCCCAATAAATAAATAAAGCTACCCCTCTCCCCAATAAATAAAGTACCCCTCTCCCCAATAAATAAAAAAGTACCCCTCTCCCCAATAAATAAATAAAGTACCCCTCTCCCCAATAAATAAATAAAGTACCCCCTCTCCCCAATAAATAAATAAAGTCCCCTCTCCCTAATAAATAAATAAAGTACCCTCTCCCCAATAAATAAAGTACCCCTCTCCCCAATAAATAAAGTACCCCTCTCCCCAATAAATAAAGTACCCCTCTCCCCAATAAATAAATAAAGTACCCCTCTCCCCAATAAATAAAGTACCCCCCTCTCCCCAATAAATAAATAAAGTACCCCTCTCCCCAATAAATAAAGTACCCCTCTCTCCAATAAATAAATAAACTACCCCTCTCACCAATAAATAAATGAACTCCCCCTCTCCCCAATAAATAAAGTCCCACCTCTCCCCAATAAATAAATAAAGTACCCCTCTCCCCAATAAATAAAGTACCCGCTCTCCCAATAAATAAATAAAGTCCCCCTCTCCCCAATAAATAAATAAAGTACCCCTCTCCCCAATAAATAAAGTACCCCTCTCCCCAATAAATAAATAAAGTACCCCTCTCCCCAATAAATAAATAAAGTCCCCTCTCCCTAATAAATAAATAAAGTACCCCCTCTCCCCAATAAATAAATAAAGTACCCCTCTCCCCAATAAATAAAGTACCCCTCTCCCTAATAAATAAAGTACCCCTCTCCCAATAAATAAATAAACTACCGCCTCTCACCAATAAATAAATGTACCCCCTCTCCCCAATAAATAAAGTACCCCCTCTCCCAATAAATAAATAAAGTACCCCCCCTCTCCCCAATAAATAAAAAAGTACCCCTCTCCCCAATAAATAAATAAAGTCCCCCTCTCCCTAATAAATAAAGTACCCCCTCTCCCCAATAAATAAAGTACTCCCCCTCTCCCCAATAAATAAATAAAGTCCCCCTCTCCCCAATAAATAAAGTACCCCCTCTCCCCAATAAATAAAAAGTACCCCTCTCCCCAATAAATAAAGTACCCCTTCTCCCCAATAAATAAATAAAGTACCCCTCTCCCCAATAAATAAATAAAGTCCCCTCTCCCTAATAAATAAATAAAGTACCCCTCTCCCAATAAATAAATAAAGTGCCCTCTCCCCAATAAATAAAGTACCCCTCTCCCCAATAAATAAAGTACCCCTCTCCTCAATAAATAAATAAAGTACCCCCTCTCCCCAATAAATAAAGTACCCCTCTCCCCAATAAATAAAGTACCCCTCTCCCCAATAAATAAAGTACCCCTCTCCCCAATAAATAAATAAAGTACCCCTCTCACCAATAAATAAATGAACTCCTCCCTCTCCCCAATAAATAAAGTACCACCTCTCCCCAATAAATAAATAAAGTACCCCTCTCCCCAATAAATAAATAAAGTACCCGCTCTCCCAATAAATAAATAAAGTCCCCCTCTCCCTAATAAATAAATAAAGTACCCCCTCTCCCCAATAAATAAATAAAGTACCCCTCTCCCCAATAAATAAATAAAGTACCCCTCTCCCAATAATAAATAAAGTCCCCCTCTCTTCAATAAATAAATAAAGTACCCCCTCTCCCCAATAAATAAATAAAGTACCCCTCTCCCCAATAAATAAAGTACCCCTCTCCCTAATAAATAAAGTACCCCTCTCCCCAATAAATAAATAACACCCTCTCCCCAATAAATAAATGTACTCCCTCTCCCCAATAAATAAAGTACCCCTCTCCCCAATAAATAAATAAAGTACCCCTCTCCCCAATAAATAAATAAAGTACCCCTCTCCCCAATAAATAAATAAAGTCCCCCTCTCCCTAATAAATAAATAAAGTACCCCTCTCCCCAATAAATAAATAAAGTACCCTCTCCCCAATAAATAAATAAAGTACCCCTCTCCCCAATAAATAAAGTACCCCTCTCCCTAATAAATAAAGTACCCCTCTCCCCAATAAATAAAGTACCCCTCTCCCCAATAAATAAAGTACCCCTCTCCCAATAAATAAATAGAGTACTCCCTCTCCCAATAAATAAATAAAGTACCCCTCTCCCCAATAAATATAGTACTCCTCTCCCCAATAAATAAAGTACCCCCTCTCCCTAATAAATAAAGTACCCCCTCTCCCCAATAAATAAAGTACCCCCTCTCCCAATAAATAAATAAAGTACCCCCTCTCCCCAATAAATAAAGTACCCTCTCCCAATAAATAAATAAACTCCCTCTCCCCAATAAATAAAGTACCCCTCTCCCCAATAAATAAATGAACTCCCCCTCTCCCCAATAAATAAATATAGTCCCCCTCTCCCCAATAAATAAAGTACCCACTCTCCCCAATAAATAAATAAAGTACCCCCTCTCCCCAATAAATAAATAAAGTGCCCTTCTCCCCAATAAATAAATAAAGTACCCCTCTCCTCAATAAATAAATAAAGTACCCCTCTCCCCAATAAATAAAGTACCCCTCTCCCGAATAAGTAAAGTACCCCCTCTCCCCAATAAATAGATAAAGTACCCCTCTCCCCAATAAATAGAGTCCCCCTCTTCCCAATAAATAAATAAAGTACCCCTCTCCCCAATAAATAAATAAACTACCCCTCTCCCAATAAATAAATAAAGTACCCTCTCCCCAATAAATAAATAAAGTACCCCCTCTCCCCAATAAATAAAGTACCCCTCTCCCTAATAAATAAAAAGTACCCCTCTCCCCAATAAATAAAGTACCCCTCTCCCCAATAAATAAAGTACCCCTCTCCCCAATAAATAAATGAACTCCCCTCTCCCCAATAAATAAATAAAGTCCCCCCTCTCCCCAATAAATAAAGTACCCCATCTCCCCAATAAATAAATAAAGTCCCCAATCTCCCTAATAAATAAATAAAGTACCCTCTCCCCAATAAATAAATAAAGTACCCTCTCTCCCCAATAAATAAAGTCCCCTTCTCCCCAATAAATAAAGTCCCCTCTCCCCAATAAATAAAGTACCCCCTCTCCCCAATAAATAAAGTCCCCTCTCCCCAATAAATAAAGTCCCCTCTCCCCAATAAATAAAGTACCCCCTCTCCCCAATAAATAAAGTACCCCCTCTCCCCAATATATAAAGTACCCCCTCTCCTCAAAAATAAAGTACCCCCTCTCCCCAATAAATAAAGTACCCCTCTCCCCAATAAATTAATAAACTACCCCTCTCCCCAATAAATAAAGTCCCCCTCTCCTCAATAAATAAAGTACCCCCTCTCCCCAATAAATAAAGTACCCCCTCTCCCCAATAAGTAAAGTACCCCTCTCTCCAATGAATAAATAAAGTACCCCCTCTCCCCAATAAATAAAGTACCCCCTCTCCCCAATAAATAAAGTACCCCTCTCCCCAATAAATAAAGTACCCCTCTCCTCAATAAATAAATAAAGTACCCCCTCTCCCCAATAAATAAAGTCCCCCTCTCCCCAATAAATAAAGTACCCCTCTCCCCAATAAATAAATAAAGTACCCCCTCTCCCCAATAAATAAAGTCCCCCTCTTCCCAATAAATAAATAAAGTACCCCTCTCCCCAATAAATAAAGTCCCCCATCTTCCCAATAAATAAATAAGTACCCCTCTGCCCAATAAATAAAGTACCCCTCTCCCAATAAATAAAGTACCCCTCTCCCCAATAAATAAATCAAGTACCCCTCTCCCCAATAAATAAATAAACTACCCTCTCCCCAATAAATAAATAAACTACCCCTCTCCCAATAAATAAATAAAGTACCCCTCTCCCCAATAAATAAATAAAGTTCCCCTCTCCCAATAAATAAATAAAGTACCCCTCTCCCAATAAATAAATAAAGTACCCCTCTCCCCAATAAATAAAGTCCATCTTCTCCCCAATAAATAAAGTCCCCCTCTCCCCAATAAATAAAGTACCCCCTCTCACTATTAAATAAAGTACTCCCTCTCCCCAATAAATAAATAAAGTACCCCCTCTCCCCAATAAATTATGTACCCCCTCTCCACAATAAATAAAGTACCCCAACTCCCTAATAAATAAAGTACCCCCTCTCCCCAATAAATAAAGTACCCCCTCTCCCCAATAAATAAATAAACTACCCCCTCTCCCCAATAAATAAATAAAGTACCCCCTCTCCAATAAATAAATAAACTACCCCTCTCCCAAATAAATAAATAAAGTACCCCCTCTCCCCAATAAATAAATAAAGTCCCCACTCTCCCTAATAAATAAATAAAGTACCCCCTCTCCCCAATAAATACATAAAGTACCCCCTCTCCCCAATAAATAAAGTACCCCCTCTCCCCAATAAATAAAGTACCCCCTCTCCCCAATATATTAAGTACCCCCTCTCCTCAAAAATAAAGTACCCCCTCTCCCCAATAAATAAAGTACCCCCTCTCCTCAATAAATAAATAAAGTACCCCCTCTCCCCAATAAATAAAGTACCCCCTCTCCCCAATAAGTAAAGTACCCCCTCTCTCCAATAAATAAATAAAGTACCCCCTCTCCCCATTAAATAAAGTACTCCTCTCCCCAATAAATAAATAAAGTACCCTCTCTCCCAATAAATAAAGTACCCCTCTCCACAATAAATAAAGTACCCCAACTCCCTAATAAATAAAGTACCCCTCTCCCCAATAAATAAAGTACCCCTCTCCCCAATAAATAAATAAACTACCCCTCTCCCCAATAAATAAATAAAGTACCTCTCTCCAATAAATAAATAAACTACCCTCTCCCAATAAATAAATAAAGTACCCTCTCCCCAATAAATAAATAAACTACCCCTCTCCCTAATAAATAAATAATGTACCCCTCTCCCCAATAAATAAATAAACTACCCCTCTCCCCAATAAATAAAGTACCCTAACTCCCTAATAAATAAAGTACCCCCTCTCCCCAATAAATAAAGTACCCCTCTCCCCAATAAATAAATAAACTACCCTCTCACCAATAAATAAATGAACTCCTCTCCCCAATAAATAAATAAAGTCCCCTCTCCTTAATAAATAAATAAAGTACCCCCTCTCCCCAATAAATAAATAAACTACCCCTCTCCCCAATAAATAAAGTACCCCCTCTCCCCAATAAATAAATAAAGTCCCCTCTCCCTAATAAATAAATAAAGTACCCCTCTCCCCAATAAATAAATAAAGTACCCCTCTCCCCAATAAATAAAGTACATCTTCTCCCCAATAAATAAAGTCCCCCTCTCCCCAATAAATAAAGTTCCCCTCTCCCCAATAAATAAAGTACCCCCTCTCCCCAATAAATAAAGTCCCCTCTCCCCAATAAATAAAGTACCCCCTCTCCCCAATAAATAAAGTACCCCTCTCCCCAATATATAAAGTACCCCCTCTCCTCAAAAAATAAAGTACCCCTCTCCCCAATAAATTAATAAACTACCCCTCTCCCCAATAAATAAAGTAACCCCTCTCCTCAATAAATAAATAAAGTACCCCTCTCCCCAATAAATAAAGTACCCCCTCTCCCCAATAAATAAATCAAGTACCCCGTCTCCCCAATAAATAAAGTACCCTCTTCCCAATAAATAAAGTACCCCTCTCCCCAATAAATAAATAAAGTACCCCTCTCCCCAATAAATAAATAAAGTATCCCTCTCCCCAATAAATAAATAAAGTCCCCCTCTCCATAATAAATAAATAAAGTACCCCTCTCCCCAATAAATAAATAAAGTACCCCTCTCCCCAATAAATAAAGTCCATCTTCTCCCCAATAAATAAAGTCCCCCTCTCCCCAATAAATAAAGTACCCCTCTCCCCAACAAATAAAGTACCCCTCTCCCCAATAAATAAAGTCCCCCTCTCCCCAATAAATAAAGTACCCCTCTCTCCAATAAATAAAGTACCCCCTCTCCCCAATATATAAAGTACCCCCTCTCCTCAAAAATAAAGTACCCCTCTCCCCAATAAATGAAGTACCCCTCTCCCCAATAAATAAATAAAGTACCCTCTCCCCAATAAATAAATAAACTACCCCTCTCCAATAAATAAATAAAGTACCCTTCTCCCCAATAAATAAATAAAGTACCCCTCTCCCCAATAAATAAATAAAGACCCTCTCCCTAATAAATAAATAAAGTACCCCTCTCCCCAATAAATAAATTACCCCTCTCCCCAATAAATAAAGTACCCCTCTCCCCAATAAATAAATGAACTCCCCTCTCCCCAATAAATAAAGTACCCCTCTCCCCAATAAATAAATAAAGTACCCCCTCTCCCCAATAAATAAATAAAGTACCCCTTCTCCCCAATAAATAAATAAAGTACCCCTTCTCCCCAATAAATAAAGTCCCCTTCTCCCCAATAAATAAAGTCCCCCCTCACCCCAATAAATAAAGTACCCCCTCTCCCCAATAAATAAAGTACCCCCTCTCCCCAATATATAAAGTACCCCCTCTCCTCAAAAAATAAAGTATCCCCTCTCCCCAATAAATAAATTACCCCCTCTCCCCAATAAATGAATAAACTACCCCCTCTCCCCAATAAATAAAGTACCCTCTCTCCTCAATAAATAAATAAAGTACCCCCTCTCCCCAATAAATAAAGTACCCCCTCTCCCCAATAAGTAAAGTACCCCCTCTCTCCAATGAATAAATAAAGTACCCCCTCTCCCCAATAAATAAAGTACCCCCTCTCCCCAATAAATAAAGTACCCCCTCTCCCCAATAAATAAAGTACCCCTCTCCTCAATAAATAAATAAAGTACCCCTCTCCCCAATAAATAAAGTCCCCCCCTCTCCCCAATAAATAAAGTACCCCTCTCCCCAACATATAAATAAAGTACCCCCTCTCCCCAATAAATAAAGTCCCCCTCTTCCCAATAAATAAATAAAGTACCCCTCTCCCCAATAAATAAAGTACCACCTCTCCCCAATAAATAAATCAAGTACCCCCTCTCCCCAATAAATAAAGTCCCCCTCTTCCCAATAAATAAATAAAGTACCCCTCTCCCCAATAAATAAATAAAGTACCCCTCTCCCCAATAAATAAAGTACTCCCTCTCCCCAATAAATAAATCAAGTATCCCTCTCCCCAATAAATAAATAAACTACCCCTCTCCCCAATAAATAAATAAACTACCCCTCTCCAATAAATAAATAAACTACCCTCTCCCCAATAAATAAATAAAGTACCCCTCTCCCCAATAAATAAATAAAGTCCCCTCTCCCTAATAAATAAATAAAGTACCCCCTCTCTCCCAATAAATAAATAAAGTACCCCCTCTCCCCAATAAATAAAGTCCCCTCTCCCCAATAAATAAAGTGCCCCTCTCCCCAATAAATAAAGTACCCCTCTCCCCAATAAATAAAGTCCCCCTCTCCCCAATAAATAAAGTACCCCTCTCCCCAATAAATAAAGTACACCCTCTACCCAATATATAAAGTACCCCTCTCCCCAATAAATAAAGTCCCCCTCTTCACAATAAATAAAGTACCCCCTCTCCCCAATAAATAAATAAACTACCCCCTCTCCAATAAATAAATAAAGTACCCCTCTCCCCAATAAATAAATAAAGTCCCTCTCCCCAATAAATAAAGTACCCCTCTCCCCAATAAATAAAGTACCCCTCTCCCCAATAAATAAAGTACCCTCTCCTCAAAAATAAAGTACCCCTCTCCCCAATAAATAAAGTACCCCTCTCCCCAATAAATTAATAAACTACCCCCTCTCCCCAATAAATAAAGTAGCCCTCTCCTCAATAAATAAATAAAGTACCCCTCTCCCCAATAAATAAAGTACCCCCTCTCCCCAATAAATAAATCAAGTACCCCTCTCCCCAATAAATAAGGTCCCCTCTTCCCAATAAATAAAGTACCCCTCTCCCCAATAAATAAATAAAGTACCCCTCTCCCCAATAAATAAATAAAGTACCCTCTCCCCAATAAATAAATAAAGTACCCTCTCCCAATAAATAAATAAAGTCCCCCTCTCCCCAATAAATAAATAAAGTACCCCTCTCCCCAATAAATAAAGTACCCCCTCTCCCCAATAAATAAAGTCCATCTTCTCCCCAATAAATAAAGTCCCCCCTCTCCCCAATAAATAAAGTACCCCCTCTCCCCAACAAATAAAGTACCCCTCTCCCCAATAAATAAAGTCCCCCCTCTCCCCAATAAATAAAGTACCCCTCTCCCCAATAAATAAAGTACCCCCTCTCCCCATAAAATATAAAGTACCCCTCTCCCCAATAAATGAAGTACCCCTCTCCCCAATAAATAAAGTACCCCTCTCCCCAATAAATAAATAAACTACCCCTCTCCCCAATAAATAAATAAAGTACCCCTCTCCCCAATAAATAAATAAAGTACCCCTCTCCCCAATAAATAAAGTACCTCTCCCCAATAAATAAAGTACCCCTCTCCCCAATAAATAAAGTGCCCCTCTCCCCAATAAATAAAGTCCCCCCTCTCCCCAATAAATAAAGTACCCCCTCTCCCCAATAAATAAAGTGCCCCTCTCCCCAATAAATAAAGTCCCCCCTCTCCCCAATAAATAAAGTACCCCCCTCTCCCCAATAAATAAAGTACCCCTCTCCCAATAAATAAAGTACCCCTCTCCCCAATAAATAAAGTCCCCCTCTCCCCAATAAATAAATAAAGTACCCCTCTCCCCAATAAATAAATAAACTACCCCTCTCCCCAATAAATAAATAAAGTACCCCTCTCCCCAATAAATAAATAAAGTCCCCCTCTCCCCAATAAATAAAGTACCCCTCTCCCAATAAATAAAGTACCCCTCTCCCCAATATATAAAGTACCCCTCTCCTCAATAAATAAAGTACCCCCTCTCCCCAATAAATAAAGTACCCCTCTCCCCAATAAATTAATAAACTACCCCCTCTCCCCAATAAATAAAGTAACCCCTCTCCTCAATAAATAAATAAAGTACCCCTCTCCCCAATAAATAAAGTACCCCTCTCCCCAATAAATAAATCAAGTACCCCCTCCCCAATAAATAAAGTCCCCCTCTCCCATAAATAAAGTACCCCTCTCCCAATAAATAAAGTACCCCTCTCCCCAATAAATAAATAAAGTACCCCTCTCCCCAATAAATAAATAAAGTACCCCTCTCCCCAATAAATAAATAACGTCCCCTCTCCATAATAAATAAATAAAGTACCCCCTCTCCCCAATAAATAAATAAAGTACCCCTCTCCCCAATAAATAAAGTCCATCTTCTCCCCAATAAATAAAGTCCCCCCCCTCTCCCCAATAAATAAAGTACCCCCTCTCCCCAACAAATAAAGTACCCCTCTCCCCAATAAATAAAGTCCCCCTCTCCCCAATAAATAAAGTACCCCTCTCCCCAATAAATAAAGTACCCCTCTCCCCAATATATAAAGTACCCCTCTCCTCAATAAATAAAGTGCCCCCTCTCCCCAATAAATAAAGTACCCCTCTCCCCAATAAATAAATAAAGTACCCCCTCTCCCCAATAAATAAATAAACTGCCCTCTCCCCAATAAATAAATAAAGTGCCCCTCTCCCCAATAAATAAATAAAGTACCCCTCTCCTAATAAATAAATAAAGTACCCTCTCCCCAATAAATAAAGTACCCCTCTCCCAATAAATAAAGTACCCTCTCCCCAATAAATAAATGAACTCCCCCTCTCCCCAATAAATAAAGTACCCCTCTCCCCAATAAATAAATAAAGTACCCCCTCTCCCCAATAAATAAATAAAGTACCCCTCTCCCCAATAAATAAATAAAGTACCCCTCTCCCCAATAAATAAAGTCCCCTCTCCCCAATAAATAAAGTACCCCTCTCCCCAATAAATAAAGTACCCCTCTCCCCAATAAATAAAGTACCCCTCTCCCCAATAAATAAATAAAGTACCCCTCTCCCCAATAAATAAACTCCCTAAAGTACCCCTCTCCTCAATAAATAAATAAAGTACCCCCCTCTCCCCAATAAATAAAGTACCCCCTCTCCCCAATAAGTAAAGTACCCCTCTCTCCAATGAATAAATAAAGTACCCCTCTCCCCAATAAATAAAGTACCCCCTCTCCCCAATAAATAAAGTACCCCTCTCCTCAATAAATAAATAAAGTACCCCTCTCCCCAATAAATAAAGTCCCCCTCTCCCCAATAAATAAAGTACCCCTCTCCCAACATATAAATAAAGTACCCCTCTCCCCAATAAATAAAGTCCCCCCTCTTCCCAATAAATAAATAAAGTACCCTCTCCCCAATAAATAAATAAAGTACCCTCTCCCCAATAAATAAAGTACCACCTCTCCCCAATAAATAAATCAAGTACCCCCTCTCCCCAATAAATAAAGTCCCCCTCTTCCCAATAAATAAATAAAGTACCCCCTCTCCCCAATAAATAAATAAAGTACCCCTCTCCCCAATAAGTAAAGTACCCCTCTCTCCCAATAAATAAATCAAGTACCCCTCTCCCCAATAAATAAATAAACTACCCCTCTCCCCAATAAATAAATAAACTACCCCTCTCCAATAAATAAATAAACTACCCTCTCCCCAATAAATAAATAAAGTGCCCCTCTCCCCAATAAATAAATAAAGTCCCCTCTCCCTAATAAATAAATAAAGTACCCCCTCTCCCCAATAAATAAATAAAGTACCCCTCTCCCCAATAAATAAAGTCCCCCCTCTCCCCAATAAATAAAGTACCCCCTCTCCCCAATAAATAAAGTACCCCTCTCCCCAATAAATAAAGTCCCCTCTCCCCAATAAATAAAGTACCCCTCTCCCCAATAAATAAAGTACCCCCTCTCCCCAATAAATAAAGTACCCCTCTCCCCAATAAATGAAGTCCCCCTCTTCACAATAAATAAATAAAGTGCCCCTCTCCCCAATAAATAAATAAACTACCCCTCTCCAATAAATAAATAAAGTACCCTTCTCCCCAATAAATAAATAAAGTACCCCTCTCCCCAATAAATAAATAAAGACCCCTCTCCCTAATAAATAAATAAAGTACCCCTCTCCCCAATAAATAAAGTACCCCTCTCCCCAATAAATAAAGTACCCCCTCTCCCCAATAAATAAATGAACTCCCTCTCCCCAATAAATAAATAAAGTACCCCTCTCCCCAATAAATAAATAAAGTACCCCCTCTCCCCAATAAATAAATAAAGTACCCTTCTCCCCAATAAATAAATAAAGTACCCCTCTCCCCAATAAATAAAGTCCCCCTCTCCCCAATAAATAAAGTCCCCTCTCCCCAATAAATAAAGTACCCCTCTCCCCAATAAATAAAGTACCCCCTCTCCCCAATAAATAAAGTACCCCTCTCCTCAAAAATAAAGTATCCCTCTCCCCAATAAATAAAGTACCCCTCTCCCCAATAAATGAATAAACTACCCCCTCTCCCCAATAAATAAAGTACCCCTCTCCTCAATAAATAAATAAAGTACCCCCTCTCCCCAATAAATAAAGTACCCCTCTCCCCAATAAGTAAAGTACCCCTCTCTCCAATGAATAAATAAAGTACCCCCCTCCTCAATAAATAAAGTACCCCCTCTCCCCAATAAATAAAGTACCCCCTCTCCCCAATAAATAAAGTACCCCCTCTCCTCAATAAATAAATAAAGTACCCCCTCTCCCCAATAAATAAAGTCCCCCCTCTCCCCAATAAATAAAGTACCCCCTCTCCCCAACATATAAATAAAGTACCCCCTCTCCCCAATAAATAAAGTCCCCTCTTCCCAATAATAAATAAAAGTACCCCTCTCCCCAATAAATAAATAAAGTACCCCCTCTCCCCAATAAATAAAGTACCACCTCTCCCAATAAATAAAGTGCCCCTCTCCCCAATAAATAAAGTCCCCCCCTCTCCCAATAAATAAATAAAGTACCCTCTCCCCAATAAATAAATAAAGTACCCCCTCTCCCCAATAAATAAAGTACCCCTCTCCCAATAAATAAATCAAGTACCCCTCTCCCCAATAAATAAATAAAGTACCCCTCTCCCCAATAAATAAATAAACTACCCTCTCCCAATAAATAAATAAAGTACCCTCTCCCAATAAATAAATAAAGTACCCCCTCTCCCCAATAAATAAATAAAGTCCCCTCTCCCCAATAAATAAATAAAGTACCCCTCTCCCCAATAAATAAATAAAGTACCCCTCTCCCCAATAAATAAAGTCCCCCCTCTCCCCAATAAATAAAGTACCCCTCTCCCCAATAAATAAAGTACCCCTCTCCCCAATAAATAAAGTCCCCTCTCCCCAATAAATAAAGTACCCCTCTCCCCAATAAATAAAGTACCCCTCTCCCCAATAAATAAAGTACCCCTCTCCCCAATAAATAAAGTCCCCCTCTCCCAATAAATAAATAAAGTACCCCTCTCCCCAATAAATAAATAAAGTACCCCTCTCCAATAAATAAAGTACCCCTCTCCCCAATAAATAAATAAAGTCCCCTCTCCCCAATAAATAAAGTACCCCTCTCCCCAATAAATAAAGTACCCCTCTCCCCAATATATAAAGTGCCCTCTCCTCAAAAATAAAGTACCCCTCTCCCCAATAAATAAAGTACCCCTCTCCCCAATAAATTAATAAACTACCCCCTCTCCCCAATAAATAAAGTACCCCTCTCCTCCAATAAATAAATAAAGTACCCCCTCTCCCCAAAAAATAAAGTACCCCCTCTCCCCAATAAATAAAAGTACCCCTCTCCCCAATAAATAAAGTCCCCCTCTCCCCAATAAATAAAGTACCCTCTCCCCAATAAATAAATAAAGTACCCCCTCTCCCAATAAATAAATAAAGTACCCCTCTCCCCAATAAATAAATAAAGTACCCCTCTCCCCAATAAATAAATAAAGTCCCCCTCTCCCAATAAATAAATAAAGTACCCCTCTCCCCAATAAATAAATAAAGTACCCCTCTCCCCAATAAATAAAGTCCATCTTCTCCCCAATAAATAAAGTCCCCCTCTCCCCAATAAATAAAGTACCCCCTCTCCCCAACAAATAAAGTACCCTCTCCCCAATAAATAAAGTCCCCCCCTCTCCCCAATAAATAAAGTACCCCTCTCCCCAATAAATAAAGTACCCCCTCTCCCCAATATATAAAGTACCCCCTCTCCTCAAAAAATAAAGTACCCCTCTCCCCAATAAATGAAGTACCCCCTCTCCCCAAAAATAAATAAAGTACCCCCTCTCCCCAATAAATAAATAAACTACCCCTCTCCCCAATAAATAAATAAAGTACCCCTCTCCCCAATAAATAAATAAAGACCCCTCTCCCTAATAAATAAATAAAGTACCCCTCTCCCCAATAAATAAATTACCCCTCTCCCCAATAAATAAAGTACCCCTCTCCCCAATAAATAAATGAACTCCCCTCTCCCCAATAAATAAAGTACCCCTCTCCCCAATAAATAAATAAAGTACCCCTCTCCCCAATAAATAAATAAAGTACCCCTTCTCCCCAATAAATAAATAAAGTACCCTTCTCCCCAATAAATAAAGTCCCCTTCTCCCCAATAAATAAAGTCCCCTCTCCCCAATAAATAAAGTACCCCCTCTCCCCAATAAATAAAGTACCCCTCTCCCCAATAATATAAAGTACCCCTCTCCTCAAAAATAAAGTACCCCTCTCCCCAATAAATAAAGTACCCCTCTCCCCAATAAATAAAGTACCCTCTCTCCTCAATAAATAAATAAAGTACCCCCTCTCCCCAATAAATAAAGTACCCCTCTCCCAATAAGTAAAGTACCCCTCTCTCCAATGAATAAATAAAGTACCCCTCTCCCCAATAAATAAAGTACCCCTCTCCCCAATAAATAAAGTACCCCTCTCCCCAATAAATAAAGTACCCCTCTCCTCAATAAATAAATAAAGTACCCCTCTCCCCAATAAATAAAGTCCCCCTCTCCCCAATAAATAAAGTACCCCCTCTCCCCAACATATAAATAAAGAACCCCTCTCCCCAATAAATAAAGTCCCCCTCTTCCCAATAAATAAATAAAGTACCCCTCTCCCCAATAAATAAATAAAGTGCCCTCTCCCCAATAAATAAAGTACCACCTCTCCCCAATAAATAAATCAAGTACCCCTCTCCCCAATAAATAAAGTCCCCCTCTTCCCAATAAATAAATAAAGTACCCCTCTCCCCAATAAATAAATAAAGTACCCCTCTCCCCAATAAGTAAAGTACCCCTCTCCCCAATAAATAAATCAAGTATCCCTCTCCCCAATAAATAAATAAACTACCCCTCTCCCCAATAAATAAATAAACTACCCCTCTCCAATAAATAAATAAACTACCCTCTCCCCAATAAATAAATAAAGTACCCCTCTCCCCAATAAATAAATAAAGTCCCCTCTCCCCAATAAATAAATAAAGTACCCCTCTCCCCAATAAATAAATAAAGTACCCCCTCTCCCCAATAAATAAAGTCCCCCTCTCCCCAATAAATAAAGTACCCCTCTCCCCAATAAATAAAGTACCCCCTCTCCCCAATAAATAAAGTCCCCTCTCCCCAATAAATAAAGTACCCCCTCTCCCCAATAAATAAAGTACCCCCTCTCCCCAATATATAAAGTACCCCTCTCCCCAATAAATAAAGTCCCCTCTCCCCAATAAATAAATAAAGTACCCCTCTCCCCAATAAATAAATAAACTACCCCTCTCCAATAAATAAATAAAGTACCCCTTCTCCCCAATAAATAAATAAAGTACCCCTCTCCCCAATAAATAAATAAAGTCCCCTCTCCCTAATAAATAAATAAAGTACCCCTCTCCCCAATAAATAAAGTACCCCCTCTCCCCAATAAATAAAGTACCCCTCTCCCCAATAAATAAATGAACTCCCCTCTCCCAATAAATAAATAAAGTCCCCCTCTCCCCAATAAATAAAGTACCCCTCTCCCCAATAAATAAATAAAGTACCCCCTCTCCCCAATAAATAAATAAAGTACCCCTCTCCCCAATAAATAAAGTCCCCCTCTCCCCAATAAATAAAGTCCCCCTCTCCCCAATAAATAAAGTACCCCTCTCCCCGATAAATAAAGTCCCCCTCTCCCCAATAAATAAAGTACCCCTCTCCCCAATAAATAAAGTACCCCTCTCCCCAATATATAAAGTACCCCTCTCCTCAAAAATAAAGTACCCCTCTCCCCAATAAATAAAGTACCCCTCTCCTCAATAAATAAATAAAGTACCCCTCTCGCCAAAAATAAAGTACCCCCTCTCCCCAATAAGTAAAGTACCCCTCTCTCCAATAAATAAATAAAGTACCCCCTCTCCCCAATAAATAAAGTACTCCTCTCCCCAATAAATAAATAAAGTACCCCTCTCCCAATAAATAAAGTACCCCCTCTCCCCAATAAATAAAGTACCCCTCTCCCCAATAAATAAATGTACCCCTCTCCCCAATAAATAAATAAAGTCCCCTCTCCCCAATAAATAAAGTACCCCCTCTCCCCAATAAATAAATAAAGTACCCCTCTCCCCAATAAATAAATAAAGTACCCCTCTCCCCAATAAATAAAGTACCCTCTCTCCCCAATAAATAAAGTCCCCCTCACCCCAATAAATAAAGTACCCCCTCTCCCAGATAAATAAAGTCCCCCTCTCCCCAATAAATAA
Organism: Salmo salar; assembly: GCF_905237065.1. Taxonomy (NCBI): domain Eukaryota; kingdom Metazoa; phylum Chordata; class Actinopteri; order Salmoniformes; family Salmonidae; genus Salmo; species Salmo salar. The sequence goes on along the minus strand of NW_025550915.1, from coordinate 314,558 downwards.
AGTGCCCCTCTCCCCAATAAATAAAGTACCCCTCTCCCCAATATATAAAGTACCCCTCTCCTCAATAAAAATAAAGTACCCCTCTCCCCAATAAATAAAGTACCCCTCTCCTCAATAAATAAATAAAGTACCCCTCTCGCCAAAAATAAAGTACCCCCTCTCCCCAATAAGTAAAGTACCCCCTCTCTCCAATAAATAAATAAAGTACCCCTCTCCCCAATAAATAAATAAAGTACCCCTCTCCCCAATAAATAAATAAAGTCCCCCTCTCCCCAATAAATAAAGTACCCCCTCTCCCAATAAATAAATAAAGTACCCCCTCTCCCCAATAAATAAATAAAGTACCCCTCTCCCCAATAAATAAAGTCCCCTTCTCCCCAATAAATAAAGTCCCCCTCTCCCCAATAAATAAAGTACCCCTCTCCCCGATAAATAAAGTCCCCCTCTCCCCAATAAATAAAGTACCCCTCTCCCCAATAAATAAAGTACCCCCTCTCCCCAATATATAAAGTACCCCCTCTCCTCAAAAAATAAAGTACCCCCTCTCCCCAATAAATAAAGTACCCCTCTCCTCAATAAATAAATAAAGTACCCCTCTCGCAATAAATAAAGTACCCCTCTCCCCAATAAGTAAAGTACCCCCTCTCCAATAAATAAATAAAGTACCCCTCTCCCCAATAAATAAAGTACTCCCTCTCCCAATAAATAAATAAAGTACCCCTCTCCCAATAAATAAAGTACCCCCTCTCCCCAATAAATAAAGTACCCCCTCTCCCCAATAAATAAATGAACTCCCCTCTCCCCAATAAATAAATAAAGTCCCCCTCTCCCCAATAAATAAAGTACCCCCTCTCCCCAATAAATAAATAAAGTACCCCCTCTCCCCAATAAATAAATAAAGTACCCCTCTCCCCAATAAATAAAGTCCCCTCTCCCCAATAAATAAAGTCCCCTCTCCCCAATAAATAAAGTACCCCTCTCCCCGATAAATAAAGTCCCCTCTCCCCAATAAATAAAGTACCCCTCTCCCCAATAAATAAAGTACCCCCTCTCCCCAATATATAAAGTACCCCTCTCCTCAATAAATAAAGTACCCCTCTCCCCAATAAATAAAGTACCCCTCTCCTCAATAAATAAATAAAGTGCCCCTCTCGCCAAAAATAAAGTACCCCCCTCTCCCCAATAAGTAAAGTACCCCTCTCTCCAATAAATAAATAAAGTACCCCCTCTCCCCAATAAATAAAGTACCCCCTCTCCCCAATAAATAAATAAAGTACCCCTCTCCCCAATAAATAAAGTACCCCTCTCCACAATAAATAAAGTACCCCTCTCCCCATAATAAATAAAGTACCCCTCTCCCCAATAAATAAAGTACCCCTCTCCCCAATAAATAAATAAAGTACCCTCTCCCCCAATAAATAAATAAAGTACCCCTCTCCCAATAAATAAATAAACTACCCCCTCTCCCAATAAATAAATAAAGTACCCCTCTCCCCAATAAATAAATAAAGTCCCCTCTCCCCAATAAATAAATAAAGTACCCCTCTCCCCAATAAATAAAGTACCCCTCTCCCCAATAAATAAAGTACCCCTCTCCCCAATAAATAAATAAAGTACCCCCTCTCCCAATAAATAAATAAAGTACCCTCTCCCCAATAAATAAATAAAGTACCCCTCTCCCCAATAAATAAATGTACCCCTCTCCCCAATAAATAAATAAAGTCCCCCCTCTCCCCAATAAATAAAGTACCCTCTCCCCAATAAATAAAGTACCCCTCTCCCCAATAATAAATAAAGTACCCCTCTCCCCAATAAATAAATAAAGTACCCCTCTCCCCAATAAATAAATAAAGTCCCCTCTCCCCTAATAAATAAAGTACCCCTCTCCCAATAAATAAAGTACCCTCTCCCCAATAAATAAAGTACCCCCTCTCCCCAATAAATAAAGTGCCCCTCTCCCCAATAAATAAATAAAGTACCCTCTCCCCAATAAATAAATAAAGTACCCCCTCTCCCCAATAAATAAATAAAGTACCCTCTCCCCAATAAATAAAGTACCCCCTCTCCCCAATAAATAAATAAACTACCGCCTCTCCCCAATAAATAAATGTACCCTCTCTCCCAATAAATAAATAAAGTCCCACCTCTCCCCAATAAATAAATAAAGTACCCCCTCTCCCAATAAATAAATAAGTACCCGCTCTCCCCAATAAATAAATAAAGTACCCCCTCTCCCCAATAAATAAATAAAGTACCCCCTCTCCCCAATAAATAAATAAAGTACCCCTCTCCCCAATAAATAAATAAAGTACCCCTCTCCCCAATAAATAAAGTACCCCCTCTCCCCAATAAATAAAGTACCCCCTCTCCCCAATAAATAAAGTACCCCTCTCCCCAATAAATAAAGTACCCCCTCTCCCCAATAAATAAAGTACCCCTCTCCTCAATAAATAAATAAAGTACCCCTCTCACCAATAAATAAATGAACTCCCCTCTCCCCAATAAATAAATAAAGTCCACCTCTCCCCAATAAATAAAGTACCCCTCTCCCCAATAAATAAATAAAGTCCCCCTCTCCCCAATAAATAAATAAAGTACCCCCTCTCCCAATAAATAAATAAAGTACCCCTCTCCCCAATAAATAAAGTACCCCTCTCCCTAATAAATAAAGTACCCCCTCTCCCCAATAAATAAAGTACCCCCTCTCCCCAATAAATAAAGTACCCCCTCTCCCCAATAAATAAATAGAGTACCCCTCTCCCCAATAAATAAAGTACCCCTCTCCCCAATAAATAAAGTACCCCTCTCCCCAATAAATAAAGTACCCTCTCCCCAATAAATAAAGTACCCCCTCTCCCCAATAAATAAAGTACCCCCTCTCCCCAATAAATAAATAAACTACCCCTCTCCCCAATAAATAAATAAAGTACCCTCTCCCCAATAAATAAAGTACCCCTCTCCCAATAAATAAATAAAGTACCCCCTCTCCCCAATAAATAAATGAACTCCCCTCTCCCCAATAAATAAATGTCCCCCTCTCCCCAATAAATAAAGTACCCCTCTCCCCAATAAATAAATAAAGTACCCCTCTCCCCAATAAATAAATAAAGTACCCTCTCTCCCCAATAAATAAATAAAGTAACCCCTCTCCCCAATAAATAAATAAAGTACCCCTCTCTCCCAATAAATAAAGTACCCCTCTCCCCAATAAGTAAAGTACCCCTCTCCAATAAATAGATAAAGTACCCCTCTCCCCAATAAATAAAGTCCCCCTCTCCCCAATAAATAAAGTACCCCTCTCCCCAATAAATAAATAAACTACCCCTCTCCAATAAATAAATAAAGTACCCTTCTCCCCAATAAATAAATAAAGTACCCCTCTCCCCAATAAATAAATAAAGTCCCCTCTCCCTAATAAATAAATAAAGTACCCCTCTCCCCAATAAATAAAGTACCCCTCTCCCCAATAAATAAAGTACCCCTCTCTCCCAATAAATAAATGAACTCCCCTCTCCCCAATAAATAAATAAAGTCCCCCTCTCCCCAATAAATAAAGTACCCCCTCTCCCAATAAATAAATAATTTACCCAATCTCCCCAATAAATAAATAAAGTACCCTTCTCCCCAATAAATAAATAAAGTACCCCTCTCCCCAATAAATAAAGTCCCCTTCTCCCCAATAAATAAAGTCCCCCCTCACCCCAATAAATAAAGTACCCCTCTCCCCAATAAATAAAGTCCCCCTCTCCCCAATAAATAAAGTCCCCTCTCCCCAATAAATAAAGTACCCTCTCCCCAATAAATAAAGTACCCCTCTCCCCAATATATAAAGTACCCCTCTCCTCAAAATAAAGTACCCCTCTCCCCAATAAATAAAGTACCCCTCTCCCCAATAAATTAATAAACTACCCCCTCTCCCCAATAAATAAAGTACCCCCTCTCCTCAATAAATAAATAAAGTACCCCCTCTCCCCAATAAATAAAGTACCCCCCTCTCCCCAATAAGTAAAGTGCCCCTCTCTCCAATGAATAAATAAAGTACCCCTCTCCCCAATAAATAAAGTACCCCTCTCCCCAATAAATAAAGTACCCCTCTCCCCAATAAATAAAGTACCCCTCTCCTCAATAAATAAATAAAGTACCCCCTCTCCCCAATAAATAAAGTCCCCCTCTCCCCAATAAATAAATAAAGTACCCCTCTCCCCAATAAATAAAGTCCCCCTCTCCCCAATAAATAAATAAAGTACCCCCTCTCCCCAATAAATAAATAAAGTACCCCCTCTCCCCAATAAATAAAGTACCCCCTCTCCCCAATAAATAAATCAAGTATCCCCTCTCCCCAATAAATAAATAAACTACCCCCTCTCCCCAATAAATAAATAAACTACCCCCTCTCCAATAAATAAATAAACTACCCCCTCTCCCCAATAAATAAATAAAGTACCCCTCTCCCCAATAAATAAATAAAGTCCCCCTCTCCCTAATAAATAAATAAAGTACCCCCTCTCCCCAATAAATAAATAAAGTACCCCTCTCCCCAATAAATAAAGTCCACCTTCTCCCCAATAAATAAAGTCCCCTCTCTCCCAATAAATAAAGTACCCCTCTCCCCAATAAATAAAGTACCCCCTCTCCCCAATAAATAAAGTCCCCTCTCCCCAATAAATAAAGTACCCCCTCTCCCTCAATATATAAAGTACCCCTCTCCCTCAAAAATAAAGTACCCCTCTCCCCAATAAATAAAGTACCCCCTCTCCCCAATAAATTAATAAACTACCCTCTCCCCAATAAATAAAGTACCCTCTCCTCAATAAATAAATAAAGTACCCCCTCTCCCCAATAAATAAAGTACCCCCTCTCCCCAATAAGTAAAGTACCCCCTCTCTCCAATGAATAAATAAAGTACCCCTCTCCCCAATAAATAAAGTACCCCTCTCCCCAATAAATAAAGTACCCCTCTCCTCAATAAATAAATAAAGTACCCCTCTCCCCAATAAATAAAGTCCCCCTCTCCCCAATAAATAAAGTACCCCTCTCCCCAATATATAAATAAAGTACCCCCTCTCCCCAATAAATAAAGTCCCCTCTCCCCAATAAATAAATAAAGTACCCCCTCTCCCCAATAAATAAATAAAGTACCCCTCTCCCCAATAAATAAAGTACCCCTCTCCCCAATAAATAAATCAAGTACCCCTCTCCCCAATAAATAAAGTCCCCCTCTTCCCAATAAATAAATAAAGTACCCCTCTCCCCAATAAATAAATAAAGTACCCCTCTCCTCAATAAATAAAGTACCCCCTCTCCCAATAAATAAATCAAGTACCCTCTCCCCAATAAATAAATAAACTACCCCTCTCCCCAATAAATAAATAAACTACCCCTCTCCAATAAATAAATAAACTACCCTCTCCCCAATAAATAAATAAAGTACCCCTCTCCCCAATAAATAAATAAAGTCCCCTCTCCCTAATAAATAAATAAAGTACCCCCTCTCCCCAATAAATAAATAAAGTACCCCTCTCCCCAATAAATAAAGTCCCCTCTCCCCCAATAAATAAAGTCCCCCTCTCCCCAATAAATAAAGTACCCCCTCTCCCCAATAAATAAAGTACCCCTCTCCCCAATAAATAAAGTCCCCCTCTCCCCAATAAATAAAGTACCCCCTCTCCCCAATAAATAAAGTACCCCTCTCCCCAATAAATAAAGTACCCCTCTCCCCAATAAATAAAGTCCCCTCTCCCCAATAAATAAAGTACCCCTCTCCCCAATAAATAAATAAAGTACCCCTCTCCAATAAATAAATAAAGTACCCCCTCTCCCCAATAAATAAATAAAGTACCCCTCTCCCCAATAAATAAATAAAGTCCCCTCTCCCTAATAAATAAAGTACCCTCTCCCCAATAAATAAAGTCCCCTCTCCCAATAAATAAATAAAGTACCCCCCCTCTCCCCAATAAATAAAGTACCCCTCTCCCCAATAAATAAAGTACCCCTTCTCCCCAATAAATAAATGAACTCCCCTCTCCCCAATAAATAAAGTCCCCCTCTCCCCAATAAATAAAGTACCCCTCTCCCCAATAAATAAATAAAGTACCCCCTCTCCCCAATAAATAAAGTCCCCTCTCCCCAATAAATAAAGTCCCCCCTCTCCCCAATAAATAAAGTACCCCCTCTCCCCAATAAATAAAGTACCCCTCTGCCCAATATATAAAGTACCCCTCTCCTCAAAAATAAATTACCCCTCTCCCAATAAATAAAGTACCCCCCCTCTCCCCAATAAATAAATAAAGTACCCCCTCTCCCCAATAAATAAAGTACCCCTCTCCCCAATAAGTAAAGTACCCCTCTCCCCAATAAATAAAGTACCCCCTCTCCCCAATAAATAAAGTACCCCTCTCCTCAATAAATAAAGTACCCCTCTCCCAATAAGTAAAGTACCCCCCTCTCCCCAATAAATAAAGTACCCCCTCCCCAATAAATAAAGTACCCCCTCTCCTCAATAAATAAATAAAGTACCCCTCTCCCCAATAAATAAAGTGCCCCCTCTCCCCAATAAATAAAGTACCCCTCTCCCCAATAAATAAAGTACCCCCTCTCCCAATAAATAAAGTACCCCTCTCCCCAATAAATAAAGTACCCCTCTCCCCAATAAATAAAGTACCCCCTCTCCCCAATAAATAAAGTACCCCCTCTCCTCAATAAATAAATAAAGTACCGCCTCTCCCCAATAAATAAATGAACCCCCCTCTCCCCAATAAATAAATGTCCCACCTCTCCCCAATAAATAAAGTACCCCCTCTCCCCAATAAATAAATAAAGTCCCCCTCTCCCTAATAAATAAATAAAGTACCCCCTCTCCCCAATAAATAAAGTACCCCTCTCCCCAATAAATAAAGTACCCTCTCCCTAATAAATAAAGTACCCCCTCTCCCCAATAAATAAAGTACCCCCTCTCCCCAATAAATAAAGTACCCCCTCTCCCAATAAATAAATAGAGTACCCCTCTCCCCAATAAATAAATAAAGTACCCCTCTCCCCAATAAATATAGTACTCCCTCTCCCCAATAAATAAAGTACCCCTACTCCCTAATAAATAAAGTACCCCTCTCCCCAATAAATAAAGTACCCCTCTCCCCAATAAATAAATAAACTACCCCCTCTCCCCAATAAATAAATAAACTACCCCTCTCCAATAAATAAATAAAATCCCCCTCTCCCCAATAAATAAATAAAGTACCCCTCTCCCCAATAAATAAATGAACTCCCCCCTCTCCCCAATAAATAAATATAGTCCCCTCTCCCCAATAAATAAAGTACCCACTCTCCCCAATAAATAAATAAAGTACCCCCTCTCCCCAATAAATAAATAATACCCCTCTCCCCAATAAATAAATAAAGTAACCCCTCTCCTCAATAAATAAAAGTGCCCTCTCCCCAATAAATAAAGTACCCCTCTCCCGAATAAGTAAAGTACCCTCTCTCCAATAAATAGATAAAGTACCCCCTCTCCCCAATAAATAAAGTCCCCTCTCCCAATAAATAAATAAAGTACCCCTCTCCCCAATAAATAAATAAACTACCCCTCTCCAATAAATAAATAAAGTACCCTTCTCCCCAATAAATAAATAAAGTACCCCTCTCCCCAATAAATAAATAAAGTCCCCTCTCCCTAATAAATAAATAAAGTACCCCCTCTCCCCAATAAATAAAGTACCCCTCTCCCCAATAAATAAAGTACCCCTCTCCCCAATAAATAAATGAACTCCCCTCTCCCCAATAAATAAATAAAGTCACCCCTATCCCCAATAAATAAAATACCCCATCTCCACAATAAATAAATAAATTACCCAATCTCCCCAATAAATAAATAAAGTACCCCTTCTCCCCAATAAATAAATAAAGTACCCCTTCTCCCCAATAAATAAAGTCCCCTCTCCCCAATAAATAAAGTCCCCCTCACCCCAATAAATAAAGTACCCCTCTCCCCAATAAATAAAGTCCCCCTCTCCCCAATAAATAAAGTACCCCCCTCTCCCCAATAAATAAAGTACCCCTCTCCCCAATAAATAAAGTACCCCTCTCCCCAATATATAAAGTACCCCTCTCCTCAATAAATAAAGTACCCCTCTCCCCAATAAATAAAGTACCCCTCTCCCCAATAAATTAATAAACTACCCCTCTCCCCAATAAATAAAGTACCCCTCTCCTCAATAAATAAATAAAGTGCCCCTCTCCCCAATAAATAAAGTACCCCTCTCCCCAATAAGTAAAGTACCCCTCTCCCCAATGAATAAATAAAGTACCCCCTCTCCCCAATAAATAAAGTACCCCTCTCCCCAATAAATAAAGTACCCTCTCTCCCCAATAAATAAAGTACCCCTCTCCTCAATAAATAAATAAAGTACCCCTCTCCCCAATAAATAAAGTCCCCCTCTCCCCAATAAATAAATCAAGTACCCCTCTCCCCAATAAATAAAGTCCCCCTCTCTCCCAATAAATAAATAAAGTACCCCTCTCCCCAATAAATAAATAAAGTACCCCCCCTCTCCCCAATAAATAAAGTACCCCTCTCCCCAATAAATAAATCAAGTACCCTCTCCCCAATAAATAAATAAACTACCCCTCTCCCCAATAAATAAATAAACTACCCCTCTCCAATAAATAAATAAACTACCCCTCTCCCCAATAAATAAATAAAGTACCCCTCTCCCCAATGAATAAATAAAGTCCCCTCTCCCTAATAAATAAATAAAGTACCCCTCTCCCCAATAAATAAATAAAGTACCCCTCTCCCCAATAAATAAAGTCCATCTTCTCCCAATAAATAAAGTCCCCCTCTCCCCAATAAATAAAGTACCCCTCTCCCCAATAAATAAAGTACCCCTCTCCCCAATAAATAAAGTCCCCCTCTCCCCAATAAATAAAGTACCCCTCTCCCCAATATATAAAGTACCCCTCTCCTCAAAAATAAAGTACCCCCTCTCCCCAATAAATAAAGTACCCCTCTCCCCAATAAATTAATAAACTACCCCTCTCCCCAATAAATAAAGTACCCCCTCTCCTCAATAAATAAAGTACCCCTCTCCCCAATAAATAAAGTACCCCTCTCCCCAATAAGTAAAGTACCCTCTCTCCAATGAATAAATAAAGTACCCCTCTCCCCAATAAATAAAGTACCCCCTCTCCCCAATAAATAAAGTACCCCTCTCCTCAATAAATAAATAAAGTACCCCCCTCTCCCCAATAAATAAAGTCCCCCTCTCCCCAATAAATAAAGTACCCCCTCTCTCCCAACATATAAATAAAGTACCCCCTCTCCCCAATAAATAAAGTCCCCCCTCTTCCCAATAAATAAATAAAGTACCCCTCTCCCCAATAAATAAATAAAGTACCCCTCTCCCCAATAAATAAAGTACCCCTCTCCCCAATAAATAAATCGGTACCCCTCTCCCCAATAAATAAAGTCCCCCTCTTCCCAATAAATAAATAAAGTACCCCTCTGCCCAATAAATAAATAAAGTACCCCTCTCCTCAATAAATAAAGTACCCCTCTCCCCAATAAATAAATCAAGTACCCTCTCCCAATAAATAAATAAACTACCCTCTCCCCAATAAATAAATAAACTACCCCTCTCCAATAAATAAATAAACTACCCCTCTCCCCAATAAATAAATAAAGTACCCCTCTCCCCAATAAATAAATAAAGTCCCCTCTCCTAATAAATAAATAAAGTACCCCCTCTCCCCAATAAATAAATAAAGTACCCCTCTCCCCAATAAATAAAGTCCATCTTCTCCCCAATAAATAAAGTCCCCCCTCTCCCCAATAAATAAAGTACCCCTCTCCCCAATAAATAAAGTACCCCTCTCCCCAATAAATAAAGTCCCCTCTCCCCAATAAATAAAGTACCCCTCTCCCCAATAAATAAAGTACCCCTCTCCCCAATATATAAAGTACCCCTCTCCCCAATAAATAAAGTCCCCCTCTTCCCAATAAATAAATAAAGTACCCTCTCTCCCCAATAAATAAATAAACTACCCCTCTCCAATAAATAAATAAAGTACCCCTCTCCCCAATAAATAAATAAAGTACCCCTCTCCCCAATAAATAAATAAAGTCCCCTCTCCCAATAAATAAATAAAGTACCCCCTCTCCCCAATAAATAAATAAAGTCCCCTCTCCCTAATAAATAAATAAAGTACCCCTCTCCCCAATAAATAAAGTACCCCTCTCCCCAATAAATAAAGTACCCCTCTCCCCAATAAATAAATGAAGTCCCCCTCTCCCCAATAAATAAATAAAGTCCCCCTCTCCCCAATAAATAAAGTACCCCTCTCCCCAATAAATAAATAAAGTACCCCCTCTCCCCAATAAATAAAGTCCCCCTCTCCCCAATAAATAAAGTCCACCCTCTCCCAATAAATAAAGTACCCCTCTCCCCAATAAATAAAGTACCCCTCTCCCCAATATATAAAGTACCCCCCTCTCCCCAAAAATAAATTACCCCTCTCCCCAATAAATAAAGTACCCCTCTCCCCAATAAATTAATAAACTACCCCTCTCCCCAATAAATAAAGTGCCCTCTCCCCAATAAATAAAAAGTACCCCTCTCCCCAATAAATAAAGTACCCCTCTCCCCAATAAATAAAGTACCCCTCTCTCCCAATAAATAAATAAAGTACCCCCTCTCCCCAATAAATAAAGTACCCCTCTCCCCAATAAATAAAGTACCCCTCTCCTCAATAAATAAATAAAGTACCCCTCTCCCCAATAAATAAAGTCCCCTCTCCCCAATAAATAAAGTACCCCTCTCCCCAATATATAAATAAAGTACCCCTCTCCCCAATAAATAAAGTCCCCCTCTTCCCAATAAATAAATAAAGTACCCCCTCTCCCCAATAAATAAATAAAGTACCCCTCTCCCCAATAAATAAAGTACCCCCCCTCTCCCCAATAAATAAACAAGTACCCCTCTCCCCAATAAATAAAGTACCCCCCTCTCCCAATAAATAGATAAAGTACCCCTCTCCCCAATAAATAAATAAAGTACCCCTCTCCCCAATAAATAAATCAAGTACCCCCTCTCCCCAATAAATAAATAAACTACCCCTCTCCCCAATAAATAAATAAACTACCCCTCTCCCAATAAATAAATAAACTACCCTCTCCCCAATAAATAAATAAAGTCCCCCTCTCCCCAATAAATAAATAAAGTACCCCTCTCCCCAATAAATAAATAAAGTACCCTCTCCCCAATAAATAAATAAAGTACCCCTCTCCCCAATAAATAAAGTACCCCCTCTCCCCAATAAATAAAGTACCCCTCTCCCCAATAAATAAAGAACCCCCTCTCTCCCAATAAATAAATAAAGTCCCCTCTCCCCAATAAATAAAGTACCCCTCTCCCCAATAAATAAATAAAGTACCCCTCTCCCCAATAAATAAAGTACCCCCTCTCCCCAATAAATAAAGTACCCCTCTCCTCAATAAATAAAAAGTACCCCCTCTCCCCAATAAATAAAGTACCCCCTCTCCCCAATAAGTAAAGTACCCCCTCTCCCAATGAATAAATAAAGTACCCCTCTCCCCAATAAGTAAAGTACCCTCTCCCCAATAAATAAAGTACCCCTCTCCCCAATAAATAAAGTACCCCTCTCCCAATAAATAAATAAAGTGCCCCTCTCCCCAATAAATAAAGTCCCCTCTCCCCAATAAATAAAGTGCCCCCTCCCCAATAAATAAATAAAGTACCCCCTCTCCCCAATAAATAAAGTACCCCTCTCCCCAATAAATAAATAAAGTACCCCTCTCCCCAATAAATAAAGTACCCCTCTCCCCAATAAATAAAGTACCCTCTCCCCAATAAATAAATAAAGTGCCCCTCTCCCCAATAAATAAAGTCCCCCTCTCCCAATAAATAGATAAAGTACCCCTCTCCCCAATAAATAAAGTACCCCCTCTCCCCAATAAATAAAGTACCCCCTCTCCCTAATAAATAAAGTACCCCTCTCCCCAATAAATAAAGTACCCCCCTCTCCCCAATAAATAAAGAAACTAAACCCCTCTCCCCAATAAATAAATAAAGTCCCCTCTCCCCAATAAATAAATAAAGTACCCCTCTCCCCAATAAATAAATAAAGTCCCCTCTCCCAATAAATAAATAAAGTACCCCTCTCCCCAATAAATAAAGTACCCCTCTCCCCAATAAATAAAGTACCCCTCTCCCCAATAAATAAAGTACTCCCTCTCCCCAATAAATAAATAAAGTCCCCCTCTCCCCAATAAATAAAGTACCCCTCTCCCCAATAAATAAAGTACCCCTCTCCCCAATAAATAAAGTACCCCTCTCCCCAATAAATAAATAGAGTACCCCTCTCCCCAATAAATAAAGTACCCCTCTCCCAATAAATAAATAAAGTACCCCCTCTCCCCAATAAATAAAGTCCCCCTCTCCCCAATTAATAAAGTCCCCCTCTCCCCAATAAATAAAGTACCCCCTCTCCCCAATAAATAAAGTGCCCCTCTCCCCAATAAATAAAGTCCCCCCTCTCCCCAATAAATAAAGTGCCCCTCTCCCCAATAAATAAAGTACCCCTCTCCCCAATAAATAAAGTACCCCCTCTCCTCAATAAATAAAGTACCCCCTCTCCCCAATAAATAAAGTACCCCTCTCCCCAATAAATAAATAAAGTACCCCCTCTCCCCAATAAATAAAGTACCCCTCTCCCCAATAAGTAAAGTACCCCTCTCTCCAATAAATAAAGTACCCCTCTCCCCATTAAATAAAGTACCCCCTCTCCTCAATAAATAAAGTACCCCTCTCCCCAATAAATAAAGTACCCCTCTCCTCAATAAATAAATAAAGTACCCTCTCCCCAATAAATAAAGTCCCCTCTCCCCAATAAATAAAGTACCCCTCTCCCCAATAAATAAATAAAGTACCCTCTCCCCAATAAATAAAGTACCCCTCTTCCCAATAAATAAATAAAGTACCCCCTCTCCCCAATAAATAAATAAAGTACCCCTCTCCCCAATAAATAAAGTACCCCTCTCCCAATAAATAAATAAAGTACCCCTCTCCCCAATAAATAAAGTACCCCTCTGCCCCAATAAATAATAAAGTACCCCCTCTCCCCAATAAATAAAGTACCCCTCTCCCCAATAAATAAAGTACCCCTCTCCCCAATAAATAAAGTACCCTCTCCCCAATAAATAAAGTACCCCTCTCCCCAATAAATAAAAAAGTACCCCTCTCCCCAATAAATAAAGTACCCCCTCTCCCCAATAAGTAAAGTACCTCTCTCCCAATGAATAAATAAAGTACCCCTCTCCCCAATAAATAAAGTACCCCCTCTCCCCAATAAATAAATAAAGTACCCCTCTCCCCAATAAATAAAGTCCCTCTCTCCCAATAAATAAATAAAGTACCCCTCTCCCAATAATAAATAAAGTACCCCTCTCCCCAATAAATAAATAAAGTGCCCCTCTCCCCAATAAATAAAGTCCCCCTCTCCCCAATAAATAGATAAAGTACCCCTCTCCCCAATAAATAAATAAAGTACCCCTCTCCCCAATAAATAAATAAAGTACCCCCTCTCCCCAATAAATAAAGTACCCCTCTCCCAATAAATAAATAAACTACCCCTCTCCCCAATAAATAAATAAAGTACCCCTCTCCCCAATAAATAAATAAAGTACCCCTCTCCCAATAAATAAATAAAGTACCCCTCTCCCCCAATAAATAAATAAAGTACCCTCTCCCCAATAAATAAAGTACCCCCTCTCCCCAAAAATAAAGTACCCCCTCTCCCCAATAAATAAATAAAGTACCCCTCTCCCCAATAAATAAAGTACCCCCTCTCCCCAATAAATAAATAGAGTACCCCCTCTCCCAATAAATAAATAAAGTACCCCTCTCCCCAATAAATAAATAAAGTACCCTCTCCCCAATAAATAAAGTACCCCTCTCCCCAATAAATAAAGTACCCCTCTCCCCAATAAATAAAGTACCCCTCTCCCCAATAAATAAAGTCCCCCTCTCCCCAATAAATAAAGTCCCCCCCTCTCCCCAATAAATAAAGTACCCCTCTCCTCAATAAATAAATAAAGTACCCCTCTCCCCAATAAATAAAGTACCCCTCTCCCCAATAAGTAAAGTACCCTCTCTCCCAATAAATAAATAAAGTACCCCCTCTCCCCAATAAATAAAGTACCCCTCTCCCCAATAAATAAAGTACCCTCTCCCCAATAAATAAAGTACCCCCTCTCCTCAATAAATAAATAAAGTACCCCTCTCCCCAATAAATAAAGTACCCCTCTCCCCAATAAATAAAGTACCCCCTCTCCCCAATATATAAATAAAGTACCCCTCTCCCCAATAAATAAAGTCCCCTCTCCCCAATAAATAAATAAAGTACCCCTCTCCCAATAAATAAATAAAGTACCCCTCTCCCCAATAAATAAAGTACCCCCTCTCCCCAATAAATAAATAAAGTACCCCTCTCCCCAATAAATAAAGTACCCTCTCCCCAATAAATAAATCAAGTACCCTCTCCCCAATAAATAAAGTACCCTCTCCCCAATAAATAAATAGAGTACTCCTCTCCCCAATAAATAAATAAAGTACCCCTCTCCCCAATAAATAAAGTACCCCTCTCCCCAATAAATAAAGTACCCCTGACTCCCTAATAAATAAAGTACCCCTCTCCCCAATAAATAAAGTACCCCTCTCCCCAATAAATAAATAAACTACCCCTCTCCCAATAAATAAATAAAGTACCCCTCTCCCAATAAATAAATAAACTACCCTCTCCCCAATAAATAAATAAGTACCCCTCTCCCAATAAATAAATAAAGTCCCCCTCTCCCAATAAATAAATAAAGTACCCCCTCTCCCCAATAAATACATAAAGTACCCCTCTCCCCAATAAATAAAGTACCCCTCTCCCCAATAAATAAATAAACTACCCCTCTCCCCAATAAATAAACTACCCCTCTCACAATAAATAAATAAAGTACCCCCTCTCCCCAATAAATAAATGAAGTACCCCTCTCCCCAATAAATAAATGAACCCCTCTCCCCAATAAATAAATAAAGTCCCCCTCTCCCCAATAAATAAAGTACCCCTCTCCCCAATAAATAAAAAGTACCCCTCTCCCCAATAAATAAATAAAGTACCCCTCTCCCCAATAAATAAAGTACCCCCTCTCCCCAATAAATAAATAAAGTACCCCTCTCCCCAATAAATAAAGTACCCCTCTCCCAATAAATAAAGTACCCCTCTCCCCAATAAATAAAGTACCCCCTCTCCCCAATAAATAAATAAAGTGCCCCCTCTCCCCAATAAATAAAGTACCCCTCTCCCAATAAATAAAGTACCCCTCTCCCCAATAAATAAAGTACCCCTCTCCCCAATAAATAAAGTACCCCTCTCCCCAATAAATAAAGTACCCCTCTCCCCAATAAATAAATAAAGTACCCCTCTCTCCCAATAAATAAAGTACCCCCTCTCCCCAATAAATAAAGTACCCCTCTCCCCAATAAATAAAGTACCCCTCTCCCCAATAAATAAAGTGCCCCTCTCCCCAATAAATAAATAAAGTACCCCTCTCCCCAATAAATAAATAAACTACCCCCTCCCCAATAAATAAAGTACCCTTCTCCCCAATAAATAAATAAAGTACCCCTCTCCCCAATAAATAAATAAAGTCCCCTCTCCCCAATAAATAAATAAAGTACCCCCTCTCCCCAATAAATAAAGTACCCCTCTCCCCAATAAATAAAGTACCCCTCTCCCCAATAAATAAATGAACTCCCCCTCTCCCCAATAAATAAATAAAGTACCCCCTCTCCCCAATAAATAAAGTACCCCTCTCCCCCATAAATAAATAAAGTACCCCTCTCCCCAATAAATAAATAAAGTACCCCTCTCCCCAATAAATAAATAAAGTACCCCTCTCCCCAATAAATAAAGTCCCCCCTCTCCCCAATAAATAAAGTCCCCTCTCCCCAATAAATAAAGTACCCCTCTCCCCAATAAATAAAGTCCCCTCTCCCCAATAAATAAAGTACCCCTCTCCCCAATAAATAAAGTACCCCCTCTCCCCAATAAATAAAGTACCCCTCTCCCAATAAATAAAGTACCCCTCTCCCCAATAAATAAAGTACCCCCTCTCCCCAATAAATTAATAAACTACCCCCTCTCCCAATAAATAAAGTACCCCCTCTCCCCAATAAGTAAAGTACCCCCCTCTCCAATGAATAAATAAAGTACCCCTCTCCCCAATAAATAAAGTACCCCCTCTCCCCAATAAATAAAGTACCCCTCTCCTCAATAAATAAATAAAGTACCCCTCTCCCCAATAAATAAAGTCCCCCCTCTCCCCAATAAATAAAGTACCCCTCTCCCCAACATATAAATAAAGTACCCCTCTCCCCAATAAATAAAGTCCCCCCTCTTCCCAATAAATAAATAAAGTACCCCCTCTCCCCAATAAATAAATAAAGTACCCCCTCTCCCCAATAAATAAAGTGCCCCTCTCCCAATAAATAAATCAAGTACCCCTCTCCCCAATAAATAAAGTACCCCTCTCCCCAATAAATAAATAAAGTGCCCCTCTCCCAATAAATAAAGTACCCCCTCTCCCCAATAAATAAATCAAGTATCCCCTCTCCCCAATAAATAAATAAACTACCCCCTCTCCCCAATAAATAAATAAACTACCCCCTCTCCAATAAATAAATAAACTACCCCTCTCCCCAATAAATAAATAAAGTACCCCCTCTCCCCAATAAATAAATAAAGTCCCCTCTCCCTAATAAATAAATAAAGTACCCCTCTCCCCAATAAATAAATAAAGTACCCCCTCTCCCCAATAAATAAAGTCCATCTTCTCCCCAATAAATAAAGTCCCCTCTCCCCAATAAATAAAGTACCCCCTCTCCCCAATAAATAAAGTACCCCTCTCCCCAATAAATAAAGTCCCCCTCTCCCCAATAAATAAAGTACCCCTCTCCCCAATAAATAAAGTACCCCTCTCCCCAATATATAAAGTACCCCTCTCCCCAATAAATAAAGTCCCCCCTCTCCCAATAAATAAATAAAGTACCCCCTCTCCCCAATAAATAAATAAACTACCCCTCTCCCAATAAATAAATAAAGTACCCCTTCTCCCCAATAAATAAATAAAGTACCCCCTCTCCCCAATAAATAAATAAAGTCCCCTCTCCCTAATAAATAAATAAAGTGCCCCTCTCCCCAATAAATAAATAAAGTCCCCTCTCCCTAATAAATAAATAAAGTACCCCTCTCCCCAATAAATAAAGTACCCCCTCTCCCCAATAAATAAAGTACCCTTCTCCCCAATAAATAAATGAACTCCCCTCTCCCCAATAAATAAATAAAGTCCCCCCTCTCCCCAATAAATAAAGTACCCCCTCTCCCCAATAAATAAATAAAGTACCCCCTCTCCCCAATAAATAAATAAAGTACCCCTTCTCCCCAATAAATAAATAAAGTACCCCCTCTCCCCAATAAATAAAGTCCCCTCTCCCCAATAAATAAAGTACCCCTCTCCCCAATAAATAAAGTACCCCCTCTCCCCAATAAATAAAGTCCCCCTCTCCCCAATAAATAAAGTGCCCCCTCTCCCCAATAAATAAAGTACCCCTCTCCCCAATAAATAAAGTACCCCTCTCCCAATAAATAAAGTACCCCTCTCCTCAATAAATAAAGTACCCCCTCTCCCCAATAAATAAAGTACCCCTCTCCCCAATAAATAAATAAAGTACCCCTCTCCCCAATAAATAAAGTGCCCCCTCTCCCGAATAAATAAAGTACCCCTCTCCCCAATAAATAAATAAAGTACCCCTCTCCCCAATAAATAAAGTACCCCTCTCCCCAATAAATAAATAAAGTACCCCTCTCCCCAATAAATAAATAAAGTACCCCTCTCCCCAATAAATAAAGTACCCCTCTCCCCAATAAATAAATAAAGTACCCCTCTCCCCAATAAATAAAGTACCCCTCTCCCCAATAAATAAAGTACCCCTCTCCCCAATAAATAAAGTACCCTCTCTCCCAATAAATAAATAGAGTACCCCTCTCCCCAATAAATAAAGTACCCTCTCCCCAATAAATAAAGTACCCCCTCTCCCAATAAATAAAGTACCCCCTCTCCCCAATAAATAAAGTACCCCTCTCCCCAATAAATAAAGTACCCCCTCTCCCCAATAAATAAATAAACTGCCCCCTCTCCCCAATAAATAAATAAAGTACCCCTCTCCCAATAAATAAATAAAGTACCCTCTCCCCAATAAATAAAGTACCCCTCTCCCCAATAAATAAATAAAGTCCCTCTCTCCCAATAAATAAATAAAGTACCCCTCTCCCCAATAAATAAAGTACCCCTCTCCCCAATAAATAAAGTACCCTCTCCCCAATAAATAAAGATACCCCTCTCCCCAATAAATAAAGTACCCCTCTCCAATAAATAAATAAAGTACCCCTCTCCCCAATAAATAAAGTACCCCTCTCCCCAATAAATAAATGAAGTACCCCTCTCCCCAATAAATAAATAAAGTACCCCTCTCCCCAATAAATAAAGTACCCCCTCTCCCCAATAAATAAATAAGTACCCCCTCTCTCCAATAAATAAATAAAGTACCCCTCTCCCCAATAAATAAATAAAGTACCCCCTCTCCCCAATAAATAAATAAAGTACCCTCTCCCCAATAAATAAAGTCCCCCTCTCCCAATAAATAAAGTACCCCTCTCCCCAATAAATAAAGTACCCCTCTCCCCAATAAATAAATAAAGTACCCTCTCCCCAATAAATAAAGTACCCCTCTCTCCAATAAATAAAGTACCCCTCTCCCTAATAAATAAAGTACCCCTCTCCCCAATAAATAAAGTACCCCTCTCCCCAATAAATAAAGTACCCCTCTCCCCAATAAATAAATAAAGTACCCCTCTCCCCAATAAATAAAGTACCCCCTCTCCCAATAAATAAAGTACACCCTCTCCCTAATAAATAAAGTACCCCTCTCCCCAATAAATAAAGTCCCCCTCTCCCCAATAAATAAATAAAGTACCCCTCTCCCCAATAAATAAACTACCCCTCTCCCAATAAATAAATAAGTACCCCTCTCCCCAATAAATAAAGTACCCCTCTCCCCAATAAATAAATAAAGTCCCCTCTCCCAATAAATAAATAAAGTACCCCCTCTCCCCAATAAATAAAGTACCCCTCTCCCCAATAAATAAAGTACCCCTCTCCCCAATAAATAAATGAACTCCCCTCTCCCCAATAAATAAATAAAGTCCCCCTCTCCCCAATAAATAAAGTACCCCTCTCCCCAATAAATAAATAAAGTACCCCCTCTCCCCAATAAATAAATAAAGTACCCCCTCTCCCCAATAAATAAATAAAGTACCCCCTTCTCCCCAATAAATAAAGTCCCCTTCTCCCCAATAAATAAAGTCCCCTCTCCCCAATAAATAAAGTACCCCTCTCCCCAATAAATAAAGTCCCCCCTCTCCCCAATAAATAAAGTACCCCTCTCCCCAATAAATAAATAAAGTACCCCTCTCCCCAATAAATAAAGTACCCCTCTCCCCAATAAATAAAGTACCCCTCTCCCCAATAAATAAATAAACTACCCCTCTCCCCAATAAATAAAGTACCCCTCTCCCCAATAAATAAAGTACCCCCTCTCCAATAAATAAATAAAGTACCCCTCTCCCCAATAAATAAAGTACCCCTCTCCCCAATAAATAAAGTACCCCTCTCCCCAATAAATAAAGTACCCCCTCTCCCCAATAAATAAATAAAGTCCCCTCTCCCCAATAAATAAAGTACCCCTCTCCCCAATAAATAAAGTACCCCTCTCCCAATAAATAAAGTACCCCTCTCCCAATAAATAAATGTACCCCTCTCCCCAATAAATAAATAAAGTACCCCTCTCCCCAATAAATAAAGTACCCCTCTCCCAATAAATAAATCAAGTACCCCTCTCCCCAATAAATAAAGTCCCCCTCTCCCCAATAAATAAAGTACCCCTCTCCCCAATAAATAAAGCTACCCCTCTCCCCAATAAATAAATAAACTACCCCTCTCCCCAATAAATAAAGTACCCCTCTCCCCAATAAATAAATAAAGTACCCCTCTCCCAATAAATAAATAAAGTACCCCTCTCCCCAATAAATAAATAAAGTACCCCCCTCTCCCCAATAAATAAAGTCCCCTTCTCCCCAATAAATAAAGTCCCCTCTCCCCAATAAATAAAGGTAGCCCCCTCTCCCAATAAATAAAGTACCCCTCTCACCAATAAATAAAGTCCCCCCTCTCCCCAATAAATAAAGTACCCCTCTCCCCAATAAATAAAGTACCCCCTCTCCCAATAAATAAAGTACCCCTCTCCCCAATAAATAAAGTACCCCTCTCCCCAATAAATAAAGTACCCCCTCTCCCCAATAAATAAATAAAGTACCCCTCTCCCCAATAAATAAAGTACCCTCTCTCCCAAATAAATAAAGTACCCCTCTCCCAATAAATAAAAAAGTACCCTCTCCCCAATAAATAAAGTACCCCTCTCCCCAATAAATAAAGTACCCCTCTCCCCAATAAATAAAGTACCCCTCTCCCCAATAAATAAAGTACCCCTCTCCCTAATAAATAAAGTACCCCTCTCCCCAATAAATAAATAAAGTACCCCTCTCCCCAATAAATAAAGTCCCCCTCTCCCCAATAAATAAAGTACCCCTCTCCCCAATAAATAAAGTACCCCTCTCCCCAATAAATAAATAAAGTACCCCTCTCCCCAATAAATAAATAAAGTACCCCTCTCCCCAATAAATAAAGTACCCCTCTCCCCAATAAATAAATAAAGTACCCCTCTCCCCAATAAATAAAGTACCCCCTCTCCCCAATAAATAAATAAGTACCCCCTCTCCCAATAAATAAATGTACCCCCTCTCCCCAATAAATAAAGTACCCCCTCTCCCCAATAAATAAAGTACCCCTCTCCCCAATAAATAAATAAAGTACCCCCTCTCCCCAATAAATAAAGTACCCCTCTCCCCAATAAATAAAGTACCTCTCTCCCCAATAAGTAAAGTCCCCTCTCCCAATAAATAAAGTACCCCTCTCCCCAATAAATAAAGTACCCCCTCTCCCCAATAAATAAAGTACCCCTCTCCCCAATAAATAAAGTACCCCTCTCCCCAATAAATAAAGTACCCCCTCTCCCCAATAAATAAATAAAGTCCCCCTCTCCCCAATAAATAAAGTACCCCCCCTCTCCCCAATAAATAAATAAAGTACCCCTCTCCCCAATAAATAAAGTCCCCCTCTCCCAATAAATAAATAAAGTACCCCTCTCCCCAATAAATAAAGTACCCCTCTCCCCAATAAATAAAGTCCCCCTCTCCCCAACATATAAATAAAGTACCCCCTCTCCCCAATAAATAAAGTACCCCTCTCCCCAATAAATAAAGTACCCCCTCTCCCCAATAAATAAATAAAGTACCCCCTCTCCCCAATAAATAAAGTACCCCCTCTCCCCAATAAATAAAGTACCCCTCTCCCCAATAAATAAAGTACCCCTCTCCCCAATAAATAAAGTACCCCTCTCCCCAATAAATAAATAAAGTACCCCTCTCCCCAATAAATAAATAAAGTACCCTCTCCCCAATAAATAAATAAAGTACCCCTCTCCCAAATAAATAAAGTACCCCCTCTCCCCAATAAATAAAGTACCCCTCTCCCCAATAAATAAAGTACTGCCCTCTCCCCAATAAATAAATAAAGTACCCCTCTCCCCAATAAATAAAGTACCCCTCTCCCAATAAATAAATAAAGTACCCCTCTCCCCAATAAATAAATAAAGTACCCCTCTCCCCAATAAATAAATAAAGTACCCCTCTCCCCAATAAATAAAGTACCCCTCTCCCCAATAAATAAAGTACCCCTCTCCCCAATAAATAAAGTCCCCCCTCTCCCCAATAAATAAAGTACCCCCTCTCCCAATAAATAAAGTACCCCTCTCCCCAATAAATAAAGTACCCCTCTCCCCAATAAATAAAGTACCCTCTCTCCCCAATAAATAAAGTACCCCTCTCCTCAATAAATAAAGTACCCCTCTCCCAATAAATAAAGTACCCCTCTCCCCAATAAATAAATAAAGTACCCCTCTCCCCAATAAATAAAGTACCCCTCTCCCAATAAATAAAGTACCCCTCTCCCCAATAAATAAAGTACCCCTCTCCCAATAAATAAAGTACCCCTCTCCCAATAAATAAAGTACCCCTCTCCCCAATAAATAAAGTACCCTCTCCCCAATAAATAAAGTACCCCTCTCCCCAATAAATAAAGTACCCCCTCTCCCCAATAAATAAATAAAGTACCCCTCTCCCCAATAAATAAAGTACCCCTCTCCCCAATAAATAAAGTACCCCTCTCCCCAATAAATAAATAAAGTACCCTCTCCCCAATAAATAAAGTACCCCTCTCCCCAATAAATAAAGTACCCCTCTCCCCAATAAATAAATAAAGTACCCCTCTCCCCAATAAATAAATAAAGTACCCCCTCTCCCTAATAAATAAAGTACCCCTCTCCCAATAAATAAATAAAGTACCCCTCTCCCCAATAAATAAATAAAGTACCCCTCTCCTCAATAAATAAAGTACCCCTCTCCCAATAAATAAATAAAGTACCCCTCTCCCCAATAAATAAAGTACCCTCTCTCCAATAAATAAAGTACCCTCTCTCCCAATAAATAAAGTACCCCTCTCCCCAATAAATAAAGTACCCCTCTCCCCAATAAATAAAGTACCCCTCTCCCCAATAAATAAAGTCCCCTCTCCCCAATAAATAAATAAAGTACCCCTCTCCCCAATAAATAAATAAAGTACCCCTCTCCCAATAAATAAAGTACCCCTCTCCCTAATAAATAAAGTACCCCCTCTCCCCAATAAATAAAGTACCCCTCTCCCCAATAAATAAATAAAGTACCCCTCTCCCCAATAAATAAAGTACCCCTCTCTCCAATAAATAAATAAAGTACCCTCTCCCCAATAAATAAAGTACCCCTCTCCCCAATAAATAAAGTACCCCTCTCCCCAATAAATAAATAAAGTACCCCTCTCCCCAATAAATAAGGTCCCCTCTCCCCAATAAATAAAGTACCCCTCTCCCCAATATATAAATAAAGTACCCCTCTCCCCAATAAATAAAGTCCCCTCTCCCCAATAAATAAATAAAGTACCCCTCTCCCCAATAAATAAATAAAGTACCCCCTCTCCCCAATAAATAAAGTACCCCTCTCCCCAATAAATAAAGTCCCCCTCTCCCCAATAAATAAAGTCCCCTCTCCCCAATAAATAAATAAAGTACCCCCTCTCCCCAATAAATAAATAAAGTACCCCTCTCCTCAATAAATAAAGTCCCCCCTCTCCCAATAAATAAAGTACCCTCTCCCCAATAAATAAATAAAGTACCCCCTCTCCCCAATAAATAAAGTACCCCTCTCCCAATAAATAAATAAAGTACCCCTCTCCCCAATAAATAAAGTACCCCTCTCCCCAATAAATAAATAAAGTACCCTCTCTCAAATAAATAAAGTACCCCTCTCCTCAATAAACAAATAAAGTACCCCCTCTCCCCAATAAATAAAGTCCCCCTCTCCCCAATAAATAAAGTACCCCCTCTCCCCAATAAATAAAGTACCCCTCTCCCCAATAAATAAAGTAGCCCCCTCTCCCCAATAAATAAAGTACCCCTCTCCCCAATAAATAAAGTACCCCTCTCCCCAATAAATAAAGTACCCCTCTCCCCAATAAATAAAGTACCCCTCTCCCCAATAAATAAAGTACCCCTCTCCCCAAATAAATAAAGTACCCCTCTCCCCAATAAATAAAGTACCCCTCTCCCCAATAAATAAATAAAGTACCCCTCTCCCCAATAAATAAAGTGCCCCTCTCCAATAAATAAATAAAGTACCCCTCTCCCAATAAATAAATAAAGTACCCCTCTCCCCAATAAAATAAAGTACCCCTCTCCCCAATAAATAAATAAAGTACCCCTCTCCCCAATAAATAAAGTAACCCTCTCCCCAATAAATAAAGTCCCCCCTCTCCCCAATAAATAAATAACTGCCCTCTCCCCAATAAATAAATAAAGTACCCCTCTCCCCAATAAATAAAGTACCCCCTCTCCCAATAAATAAATAAAGTACCCCTCTCCCCAATAAATAAAGTACCCCTCTCCCCAATAAATAAAGTCCCCCTCTCCCCAATAAATAAAGTACCCCTCTCCCCAATAAATAAAGTACCCCTCTCCCCAATAAATAAAGTACCCCTCTCCCAATAAATAAAGTACCCCTCTCTCCAATAAATAAAGTGCCCCTCTCCCTCAATAAATAAAAGTACCCCCTCTCCCCAATAAATAAAGTACCCCCTCTCCCCAATAAATAAAGTACCCCTCTCCCCAATAAATAAAGTACCCCCTCTCCCCAATAAATAAAGTACCCTCTCTCCAATAAATAAATAAAGTACCCCTCTCCCCAATAAATAAAGTACCCCTCTCCCCAATAAATAAAGTACCCCTCTCCCAATAAATAAATAAAGTACCCCCTCTCCCCAATAAATAAAGTCCCCTCTCCCCAATAAATAAAGTACCCCTCTCCCCAATAAATAAATAAAGTACCCCTCTCCCCAATAAATAAAGTCCCCCTCTCCCAATAAATAAAAGTACCCCTCTCCCCAATAACATAAATAAAGTACCCCCTCTCCCCAATAAATAAAGTACCCCTCTCCCCAATAAATAAATAAAGTACCCCTCTCCCCAATAAATAAAGTACCCCCTCTCCCCAATAAATAAATAAAGTACCCCTCTCCCCAATAAATAAATAAAGTACCCCCTCTCCCCAATAAATAAATAATGCACCCTCTCCCCAATAAATAAATAAAGTACCCCTCTCCCCAATAAATAAATAAAGTACCCCCTCTCCCCAATAAATAAATAAAGTACCCCCTCTCCCCAATAAATAAAGTACCCCTCTCCCCAATAAATAAATAAAGTACCCCTCTCCCCAATAAATAAAGTACCCCCTCTTCCCACAAATAAATAAAGTACCCCTCTCCCCAATAAATAAAGTACCCCTCTCCCAATAAATAAAGTACCCTCTCTCCCCAATAAATAAATGACTCCCTCTCCCCAATAAATAAAGTACCCCTCTCCCCAATAAATAAAGTACCCTCTCCCAATAAATAAATAAAGTACCCCTCTCCTCAATAAATAAAGTACCCCTCTCCCCAATAAATAAAGTACCCCTCTCCTCAATAAATAAATAAAGTACCCCTCTCCCCAATAAATAAAAGTACCCCTCTCCCCAATAAATAAAGTACCCCTCTCCCCAATAAATAAATAAAGTCCCCCCTCTCCCCAATAAATAAATAAAGTACCCCTCTCCCCAATAAATAAAGTACCCCTCTCCCTCAATAAATAAAGTACCCCTCTCCCCAATAAATAAATAAAGTACCCCCTCTCCCCAATAAATAAAGTACCCCTCTCCCCAATAAATAAATAAAGTACCCCTCTCCCCAATAAATAAAGTACCCCTCTCCCAATAAATAAATAAAGTACCCCTCTCCCAATAAATAAATAAAGTACCCCTCTCCCCAATAAATAAAGTACCCCTCTCCCAAAAATAAATAAAGTACCCCTCTCCCCAATAAATAAAGTACCCCTCTCCCCAATAAATAAAGTACCCCTCTCCTCAATAAATAAAGTACCCCTCTCCCCCAATAAATAAATAAAGTCCCCCTCTCCCAATAAATAAATAAAGTACCCCTCTCCCCAATAAATAAATAAACTACCCTCTCCCCAATAAATAAATAAAGTACCCTCTCCCCAATAAATAAATAAAGTCCTCCTCTCCCCAATAAATAAATAAAGTACCCCTCTCCCCAATAAATAAATAAAGTACCCCTCTCCCCATAAATAAATAAAGTCCCCCTCTCCCCAATAAATAAAGTACCCCTCTCCCCAATAAATAAAGTCCCCCTCTCCCCAATAAATAAATGAACTCCCTCTCCCCAATAAATAAATAAGCCCCCTCTCCCCAATAAATAAAGTACCCCTCTCCCCAATAAATAAATAAAGTACCCCTCTCCCCAATAAATAAAGTACCCCTCTCCCCAATAAATAAATAAAGTACCCCTCTCCCCAATAAATAAATAAAGTACCCCTCTCCCCAATAAATAAATAAAGTCCCCCTCTCCCCAATAAATAAAGTACCCCTCTCCCCAATAAATAAAGTACCCCTCTCCCCAATAAATAAAGTACCC
Organism: Salmo salar; assembly: GCF_905237065.1. NCBI lineage: Eukaryota > Metazoa > Chordata > Actinopteri > Salmoniformes > Salmonidae > Salmo > Salmo salar. The sequence goes on along the minus strand of NW_025550915.1, from coordinate 288,208 downwards.
CCCTCTCCCCAATAAATAAAGTCCCCCTCTCCCCAATAAATAAAGTGCCCCTCTCCCCAATAAATAAAGTACCCCCTCTCCCCAATAAATAAAGTACCCCTCCCAATAAATAGTCCTCTCCTCAATAAATAAAGTACCCCTCTCCCCAATAAATAAAGTACCCCTCTCCCCAATAAATAAATAAAGTACCCCTCTCCCCAATAAATAAAGTACCCCTCTCCCCAATAAATAAAGTACCCCTCTCTCCAATAAATAAATAAAGTCCCCTCTCCCAATTAAATAAAGTACCCTCTCCCCAATAAATAAAGTACCCCTCTCCCCAATAAATAAAGTACCCCCTCTCCCCAATAAATAAATAAAGTACCCCTCTCCCCAATAAATAAAGTACCCCCTCTCCCCAATAAATAAAGTACCCCTCTCCCCAATAAATAAATAAGTACCCCTCTCCCCAATAAATAAAGTACCCCTCTCCCAATAAATAAATAAGTACCCCTCTCCCCAATAAATAAATAAAGTACCCCTCTCCTCAATAAATAAAGTGCCCCTCTCCCAATAAATAAATAAAGTACCCCTCTCCCCAATAAATAAAGTACCCCTCTCCCCAATAAATAAAGTACCCCTCTCCCAATAAATAAAGTACCCCTCTCCCCAATAAATAAAGTACCCTCTCCCCAATAAATAAATCAAAATACCCTCTCCCCAATAAATAAAGTACCCCTCTCCCCAATAAATAAATAAAGTACCCCTCTCCCCAATAAATAAAGTACCCCCTCCCCAATAAATAAAGTACCCCCTCTCCCCAATAAATAAAGTACCCCTCTCCCCAATAAATAAAGTACCCCTCTCCCCAATAAATAAATAAAGTACCCCTCTCCCCAATAAATAAAGTACCCCTCTCCCAATAAATAAATAAAGTCCCCCTCTCCCCAATAAATAAATAAAGTACCCCTCTCCCCAATAAATAAAGTCCCCTCTCCCCAATAAATAAAGTACCCCTCTCCCCAATAAATAAAGTACCCTCTCCCCAATAAATAAAGTACCCCTCTCCCCAATAAATAAATAAAGTACCCCTCTCCCCAATAAATAAAGTACCCCTCTCCCCAATAAATAAATAAAGTACCCCTCTCCCCAATAAATAAATAAAGTACCCCTCTCCCCAATAAATAAATAAAGTACCCCTCTCCCCAATAAATAAATAAAGTACCCCCTCTCCCAACAATAAATAAAGTACCCTCTCCCCAATAAATAAAGTACCCCTCTCCCCAATAAATAAAGTACCCCTCTCCCAATAAATAAAGTACCCCCTCTCCCCAATAAATAAAGTACCCCTCTCCCCAATAAATAAAGTACCCCTCTCCCCAATAAATAAAGTACCCTCTCCCCAATAAATAAATAAAGTACCCCTCTCCCCAATAAATAAAGTACCCCTCTCCCCAATAAATAAAGTACCCTCTCCCCAATAAATAAAGTACCCCTCTCCCTAATAAATAAAGTACCCCTCTCCCCAATAAATAAAGTCCCCTCTCCCCAATAAATAAATAGTACCCCTCTCCCAATAAATAAAGTACCCTCTCCCCAATAAATAAAGTACCCCTCTCCCAATAAATAAAGTACCCCTCTCCCCAATAAATAAATAAAGTACCCCCTCTCCCCAATAAATAAAGTACCCCTCTCCCCAATAAATAAAAGTACCCTCTCTCCCAATAAATAAATAAAGTACCCCTCTCCCCAATAAATAAAGTACCCCTCTCCCCAATAAATAAAGTACCCCTCTCCCCAATAAATAAAGTCCCCCCTCTCCCCAATAAATAAATAAAGTACCCCTCTCCCCAATAAATAAAGTCCCCTCTCCCCAATAAATAAAGTACCCCTCTCCCCAAAAATAAATAAAGTACCCCTCTCCCCAATAAATAAAGTCCCCCTCTCCCAATAAATAAATAAAGTACCCCTCTCCCCAATAAATAAATAAAGTACCCTCTCTCCCCAATAAATAAAGTACCCCTCTCCCCAATAAATAAATAAAGTACCCCTCTCCCCAATAAATAAAGTACCCCTCTCCCCAATAAATAAATAAAGTACCCCCTCTCCCCAATAAATAAAGTACCCCCTCTCCCCAATAAATAAATAAAGTACCCTCTCCCCAATAAATAAATAAAGTACCCCTCTCCCCAATAAATAAAGTGCCCCTCTCCACAATAAATAAAGTACCCCCTCTCCCTAATAAATAAAGTACCCCTCTCCCCAATAAATAAAGTACCCCCTCTCCCCAATAAATAAATAAATCCCCTCTCCCCAATAAATAAATAAAGTACCTCTCTCCCAATAAATAAATAAAGTACCCTCTCCCCAATAAATAAAGTACCCCTCTCCCCAATAAATAAATAAAGTACCCCCTCTCCCCAAAAATAAATAAAGTCCCCTCTCCCAATAAATAAAAAGTACCCCTCTCCCCAATAAATAAAGTACCCCTCTCCCCAATAAATAAAGTACCCCTCTCCCCAATAAATAAAGTACCCCCTCTCCACCAATAAATAAAGTACCCCTCTCTCCCAATAAATAAAGTACCCCTCTCCCCAATAAATAAAGTACCCCTCTCCCCAATAAATAAATAAAGTACCCCTCTCCCCAATAAATAAAGTACCCTCTCCCCAATAAATAAAGTACCCCTCTCCCCAATAAATAAATAAAGTACCCCCTCTCCCCAATAAATAAATAAAGTACCCCTCTCCCCAATAAATAAATAAAGTACCCCTCTCCCCAATAAATAAAGTCCCCCTCTCCCCAATAAATAAATAAAGTACCCCTCTCCCCAATAAATAAAGTACCCCTCTCCCCAATAAATAAATAAAGTACCCCCTCTCCCCAATAAATAAAGTACCCCCTCTCCCCAATAAATAAAGTACCCCTCTCCCCAATAAATAAAGTACCCCTCTCCCCAATAAATAAAGTACCCCTCTCCCCAATAAATAAAGTACCCCCTCTCCCAATAAATAAATAAAGTACCCCTCTCCCCAATAAATAAAGTACCCCTCTCCCCAATAAATAAAGTACCCCTCTCCCCAATAAATAAAGTACCCCCTCTCCCCAATAAATAAAGTACCCCCTCTCCCCAATAAATAAATAAAGTACCCCTCTCCCCAATAAATAAATAAAGTACCCTCTCTCCAATAAATAAATAAAGTACCCCTCTCCCCAATAAATAAATAAAGTACCCCTCTCCCCAATAAATAAATAAAGTCCCCTCTCCCAATAAATAAATAAAGTACCCCTCTCCCAATAAATAAAGTGCCCCCTCTCCCCAATAAATAAAGTACCCCTCTCCCCAATAAATAAATGAACTACCCTCTCCCCAATAAATAAATAAAGTCCCCTCTCCCCAATAAATAAAGTACCCCTCTCCCCAATAAATAAATAAAGTACCCCTCTCCCATAAATAAATAAAGTACCCCTCTCCCCAATAAATAAATAAAGTACCCCTCTCCCCAATAAATAAAGTACCCCTTCCCCAATAAATAAAGTACCCCTCTCCCCAATAAATAAAGTACCCCTCTCCCCAATAAATAAAGTCCCCTCTCCCCAATAAATAAAGTACCCCTCTCCCCAATAAATAAAGTACCCCTCTCCCCAATAAATAAAAGTACCCTCTCTCAATAAATAAAGTACCCCCTCCCCAATAAATAAAGTACCCCTCTCCCCAATAAATAAATAAAGTACCCCCTCTCCCCAATAAATAAAGTACCCCTCTCCCCAATAAATAAAGTACCCCTCTCTCCAATAAATAAATAAAGTCCCCTCTCCCCAATAAATAAAGTACCCCCTCTCCCCAATAAATAAAGTACCCCTCTCCTCAATAAATAAATAAAGTCCCCCTCTCCCCAATAAATAAAGTACCCCTCTCCCCAATAAATAAAGTACCCCTCTCCCATAATAAATAAAGTACCCCTCTCCCCAATAAATAAAGTCCCCTCTTCCCAATAAATAAATAAAGTACCCCTCTCCCCAATAAATAAATAAGTACCCCTCTCCCCAATAAATAAAGTACCCCTCTCCCCAATAAATAAATCAAGTACCCCTCTCCCCAATAAATAAAGTCCCCCTCTCCCCAATAAATAAATAAAGTACCCCTCTCCCCAATAAATAAAGTACCCCTCTCCCAATAAATAAAGTACCCCTCTCCCCAATAAATAAATAAAGTACCCCTCTCCCCAATAAATAAATAAACTACCCTCTCTCCAATAAATAAATCTACCCTCTCCCCAATAAATAAATAAAGTCCCCTCTCCCCAATAAATAAATAAGTGCCCCCTCTCCCAATAAATAAATAAAGTACCCCTCTCCCCAATAAATAAATAAAGTACCCCCTCTCCCCAATAAATAAAGTACCCCTCTCCCCAATAAATAAAGTACCCCCTCTCCCCAATAAATAAAGTACCCCTCTCCCCAATAAATAAAGTACCCCTCTCCCAATAAATAAAGTACCCCTCTCCCCAATAAATAAAGTACCCCTCTCCCCAATAAATAAAGTACCCCTCTCCCCAATAAATAAAGTACCCCTCTCCCCAATAAATAAAGTCCCCCTCTCTCCCAATAAATAAATAAAGTACCCCCTCTCCCCAATAAATAAATAAAGTACCCTCTCCCCAATAAATAAATAAAGTCCCCTTCTCCCAATAAATAAATAAAGTACCCTCTCCCCAATAAATAAATAAAGTACCCCTCTCCCAATAAATAAATAAAGTACCCCTCTCCCCAATAAATAAAGTACCCCTCTCCCCAATAAATAAAGTACCCCTCTCCCCAATAAATAAAGTACCCCTCTCCCCAATAAATAAAGTACCCTTCTCCCCAATAAATAAATGTACCCCTCTCCCCAATAAATAAATAAAGTACCCCTCTCCCCAATAAATAAAGTCCCCCTCTCCCCAATAAATAAATAAAGTCCCTCTCTCCCAATAAATAAATAAAGTACCCCCTCTCCCCAATAAATAAAGTACCCTCTCCCAATAAATAAAGTACCCTCTCCCCAATAAATAAAGTACCCTCTCCCCAATAAATAAAGTGCCCCTCTCCCCAATAAATAAAGTACCCCTCTCCCCAATAAATAAAGTACCCCCTCTCCCAATAAATAAATAAAGTACCCCTCTCCGCAATAAATAAATAAAGTACCCCTCTCCCCAATAAATAAAGTACCCCCTCTCCCAATAAATAAAGTCCCCCTCTCCCCAATAAATAAAGTACCCCCTCTCCCCAATAAATAAAGTCCCCCTCTCCCCAATAAATAAAGTCCCCCTCTCCCCAATAAATAAAGTACCCCCTCTCCCCAATAAATAAAGTACCCCTCTCCCCAATAAATAAAGTGCCCCTCTCCTCAATAAATAAAGTGCCCCTCTCCCCAATAAATAAAGTACCCCTCTCCCCAATAAATAAATAAACTACCCCTCTCCCCAATAAATAAAGTACCCCTCTCCTCAATAAATAAATAAAGTACCCCTCTCCCCAATAAATAAAGTACCCCTCTCCCCAATAAGTAAAGTACCCCTCTCCCAATAAATAAATAAAGTACCCCTCTCCCCAATAAGTAAAGTACCCCTCTCCCCAATAAATAAAGTACCCTCTCCCCAATAAATAAAGTACCCCTCTCCTCAATAAATAAATAAAGTACCCCCCTCCCCAATAAATAAAGTCCCCCTCTCCCAATAAATAAAGTACCCTCTCCCCAATAAATAAAGTACCCCTCTCCCCAATAAATAAAGTCCCCCCTCTTCCCAATAAATAAATAAAGTACCCCTCTCCCCAATAAATAAATAAAGTACCCCCCTCTCCCCAATAAATAAAGTACCCCTCTCCCCAATAAATAAATAAAGTACCCCCTCTCCCCAATAAATAAAGTCCCCCTCTCCCAATAAATAAATAAAGTACCCCTCTCCCCAATAAATAAATAAAGTACCCCTCTCCCCAATAAATAAAGTACCCTCTCCCCAATAAATAAATAAAGTACCCCCTCTCCCCAATAAATAAATAAACTACCCCCTCCCCAATAAATAAATAAAGTACCCCTCTCCCCAATAAATAAATAAAGTACCCCTCTCCCCAATAAATAAATAAAGTCCCCCTCTCCCCAATAAATAAATAAAGTACCCCTCTCCCCAATAAATAAATAAAGTACCCCCTCTCCCCAATAAATAAAGTACCCCTCTCCCCAATAAATAAAGTCCCCCTCTCCCCAATAAATAAAGTACCCCTCTCCCCAATAAATAAAGTACCCCCTCTCCCCAATAAATAAAGTACCCCCTCTCCCCAATAAATAAAGTCCCCCTCTTCCCAATAAATAAATAAAGTACCCCTCTCCCCAATAAATAAATAAAGTACCCCTCTCCCAATAAATAAATAAGTACCTCTCTCCCCAATAAATAAAGTACCCCTCTCCCCAATAAATAAAGTACCCCTCTCCCCAATAAATAAATAAAGTACCCCTCTCCCCAATAATAAATAAAGTCCCCTCTCCCCAATAAATAAATAAAGTACCCCTCTCCCCAATAAATAAAGTACCCCTCTCCCCAATAAATAAAGTACCCCTCTCCCCAATAAATAAAGTACCCCCTCTCCCCAATAAATAAATAAACTACCCCTCCAATAAATAAATAAACTACCCCTCTCCCCAATAAATAAATAAAGTACCCCCTCTCCCCAATAAATAAATAAAGTCCCCTCTCCCTAATAAATAAATAAAGTACCCGGTCTCTCCCAATAAATAAATAAAGTACCCCCTCTCCCCAATAAATAAAGTACCCCTCTCCCCAATAAATAAAGTACCCCCTCTCCCCAATAAATAAAGTACCCCTCTCCCCAATAAATAAAGTACCCCTCTCCCCAATAAATAAATAGAGTACTCCCTCTCCCCAATAAATAAATAAAGTACCCCCTCTCCCCAATAAATAAAGTACCCCTCTCCCCAATAAATAAAGTACCCCAACTCCCTAATAAATAAAGTACCCCTTCTCCCCAATAAATAAAGTACCCCTCTCCCCAATAAATAAATAAACTACCCCTCTCCCCAATAAATAAATAAAGTAACCCCCTCTCCCCAATAAATAAAGTCCCCCTTCTCCCCAATTAATAAAGTACCCCCCCTCTCCCCAATAAATAAAGTACCCCTCTCCCCAATAAATAAAGTCCCCCTCTCCCCAATAAATAAAGTCCCCTCTCCCCAATAAATAAAGTACCCCCTCTCCCCAATAAATAAAGTACCCCTCTCCCCAATATATAAAGTACCCCTCTCCTCAAAAATAAAGTACCCCTCTCCCCAATAAATAAAGTACCCCTCTCCTCAATAAATAAATAAAGTACCCCTCTCCCCAATAAATAAAGTACCCCCTCTCCCCAATAAGTAAAGTGCCCCCTCTCTCCAATAAATAAATAAAGTACCCCTCTCCCCAATAAATAAAGTACCCCTCTCCCCAATAAATAAAGTACCCCCTCTCCCCAATAAATAAAGTACCCCCTCTCCCCAATAAATAAAGTACCCCTCTCCTCAATAAATGAATAAAGTACCCCCTCTCCCCAATAAATAAAGTCCCCCTCTCCCCAATAAATAAAGTACCCCTCTCCCCAATATATAAATAAAGTACCCCCTCTCCCCAATAAATAAAGTCCCCCTCTTCCCAATAAATAAAAAAGTACCCCTCTCCCTAATAAATAAATAAAGTACCCCTCTCCCCAATAAATAAAGTACCCCTCTCCCCAATAAATAAATCAAGTACCCCTCTCTCCCAATAAATAAAGTCCCCCTCTTCCCAATAAATAAATAAAGTATCCCTCTCCCCAATAAATAAATAAAGTACCCCTCTCCCCAATAAATAAAGTACCCCTCTCCCCAATAAATAAATCAAGTACCCCTCTCCCCAATAAATAAATAAACTACCCCCTCTCCCCAATAAATAAATAAACTACCCCTCTCCAATAAATAAATAAACTACCCTCTCCCCAATAAATAAATAAAGTACCCCTCTCCCCAATATATAAAGTGCCCCCTCTCCCCAATAAATAAAGTCCCCCTCTTCCCAATAAATAAATAAAGTACCCCCTCTCCCCAATAAATAAATAAACTACCCCCTCTCCAATAAATAAATAAAGTACCCTTCTCCCCAATAAATAAATAAAGTACCCCCTCTCCCCAATAAATAAATAAAGTCCCCTCTCCCCAATAAATAAATAAAGTACCCCTCTCCCCAATAAATAAATAAAGTCCCCTCTCCCTAATAAATAAATAAAGTACCCCCTCTCCCCAATAAATAAAGTACCCCTCTCCCCAATAAATAAAGTACCCCTCTCCCCAATAAATAAATGAACTCCCCCTCTCCCCAATAAATAAATAAAGTCCCCTCTCCCCAATAAATAAAGTACCCCTCTCCCCAATAAATAAATAAAGTACCCCTCTCCCCAATAAATAAATAAAGTACCCTTCTCCCCAATAAATAAATAAAGTACCCCTCTCCCCAATAAATAAAGTCCCCTCTCCCCAATAAATAAAGTCCCCTCACCCCAATAAATAAAGTACCCCCTCTCCCCAATAAATAAAGTCCCCTCTCCCCAATAAATCAAGTACCCCCTCTCCCCAATAAATAAATAAACTACCCCTCTCCCCAATAAATAAATAAACTACCCTCTCTCCAATAAATAAATAAACTACCCTCTCCCCAATAAATAAATAAAGTACCCCCTCTCCCCAATAAATAAATAAAGTCCCCCTCTCCCTAATAAATAAATAAAGTACCCCGTCTCCCCAATAAATAAATAAAGTACCCCTCTCCTCAATAAATAAAGTACCCCTCTCCCCAATAAATAAAGTACCCCTCTCCCCAATAAATAAATAAAGTACCCCCTCTCCCCAATAAATAAAGTACCCCCTCTCCCCAATAAATAAATAGAGTACTCCCTCTCCCCAATAAATAAATAAAGTACCCCTCTCCCCAATAAATAAAGTACCCCTCTCCCCAATAAATAAAGTACCCCAACTCCCTAATAAATAAAGTACCCCTTCTCCCCAATAAATAAAGTATCCCCTCTCCCCAATAAATAAATAAACTACCCCCTCTCCCCAATAAATAAATAAATAAATAATTAGCCCCTCTCCCCAATAAATAAAGTCCCCCTTCTCCCCAATTAATAAAGTCCCCCCTCTCCCCAATAAATAAAGTACCCCCTCTCCCCAATAAATAAAGTCCCCTCTCCCCAATAAATAAAGTCCCCCTCTCCCCAATAAATAAAGTACCCCTCTCCCCAATAAATAAAGTACCCCTCTCCCCAATATATAAAGTACCCCCTCTCCTCAAAAATAAAGTACCCCTCTCCCCAATAAATAAAGTACCCCCTCTCCTCAATAAATAAATAAAGTACCCCCTCTCCCCAATAAATAAAGTGCCCCTCTCCCCAATAAGTAAAGTACCCCTCTCTCCAATAAATAAATAAAGTACCCCTCTCCCCAATAAATAAAGTACCCCTCTCCCCAATAAATAAAGTATCCCTCTCCCCAATAAATAAAGTACCCCCTCTCCCCAATAAGTAAAGTACCCCCTCTCCTCAATAAATAAATAAAGTACCCCTCTCCCCAATAAATAAAGTACCCCTCTCCCCAATATATAAATAAAGTACCCCCTCTCCCCAATAAATAAAGTCCCCCTCTTCCCAATAAATAAAAGTACCCCTCTCCCAATAAATAAATAAAGTGCCCCCTCTCCCCAATAAATAAAGTACCCCTCTCCCCAATAAATAAATCAAGTACCCCTCTCCCCAATAAATAAAGTCCCCCTCTTCCCAATAAATAAATAAAGTACCCCTCTCCCAATAAATAAATAAAGTACCCCTCTCCCCAATAAATAAAGTACCCCTCTCCCCAATAAATAAATCAAGTACCCCTCTCCCCAATAAATAAATAAACTACCCTCTCCCCAATAAATAAATAAACTACCCTCTCCCAATAAATAAATAAACTACCCTCTCCCCAATAAATAAATAAAGTACCCCCTCTCCCCAATAAATAAAGTACCCCTCTCCCCAATAAATAAAGTCCCCCCTCTCCCCAATAAATAAATAAAGTACCCCTCTCCCCATAAATAAATAAACTACCCCTCTCCCAATAAATAAATAAAGTACCCCTCTCCCCAATAAATAAATAAAGTACCCCTCTCCCCAATAAATAAATAAAGTACCCCTCTCCCCAATAAATAAATAAAGTACCCCCTCTCCCCAATAAATAAAGTCCCCCTCTCCCAATAAATAAAGTACCCCCTCTCCCCAATAAATAAAGTACCCCCTCTCCCCAATAAATAAAGTCCCCCTCTCCCCAATAAATAAAGTGCCCCCTCTCCCAATAAATAAATAAAGTACCCCTCTCCCCAATAAATAAATAGTACCCCCTCTCCAATAAATAAATAAAGTACCCTCTCCCCAATAAATAAATAAAGTACCCCTCTCCCCAATAAATAAATAAAGTCCCCCTCTCCCCAATAAATAAATAAAGTACCCCTCTCCCCAATAAATAAATAAAGTACCCCCTCTCCCCAATAAATAAAGTACCCCTCTCCCCAATAAATAAAGTACCCCTCTCCCCAATAAATAAATAAAGTACCCCTCTCCCCAATAAATAAAGTACCCCTCTCCCCAATAAATAAATAGAGTACTCCTCTCCCCAATAAATAAATAAAGTACCCCCTCTCCCCAATAAATAAAGTACCCCTCTCCCCAATAAATAAAGTCCCCCTCTCCCCAATAAATAAAGTCCCCTCTCCCCAATAAATAAAGTACCCCCTCTCCCCAATAAATAAAGTACCCCTCTCCCCAATAAATAAAGTACCCCTCTCCCCAATAAATAAATAAACTACCCCTCTCCCCAATAAATAAAGTACCCCTCTCTCCAATAAATAAATAAAGTACCCTCTCCCCAATAAATAAATAAAGTACCTCTCTCCCAATAAATAAATAAAGTCCCCTCTCCCTAATAAATAAATAAAGTACCCCGTCTCCCCAATAAATAAATAAAGTACCCCCTCTCCCCAATAAATAAAGTACCCCTCTCCCCAATAAATAAAGTACCCCCTCTCCTCAATAAATAAAGTACCCCTCTCCCCAATAAATAAAGTACCCCCTCTCCCCAATAAATAAAGTACTCCCTCTCCCCAATAAATAAATAAAGTACCCCTCTCCCCAATAAATAAAGTACCCCTACTCCCCAATAAATAAATAAAGTACCCCTTCTCCCCAATAAATAAAGTACCCCTCTCCCCAATAAATAAATAAACTACCCCTCTCCCCAATAAATAAATAAAGTAGCCCCTCTCCCCAATAAATAAAGTCCCCTCTCCCCAATAAATAAAGTCCCCCTCTCCCCAATAAATAAAGTACCCCTCTCCCCAATAAATAAAGTCCCCCTCTCCCCAATAAATAAAGTCCCCCTCTCCCCAATAAATAAAGTACCCCTCTCCCAATAAATAAAGTACCCCTCTCCCCAATAAATAAAGTACCCCCTCTCCTCAATAAATAAAGTACCCCTCTCCCCAATAAATAAAGTACCCCCTCTCCTCAATAAATAAATAAAGTACCCCTCTCCCCAATAAATAAAGTACCCCTCTCCCCAATAAGTAAAGTACCCCTCTCTCCAATAAATAAATAAAGTACCCCTCTCCCCAATAAATAAAGTACCCCCTCTCCCCAATAAATAAAGTACCCTCTCCCCAATAAATAAAGTACCCCCTCTCCCCAATAAGTAAAGTACCCCTCTCCTCAATAAATGAATAAAGTACCCCTCTCCCCAATAAATAAAGTACCCCCTCTCCCCAATATATAAATAAAGTACCCCTCTCCCCAATAAATAAAGTCCCCCTCTTCCCAATAAATAAAAAGTACCCCTCTCCCCAATAAATAAATAAAGTACCCCTCTCCCCAATAAATAAAGTACCCCTCTCCCCAATAAATAAATCAAGTACCCCTCTCCCCAATAAATAAAGTCCCCCTCTTCCCAATAAATAAATAAGTACCCCTCTCCCAATAAATAAATAAAGTACCCCTCTCCCCAATAAATAAAGTACCCCTCTCCCCAATAAATAAATCAAGTACCCCCTCTCCCCAATAAATAAATAAACTACCCTCTCCCCAATAAATAAATAAACTACCCTCTCCCAATAAATAAATAAACTACCCTCTCCCCAATAAATAAATAAAGTACCCCCTCTCCCCAATAAATAAAGTACCCCTCTCCCCAATAAATAAAGTACCCCTCTTCCCAATAAATAAATAAAGTACCCCTCTCCCCAATAAATAAATAAACTACCCTCTCCCAATAAATAAATAAAGTACCCCCTCTCCCCAATAAATAAATAAAGTACCCCTCTCCCCAATAAATAAATAAAGTCCCCCTCTCCCTAATAAATAAATAAAGTACCCCTCTCCCCAATAATTAAATAAAGTCCCCTCTCCCTAATAAATAAATAAAGTACCCCTCTCCCCAATAAATAAAGTACCCCCTCTCCCCAATAAATAAAGTACCCTTCTCCCCAATAAATAAATGAACTCCCCTCTCCCCAATAAATAAATAAAGTCCCCCTCTCCCCAATAAATAAAGTACCCTCTCCCCAATAAATAAATAAAGTACCCCTCTCCCAATAAATAAATAAAGTACCCCTCTCCCCAATAAATAAATAAAGTACCCCTCTCCCCAATAAATAAATAAAGTACCCCTCTCCCCAATAAATAAAGTACCCCTCTCCCCAATAAATAAAGTCCCCCTCTCCCCAATAAATAAAGTCCCCCTCTCCCCAATAAATAAAGTACCCCTCTCCCCAATAAATAAAGTCCCCCTCTCCCCAATAAATAAAGTCCCCCTCTCCCCAATAAATAAAGTACCCCCTCTCCCCAATAAATAAAGTACCCCTCTCCCCAATATATAAAGTACCCCTCTCCTCAATAAATAAAGTACCCTCTCCCCAATAAATAAAGTACCCCTCTCCCCAATAAATTAATAAACTACCCCCTCTCCCCAATAAATAAAGTACCCCTCTCCTCAATAAATAAATAAAGTACCCCTCTCCCCAATAAATAAAGTACCCCTCTCCCCAATAAATAAAGTGCCCCTCTCCCCAATAAATAAATAAAGTGCCCCTCTCCCCAATAAATAAAGTACCCTCTCCCCAATAAATAAAGTACCCCTCTCCTCAATAAATAAATAAAGTACCCCCTCTCCCCAATAAATAAAGTCCCCTCTCCCCAATAAATAAAGTACCCCTCTGCCCAATAAATAAATAAAGTACCCCCTCTCCCCAATAAATAAAGTCCCCTCTCCCAATAAATAAAAGTACCCCTCTCCCCAATAAATAAATAAAGTACCCCCTCTCCCCAATAAATAAAGTCCCCCTCTCCCCAATAAATAAAGTACCCCTCTCCCCAATAAATAAAGTCCCCTCTCCCCAATAAATAAAGTACCCCCTCTCCCCAATAAATAAAGTACCCCTCTCCCCAATAAATAAAGTACCCCTCTGCCCAATAAATAAAGTACCCCCTCTCCTCAATAAATAAATTACCCCTCTCCCCAATAAATAAAGTACCCCTCTCCCCAATAAATTAATAAACTACCCTCTCCCCAATAAATAAAGTACCCCCTCTCCTCAATAAATAAAAAAGTACCCCTCTCCCCAATAAATAAAGTACCCCATCTCCCCAATAAGTAAAGTACCCCTCTCTCCAATGAATAAATAAAGTCCCCCTCTCCCCAATAAGTAAAGTCCCCCTCTCCCCAATAAATAAAGTACCCCTCTCCCCAATAAATAAAGTACCCCTCTCCTCAATAAATAAATAAAGTACCCCTCTCCCCAATAAATAAAGTCCCCCTCTCCCCAATAAATAAAGTACCCCCTCTCCCCAATATATAAATAAAGTACCCCCTCTCCCCAATAAATAAAGTCCCCCTCTTCCCAATAAATAAAAAGTACCCCTCTCCCCAATAAATAAATAAAGTACCCCTCTCCCCAATAAATAAAGTACCCCTCTCCCCAATAAATAAATCAAGTACCCCTCTCCCCAATAAATAAAGTCCCCCTCTTCCCAATAAATAAATAAAGTACCCCTCTCCCCAATAAATAAATAAAGTACCCCTCTCCCCAATAAATAAAGTACCCCTCTCCCCAATAAATAAATAAGTACCCTCTCCCCAATAAATAAATAAAGTACCCCTCTCCCCAATAAATAAATAAACTACCCCTCTCCAATAAATGAATAAACTACCCCTCTCCCCAATAAATAAATAAAGTCCCCTCTCCCCAATAAATAAAGTACCCCTCTCCCCAATAAATAAAGTCCCCTCTTCCCAATAAATAAATAAAGTACCCCTCTCCCCAATAAATAAATAAACTACCCCTCTCCAATAAATAAATAAAGTACCCCTTCTCCCCAATAAATAAATAAAGTCCCCTCTCCCTAATAAATAAATAAAGTACCCCCTCTCCCCAATAAATAAATAAAGTCCCCTCTCCCTAATAAATAAATAAAGTGCCCCTCTCCCCAATAAATAAAGTACCCCCTCTCCCCAATAAATAAAGTACCCCTTCTCCCCAATAAATAAATGAACTCCCCTCTCCCCAATAAATAAATAAAGTCCCCTCTCCCCAATAAATAAAGTACCCCCTCTCCCCAATAAATAAATAAAGTACCCCTCTCCCCAATAAATAAATAAAGTACCCCTTCTCCCCAATAAATAAATAAAGTACCCCTCTCCCCAATAAATAAAGTCCCCTTCTCCCCAATAAATAAAGTCCCCCTCACCCCAATAAATAAAGTACCCCTCTCCCCAATAAATAAAGTCCCCTCTCCCCAATAAATAAAGTCCCCCTCTCCCCAATAAATAAAGTACCCCCTCTCCCCAATAAATAAAGTACCCACTCTGCCCAATATATAAAGTACCCCCTCTCCTCAATAAATAAAGTACCCCTCTCCCCAATAAATAAATGTACCCCTCTCCCCAATAAGTTAATAAACTACCCCCTCTCCCCAATAAATAAAGTACCCCTCTCCTCAATAAATAAAAAAGTACCCCTCTCCCCAATAAATAAAGTACCCCTCTCTCCAATGAATAAATAAAGTACCCCTCTCCCCAATAAGTAAAGTACCCCTCTCCCCAATAAATAAAGTACCCCTCTCCCCAATAAATAAAGTACCCCCTCTCCTCAATAAATAAATAAAGTACCGCCTCTCCCCAATAAATAAAGTCCCCCTCTCCCCAATAAATAAAGTACCCCTCTCCCCAATATATAAATAAAGTACCCCTCTCCCAATAAATAAAGTCCCCCTCTTCCCAATAAATAAAAAGTACCCCTCTCCCCAATAAATAAATAAAGTACCCCTCTCCCCAATAAATAAAGTACCCCCTCTCCCCAATAAATAAATCAAGTACCCCTCTCCCCAATAAATAAAGTCCCCCTCTTCCCAATAAATAAATAAAGTATCCCCTCTCCCAATAAATAAATAAAGTATCCCCCTCTCCCCAATAAATAAAGTACCCCCTCTCCCCAATAAATAAATCAAGTACCCCTCTCCCCAATAAATAAATAAACTACCCCTCTCCCCAATAAATAAATAAACTACCCCTCTCCAATAAATAAATAAACTACCCCTCTCCCCAATAAATAAATAAAGTACCCCTCTCCCCAATAAATAAAGTCCCCCTCTCCCAATAAATAAATAAAGTACCCCTCTCCCCAATAAATAAAGTCCCCCCTCTCCCCAATAAATAAAGTACCCCTCTCCCCAATAAATAAAGTACCCCCTCTCCCCAATAAATAAAGTCCCCCTCTCCCCAATAAATAAAGTACCCCTCTCCCCAATAAATAAAGTACCCCCTCTCCCCAATATATAAAGTACCCCTCTCCCCAATAAATAAAGTCCCCCTCTTCCCAATAAATAAATAAAGTACCCCTCTCCCCAATAAATAAATAAACTACCCCTCTCCCAATAAATAAATAAAGTACCCCTTCTCCCCAATAAATAAATAAAGTCCCCTCTCCCTAATAAATAAATAAAGTACCCCTCTCCCCAATAATTAAATAAAGTCCCCTCTCCCTAATAAATAAATAAAGTACCCCTCTCCCCAATAAATAAAGTACCCCTCTCCCCAATAAATAAAGTACCCCTTCTCCCAATAAATAAATGAACTCCCCCTCTCCCCAATAAATAAATAAAGTCCCCCTCTCCCCAATAAATAAAGTACCCCTCTCCCCAATAAATAAATAAAGTACCCCTCTCCCCAATAAATAAATAAAGTACCCTTCTCCCCAATAAATAAATAAAGTGCCCCTCTCCCCAATAAATAAAGTCCCCCTTCTCCCCAATAAATAAAGTCCCCCCCTCTCCCCAATAAATAAAGTACCCCTCTCCCCAATAAATAAAGTCCCCCTCTCCCCAATAAATAAAGTCCCCCTCTCCCCAATAAATAAAGTACCCCTCTCCCCAATAAATAAAGTACCCCCTCTCCCCAATATATAAAGTACCCCTCTCCTCAAAAATAAATTACCCCCTCTCCCCAATAAATAAAGTACCCCTCTCCCCAATAAATTAATAAACTACCCCCTCTCCCCAATAAATAAAGTACCCCTCTCCTCAATAAATAAAAAGTACCCCTCTCCCCAATAAATAAAGTACCCCTCTCCCAATAAGTAAAGTACCCCTCTCTCCAATGAATAAATAAAGTACCCCCTCTCCCCAATAAGTAAAGTATCCCTCTCCCCAATAAATAAAGTACCCCTCTCCCCAATAAATAAAGTACCCCCTCTCCTCAATAAATAAATAAAGTACCCCTCTCCCCAATAAATAAAGTCCCCTCTCCCCAATAAATAAAGTACCCCCTCTCCCCAATATATAAATAAAGTACCCCTCTCCCCAATAAATAAAGTCCCCCTCTTCCCAATAAATAAAAAGTACCCTCTCCCCAATAAATAAATAAGTACCCCTCTCCCCAATAAATAAAGTACCCCTCTCCCCAATAAATAAATCAAGTACCCCCTCTCCCCAATAAATAAAGTCCCCTCTTCCCAATAAATAAATAAAGTACCCCTCTCCCCAATAAATAAATAAAGTACCCCCTCTCCCCAATAAATAAAGTACCCCTCTCCCCAATAAATAAATCAAGTACCCCCTCTCCCCAATAAATAAATAAACTACCCCCTCTCCCCAATAAATAAATAAACTACCCCTCTCCAATAAATAAATAAAGTACCCTCTCTCCCCAATAAATAAATAAGTGCCCCTCTCCCCAATAAATAAATAAAGTCCCCCTCTCCCCAATAAATAAATAAAGTACCCCCTCTCCCAATAAATAAATAAAGTACCCCTCTCCCCAATAAATAAAGTACCCCTCTCCCCAATAAATAAAGTACCCCTCTCCCCAATAAATAAAGTACCCCTCTCCCCAATAAATAAAGTACCCCTCTCCCCAATAAATAAATAGAGTACCCCTCTCCCTAATAAATAAAGTACCCCTCTCCCCAATAAATAAAGTACCCCTCTCCCCAATAAATAAATAAAGTACCCCTCTCCCCAATAAATAAATAAACTACCCCTCTCCCCAATAAATAAATAAAGTACCCCCTCTCCCCAATAAATAAATAAAGTCCCCCTCTCCCTAATAAATAAATAAAGTACCCCCTCTCCCCAATAAATAAATAAAGTACCCCTCTCCCCAATAAATAAAGTCCATCTCTCCCCAATAAATAAAGTACCCCTCTCCCCAATAAATAAAGTACCCCCTCTCCCCAATAAATAAAGTACCCCCTCTCCCCAATAAATAAAGTCCCCCTCTCCCCAATAAATAAAGTACCCTCTCCCCAATAAATAAAGTACCCCTCTCCCCAATAAATAAAGTACCCCTCTCCCCAATAAATAAAGTCCCCCTCTCCCCAATAAATAAATAAAGTACCCCTCTCCCCAATAAATAAATAAAGTACCCCTCTCCCAATAAATAAATAAAGTACCCCTCTCCCCAATAAATAAATAAAGTACCCTCTCCCAATAAATAAATAAAGTACCCCTCTCCCCAATAAATAAATAAAGTACCCCTCTCCCCAATAATTAAATAAAGTCCCCTCTCCCCAATAAATAAATAAAGTACCCCTCTCCCCAATAAATAAAGTACCCCTCTCCCCAATAAATAAATAGTACCCTCTCCCCAATAAATAAATAAAGTACCCCTCTCCCCAATAAATAAATAAACTACCCCCTCTCCCAATAAATAAATAAACTACCCTCTCCCCAATAAATAAATAAAGTACCCCTCTCCCAATAAATAAATAAAGTCCCCCTCTCCCCAATAAATAAATAAAGTACCCTCTCTCCCAATAAATAAATAAAGTACCCCTCTCCCCAATAAATAAAGTGCCCCTCTCCCCAATAAATAAAGTACCCCTCTCCCCAATAAATAAATAAAGTACCCCCTCTCCCCAATAAATAAAGTACCCCTCTCCCCAATAAATAAATAGAGTACCCTCTCCCCAATAAATAAATAAAGTACCCCCTCTCCCCAATAAATAAAGTACCCCCTCTCCCCAATAAATAAAGTACCCCCTCTCCCTAATAAATAAAGTACCCCTCTCCCCAATAAATAAAGTACCCCTCTCCCCAATAAATAAATAAACTACCCCCTCTCCCCAATAAATAAATAAAGTACCCCTCTCCCCAATAAATAAAGTCCCCCTCTCCCCAATAAATAAAGTCCCCCTCTCCCCAATAAATAAAGTACCCCTCTCCCCAATAAATAAAGTCCCCCTCTCCCCAATAAATAAAGTCCCCCTCTCCCCAATAAATAAAGTACCCCTCTCCCCAATAAATAAAGTACCCCTCTCCCCAATATATAAAGTGCCCCTCTCCTCAAAAATAAAGTGCCCCTCTCCCCAATAAATAAAGTACCCCCTCTCCTCAATAAATAAATAAAGTACCCCTCTCCCCAATAAATAAAGTACCCCTCTCCCCAATAAGTAAAGTACCCCTCTCCCCAATAAATAAATAAAGTACCCCTCTCCCCAATAAATAAAGTACCCCTCTCCCCAATAAATAAAGTATCCCTCTCCCCAATAAATAAAGTACCCCTCTCCCCAATAAATAAAGTACCCCCTCTCCTCAATAAATAAATAAAGTACCCCTCTCCCCAATAAATAAAGTCCCCCTCTCCCCAATAAATAAAGTACCCCCTCTCCCCAATAAATAAATAAAGTACCCCTCTCCCCAATAAATAAAGTCCCCCTCTTCCCAATAAATAAAAAAGTACCCCTCTCCCAATAAATAAATAAAGTACCCCTCTCCCCAATAAATAAAGTACCCCCTCTCCCCAATAAATAAATCAAGTACCCCTCTCCCCAATAAATAAAGTCCCCCTCTCCCCAATAAATAAATAAAGTACCCCTCTCCCCAATAAATAAATAAAGTACCCCTCTCCCCAATAAATAAAGTACCCCTCTCCCCAATAAATAAAAAGTACCCCCTCTCCCCAATAAATAAATAAACTACCCTCTCCCCAATAAATAAATAAACTACCCTCTCTCCAATAAATAAATAAACTACCCCTCTCCCCAATAAATAAATAAAGTACCCCTCTCCCCAATAAATAAAGTACCCCTCTCCCCAATAAATAAAGTCCCCCCTCTCCCCAATAAATAAATAAAGTACCCCTCTCCCCAATAAATAAATAAACTACCCCTCTCCAATAAATAAATAAAGTACCCCTCTCCCCAATAAATAAAGTACCCCCTCTCCCCAATAAATAAAGTCCCCTCTCCCTAATAAATAAATAAAGTACCCCCTCTCCCCAATAAATAAAGTCCCCTCTCCCCAATAAATAAATAAAGTACCCCTCTCCCCAATAAATAAAGTACCCCTCTCCCCAATAAATAAAGTACCCCTCTCCCCAATAAATAAATGTACTCCCCTCTCCCCAATAAATAAATAAAGTCCCCCTCTCCCCAATAAATAAAGTACCCCTCTCCCCAATAAATAAATAAAGTACCCCTCTCCCCAATAAATAAATAAAGTACCCCCTCTCCCCAATAAATAAATAAAGTACCCCTCTCCCCAATAAATAAAGTCCCCCCTCTCCCCAATAAATAAAGTACCCCTCTCCCCAATAAATAAAGTACCTCTCTCCCCAATAAATAAAGTCCCCCTCTCCCCAATAAATAAAGTACCCTCTCCCCAATAAATAAATAGTACCCCCTCTCCCCAATAATAAATAAAGTACCCCTCTCCCAATAAATAAATAAAGTACCCCTCTCCCCAATAAATAAAGTACCCCTCTCCCAATAAATAAATAAAGTACCCCTCTCCCAATAAATAAATAAAGTACCCCTCTCCCCAATAAATAAATAAAGTACCCCCTCTCCCCAATAAATAAAGTACCCCTCTCCCAATAAATAAAGTACCCCCTCTCCCAATAAATAAATAAAGTACCCCTCTCCCCAATAAATAAAGTACCCCTCTCCCCAATAAATAAATAAAGTACCCCTCTCCCCAATAAATAAATAAAGTACCCCCTCTCCCCAATAAATAAAGTACCCTCTCCCCAATAAATAAAGTCCCCCCTCTCCCCAATAAATAAAGTACCCCCTCTCCCCAATAAATAAAGTACCCCTCTCCCCAATAAATAAATAAAGTACCCCTCTCCCCAATAAATAAAGTACCCCTCTCCCCAATAAATAAATAAAGTACCCCTCTCCCCAATAAATAAAGTACCCCTCTCCCCAATAAATAAATAAAGTCCCCTCTCCCCAATAAATAAAGTACCCCTCTCCCCAATAAATAAAGTACCCCTCTCCCCAATAAATAAAGTACCCCTCTCCCCAATAAATAAAGTACCCCTCTCCCCAATAAATAAATAAAGTACCCCCTCTCCCCAATAAATAAAGTGCCCCTCTCCCCAATAAATAAATAAAGTACCCCTCTCCCCAATAAATAAAGTACCCCCTCTCCCCAATAAATAAAGTACCCCCTCTCCCCAATAAATAAATAAAGTACCCCTCTCCCCAATAAATAAAGTACCCCTCTCCCCAATAAATAAAGTACCCCTCTCCCAATAAATAAATAAAGTACCCCCTCTCCCCAATAAATAAAGTACCCCCTCTCCCCAATAAATAAATAAAGTACCCCTCTCCCCAATAAATAAATAAAGTACCCCTCTCCCCAATAAATAAAGTACCCTCTCCCCAATAAATAAAGTACCCCTCTCCCCAATAAATAAAGTACCCCTCTCCCCAATAAATAAAGTACCCCTCTCCCCAATAAATAAATAAAGTACCCCTCTCCCAATAAATAAATAAAGTACCCCTCTCCCCAATAAATAAAGTACCCCTCTCCCCAATAAATAAAGTACCCCTCTCCCCAATAAATAAAGTACCCCTCTCCCCAATAAATAAAGTACCCCTCTCCCCAATAAATAAAGTACCCCCTCTCCCCAATAAAGTACCCTCTCCCAATAAATAAAGTACCCCTCTCCCCAATAAATAAATAAAGTACCCCTCTCCCCAATAAATAAAGTACCCCTCTCCCCAATAAATAAATAAAGTACCCCTCTCCCCAATAAATAAATAAAGTACCCCTCTCCCCAATAAATAAAGTACCCCCTCTCCCCAATAAATAAATAAAGTACCCCTCTCCCCAATAAATAAATAAAGTACCCCTCTCCCCAATAAATAAATAAAGTACCCCTCTCCCCAATAAATAAAGTACCCCTCTCCCCAATAAATAAATAAAGTACCCCTCTCCCCAATAAATAAAGTACCCTCTCCCCAATAAATAAATAAAGTACCCCTCTCCCAATAAATAAAGTACCCCTCTCCCAATAAATAAAGTACCCCTCTCCCCAATAAATAAAGTACCCCTCTCCCCAATAAATAAAGTACCCCCTCTCCCCAATAAATAAAGTACCCCTCTCCCCAATAAATAAAGTACCCCTCTCCCCAATAAATAAAGTACCCCTCTCCCCAATAAATAAAGTACCCCTCTCCCAATAAATAAATAAAGTACCCTCTCCCCAATAAATAAATAAAGTACCCCTCTCCCCAATAAATAAATAAAGTACCCCTCTCCTCAATAAATAAAGTACCCTCTCCCCAATAAATAAAGTACCCCTCTCCCCAATAAATAAAGTACCCCCTCTCCCCAATAAATAAATAAAGTACCCCTCTCCCCAATAAATAAATAAAGTACCCCTCTCCCCAATAAATAAATAAAGTACCCCTCTCCCCAATAAATAAAGTACCCCTCTCCCCAATAAATAAATAAAGTACCCTCTCCCCAATAAATAAAGTACCCCTCTCCCCAATAAATAAAGTACCCCTCTCCCCAATAAATAAATAAAGTACCCCTCTCCCCAATAAATAAAGTACCCTCTCTCCCAATAAATAAATAAAGTACCCCCTCTCCCCAATAAATAAATAAAGTACCCCTCTCCCCAATAAATAAAGTACCCCCTCTCCCCAATAAATAAAGTACCCCTCTCCCAATAAATAAATAAAGTACCCCTCTCCCCAATAAATAAATAAAGTACCCCTCTCCCAATAAATAAATAAAGTACCCCTCTCCCCAATAAATAAAGTACCCCTCTCCCCAATAAATAAAGTACCCCTCTCCCCAATAAATAAATAAAGTACCCCCTCTCCCCAATAAATAAAGTACCCCTCTCCCCAATAAATAAATAAAGTACCCCTCTCCCCAATAAATAAATAAAGTACCCCTCTCCCCAATAAATAAAGTACCCCTCTCCCCAATAAATAAATAAAGTACCCCTCTCCCCAATAAATAAAGTACCCCTCTCCCCAATAAATAAAGTACCCCTCTCCCCAATAAATAAAGTACCCCTCTCCCCAATAAATAAAGTACCCCTCTCCCCAATAAATAAATAAAGTACCCCTCTCCCCAATAAATAAATAAAGTACCCCTCTCCCCAATAAATAAATAAAGTACCCCTCTCCCCAATAAATAAAAGTACCCCTCTCCCCAATAAATAAATAAAGTACCCCTCTCCCCAATAAATAAAGTACCCCCTCTCCCAATAAATAAATAAAGTACCCCTCTCCCCAATAAATAAAGTACCCCTCTCCCCAATAAATAAAGTACCCCTCTCCCCAATAAATAAATAAAGTACCCCTCTCCCCAATAAATAAAGTACCCTCTCCCCAATAAATAAATAAAGTACCCCTCTCCCCAATAAATAAATAAAGTACCCCTCTCCCCAATAAATAAAGTACCCCCTCTCCCCAATAAATAAAGTACCCCCTCTCCCCAATAAATAAAGTACCCCCTCTCCCCAATAAATAAAGTACCCCTCTCCCCAATAAATAAAGTACCCCCTCTCCCCAATAAATAAATAAAGTACCCCTCTCCCCAATAAATAAAGTACCCCCTCTCCCCAATAAATAAAGTACCCCTCTCCCCAATAAATAAAGTACCCCCTCTCCCCAATAAATAAAGTACCCCTCTCCCCAATAAATAAAGTACCCCTCTCCCCAATAAATAAAGTACCCCTCTCCCCAATAAATAAAGTACCCCTCTCCCCAATAAATAAAGTACCCCTCTCCCCAATAAATAAAGTACCCCTCTCCCCAATAAATAAAGTACCCCTCTCCTCAATAAATAAATAAAGTACCCCCTCTCCCCAATAAATAAAGTACCCCTCTCCCCAATAAATAAAGTACCCCCTCTCCCAATAAATAAATAAAGTACCCCTCTCCCCAATAAATAAAGTACCCCTCTCCCCAATAAATAAAGTACCCCCTCTCCCCAATAAATAAAGTACCCCCTCTCCCCAATAAATAAAGTACCCCTCTCCCAATAAATAAATAAAGTACCCCTCTCCCCAATAAATAAAGTACCCCTCTCCCCAATAAGTAAATAAAGTACCCCTCTCCCCAATAAATAAAGTCCCCCTCTCCCCAATAAATAAAGTACCCCCTCTCCCAATAAATAAATAAAGTACCCCTCTCCCCAATAAATAAAGTACCCCTCTCCCCAATAAATAAATAAAGTACCCCCCTCTCCCCAATAAATAAAGTACCCCCTCTCCCCAATAAATAAATAAAGTACCCCTCTCCCCATAAATAAATAAAGTACCCCTCTCCCCAATAAATAAAGTACCCCTCTCCCCAATAAATAAATAAAGTACCCCTCTCCCCAATAAATAAATAAAGTACCCTCTCCCCAATAAATAAATAAAGTACCCCTCTCCCAATAAATAAATAAAGTACCCCTCTCCCCAATAAATAAATAAAGTACCCCTCTCCCCAATAAATAAAGTACCCCCTCTCCCCAATAAATAAAGTACCCCCTCTCCCAATAAATAAATAAAGTACCCCTCTCCCCAATAAATAAATAAACTACCCCTCTCCAATAAATAAATAAAGTACCCCTCTCCCCAATAAATAAATGTGCCCCTCTCCCCAATAAATAAATAAAGTCCCTCTCCCAATAAATAAATAAAGTACCCCCTCTCCCCAATAAATAAATAAAGTCCCCTCTCCCCAATAAATAAATAAAGTACCCCTCTCCCCAATAAATAAAGTACCCCTCTCCCCAATAAATAAAGTACCCCTCTCCCCAATAAATAAATGAACTCCCCTCTCCCCAATAAATAAATAAAGTACCCCCTCTCCCCAATAAATAAAGTACCCCTCTCCCCAATAAATAAATAAAGTACCCCTCTCCCCAATAAATAAATAAAGTACCCCTCTCCCAATAAATAAATAAAGTACCCCTCTCCCCAATAAATAAAGTACCCTCTCCCCAATAAATAAAGTACCCCTCTCCCCAATAAATAAAGTACCCCCTCTCCCCAATAAATAAAGTCCCCCTCTCCCCAATAAATAAAGTACCCCCTCTCCCCAATAAATAAAGTCCCCCTCTCCCCAATAAATAAAGTACCCCCTCTCCCCAATAAATAAAGTACCCCTCTCCCCAATAAATAAAGTACCCCTCTCCCCAATAAATAAATAAAGTACCCCTCTCCCCAATAAATAAATAAAGTACCCCTCTCCCCAATAAATAAAGTACCCCTCTCCCCAATAAATAAATAAAGTACCCCTCTCCCCAATAAATAAAGTACCCCTCTCCCCAATAAATAAATAAGTACCCCTCTCCCAATAAATAAAGTACCCCTCTCCCCAATAAATAAATAGAGTACCCCTCTCCCCAATAAATAAATAAAGTACCCCTCTCCCCAATAAATAAAGTACCCCTCTCCACAATAAATAAAGTACCCCACTCCCTAATAAATAAAGTACCCCTCTCCCCAATAAATAAAGTACCCCTCTCCCCAATAAATAAATAAACTACCCCCTCTCCCCAATAAATAAATAAAGTACCCCTCTCCCAATAAATAAATAAAGTACCCTCTCCCCAATAAATAAATAAAGTACCCCTCTCCCCAATAAATAAATAAAGTCCCCACTCTCCCCAATAAATAAATAAAGTACCCCTCTCCCCAATAAATAAAGTACCCCTCTCCCCAATAAATAAAGTACCCCCTCTCCCCAATAAATAAATAAACTACCCCTCTCCCCAATAAATAAATAAACTACCCTCTCTCCAATAAATAAATAAAGTACCCCTCTCCCAATAAATAAATAAAGTACCCCTCTCCCCAATAAATAAATGAACCCCTCTCCCCAATAAATAAATAAAGTCCCCCTCTCCCCAATAAATAAAGTACCCCTCTCCCCAATAAATAAAAAGTACCCCTCTCCCCAATAAATAAAGTACCCCTCTCCCCAATAAATAAATAAAGTACCCCTCTCCCCAATAAATAAATAAAGTACCCCTCTCCCCAATAAATAAATAAAGTACCCCTCTCCCCAATAAATAAAGTACCCCTCTCCCCAATAAATAAAGTACCCCTCTCCTCAATAAATAAATAAAGTACCCCTCTCCCCAATAAATAAATAAAGTACCCCTCTCCCCAATAAATAAATAAAGTACCTCTCTCCAATAAATAAATAAAGTACCCCTCTCCCCAATAAATAAATAAAGTACCCCTCTCCCCAATAAATAAATAAAGTACCCCTCTCCCCAATAAATAAAGTACCCCCTCTCCCAATAAATAAAGTACCCCTCTCCCCAATAAATAAAGTACCCCTCTCCCCAATAAATAAAGTACCCCTACTCCCCAATAAATAAAGTACCCCTCTCCCCAATAAATAAAGTACCCCTCTCCCCAATAAATAAATAAAGTACCCCTCTCCCCAATAAATAAATAAAGTACCCCCTCTCCAATAAATAAATAAAGTACCCTCTCCCCAATAAATAAATAAAGTACCCCTCTCCCAATAAATAAATAAAGTACCCCTCTCCCCAATAAATAAAGTACCCCTCTCCCCAATAAATAAATAAAGTACCCCTCTCCCCAATAAATAAAGTACCCCTCTCCCCAATAAATAAATAAACTACCCCTCTCCCCAATAAATAAATAAAGTACCCCCTCTCCCAATAAATAAATAAAGTACCCCTCTCCCCAATAAATAAATAAAGTACCCCTCTCCCCAATAAATAAATGAACTCCCTCTCCCCAATAAATAAATAAAGTACCCCTCTCCCCAATAAATAAAGTCCCCCTCTCCCCAATAAATAAAGTACCCTTCTCCCCAATAAATAAAGTACCCTCTCCCCAATAAATAAAGTACCCCTCTCCCAATAAATAAATAAAGTACCCCTCTCCCCAATAAATAAATAAAGTACCCCTCTCCCCAATAAATAAAGTACCCCTCTCCCCAATAAATAAAGTACCCCCTCTCCTCAATAAATAAATAAAGTACCCCTCTCCCCAATAAATAAAGTCCCCCTCTTCCCAATAAATAAATAAAGTACCCCTCTCCCCAATAAATAAATAAACTACCCCTCTCCAATAAATAAATAAAGTACCCCTCTCCCCAATAAATAAATAAAGTACCCCTCTCCCCAATAAATAAATAAAGTCCCCTCTCCCAATAAATAAATAAAGTACCCCTCTCCCCAATAAATAAAGTACCCCTCTCCCCAATAAATAAAGTGCCCCTCTCCCCAATAAATAAATGAACTCCCCTCTCCCCAATAAATAAATAAAGTCCCCTCTCCCCAATAAATAAAGTACCCCTCTCCCCAATAAATAAATAAAGTACCCCCTCTCCCCAATAAATAAATAAAGTACCCCTCTCCCCAATAAATAAATAAAGTACCCCTCTCCCCAATAAATAAAGTCCCCTTCTCCCCAATAAATAAAGTCCCCCTCACCCCAATAAATAAAGTACCCCTCTCCCCAATAAATAAAGTCCCCCTCTCCCCAATAAATAAAGTCCCCTCTCCCCAATAAATAAAGTACCCCTCTCCCCAATAAATAAAGTACCCCCTCTCCCCAATATATAAAGTACCCCTCTCCTCAATAAATAAAGTACCCCTCTCCCCAATAAATAAAGTACCCCCTCTCCCCAATAAATTAATAAACTACCCCTCTCCCCAATAAATAAAGTACCCCCTCTCCTCAATAAATAAATAAAGTACCCCCTCTCCCCAATAAATAAAGTACCCCTCTCCCCAATAAGTAAAGTACCCCTCTCTCCAATAAATAAAGTACCCCCTCTCCCCAATAAATAAAGTACCCCTCTCCCCAATAAATAAAGTACCCCTCTCCCCAATAAATAAAGTACCCCCTCTCCTCAATAAATAAATAAAGTACCCCCTCTCCCCAATAAATAAAGTCCCCCTCTCCCCAATAAATAAAGTACCCCTCTCCCCAATATATAAATAAAGTACCCCTCTCCCCAATAAATAAAGTCCCCCTCTTCCCAATAAATAAATAAAGTACCCCTCTCCCCAATAAATAAATAAAGTACCCCTCTCCCCAATAAATAAAGTACCCCTCTCCCCAATAAATAAATCAAGTACCCCTCTCCCCAATAAATAAAGTCCCCTCTTCCCAATAAATAAATAAAGTACCCCTCTCCCCAATAAATAAATAAAGTACCCCCTCTCCCCAATAAATAAAGTACCCCTCTCCCCAATAAATAAATCAAGTACCCCTCTCCCCAATAAATAAATAAACTACCCCTCTCCCCAATAAATAAATAAACTACCCCCTCTCCAATAAATAAATAAACTACCCTCTCCCCAATAAATAAATAAAGTACCCCTCTCCCCAATAAATAAATAAAGTCCCCTCTCCCTAATAAATAAATAAAGTACCCCTCTCCCCAATAAATAAATAAAGTACCCCTCTCCCCAATAAATAAAGTCCCTCTCCCCAATAAATAAAGTCCCCCTCTCCCCAATAAATAAAGTACCCCCTCTCCCCAATAAATAAAGTACCCCTCTCCCCAATAAATAAAGTCCCCCTCTCCCCAATAAATAAAGTACCCCCTCCCCAATAAATAAAGTACCCCTCTCCCCAATAAATAAAGTACCCCCTCTCCCCAATAAATAAAGTCCCCCTCTTCCCAATAAATAAATAAAGTACCCCTCTCCCCAATAAATAAATAAACTACCCCTCTCCAATAAATAAATAAAGTACCCTCTCTCCCAATAAATAAATAAAGTACCCCTCTCCCCAATAAATAAATAAAGTCCCCTCTCCCTAATAAATAAATAAAGTACCCCCTCTCCCCATAATAAATAAAGTCCCCCCTCTCCCTAATAAATAAAGTACCCCCTCTCCCCAATAAATAAAGTACCCCCTCTCCCAATAAATAAAGTACCCCTCTCCCCAATAAATAAAGTACCCCTCTCCCCAATAAATAAATAAAGTACCCCCTCTCCCCAATAAATAAAGTACCCCTCTCCCCAATAAATAAATAAAGTACCCCTCTCCCCAATAAATAAAGTCCCCTTCTCCCCAATAAATAAAGTCCCCCTCTCCCCAATAAATAAAGTACCCCCTCTCCCCAATAAATAAAGTCCCCCTCTCCCCAATAAATAAAGTCCCCCTCTCCCCAATAAATAAAGTACCCCTCTCCCCAATAAATAAAGTACCCCCTCTGCCCAATATATAAAGTACCCCTCTCCTCAAAAATAAATTACCCCTCTCCCCAATAAATAAAGTACCCCTCTCCCCAATAAATTAATAAACTACCCCCTCTCCCCAATAAATAAAGTACCCCCTCTCCTCAATAAATAAAAAAAGTACCCCTTCTCCCCAATAAATAAAGTACCCCCTCTCCCCAATAAGTAAAGTACCCCCTCTCTCCAATGAATAAATAAAGTACCCCTCTCCCCAATAAGTAAAGTACCCCTCTCCCCAATAAATAAAGTACCCCTCTCCCCAATAAATAAAGTACCCCTCTCCTCAATAAATAAATAAAGTACCCCCTCTCCCCAATAAATAAAGTCCCCTCTCCCCAATAAATAAAGTACCCCCTCTCCCCAATATATAAATAAAGTACCCCTCTCCCCAATAAATAAAGTCCCCCTCTTCCCAATAAATAAAAAAGTACCCCTCTCCCCAATAAATAAATAAAGTACCCCTCTCCCCAATAAATAAAGTACCCCTCTCCCCAATAAATAAATCAAGTACCCCTCTCCCCAATAAATAAAGTCCCCCTCTTCCCAATAAATAAATAAAGTATCCCTCTCCCCAATAAATAAATAAAGTACCCCTCTCCCCAATAAATAAAGTACCCCTCTCCCCAATAAATAAATCAAGTACCCCTCTCCCCAATAAATAAATAAACTACCCTCTCCCCAATAAATAAATAAACTACCCCTCTCCAATAAATAAATAAACTACCCTCTCCCCAATAAATAAATAAAGTACCCCTCTCCCCAATATATAAAGTACCCCTCTCCCCAATAAATAAAGTCCCCCTCTTCCCAATAAATAAATAAAGTACCCCCTCTCCCCAATAAATAAATAAACTACCCCTCTCCAATAAATAAATAAAGTACCCTTCTCCCCAATAAATAAATAAAGTACCCCTCTCCCCAATAAATAAATAAAGTCCCCTCTCCCTAATAAATAAATAAAGTACCCCTCTCCCCAATAATTAAATAAAGTCCCCCTCTCCCTAATAAATAAATAAAGTACCCCCTCTCCCCAATAAATAAAGTACCCCCTCTCCCCAATAAATAAAGTACCCCTTCTCCCCAATAAATAAATGAACTCCCCTCTCCCCAATAAATAAATAAAGTCCCCTCTCCCCAATAAATAAAGTACCCCTCTCCCCAATAAATAAATAAAGTACCCCTCTCCCCAATAAATAAAGTCCCCTTCTCCCCAATAAATAAAGTCCCCCTCACCCCAATAAATAAAGTACCCCCTCTCCCCAATAAATAAAGTCCCCCTCTCCCCAATAAATAAAGTCCCCCTCTCCCCAATAAATAAAGTACCCCTCTCCCCAATAAATAAAGTACCCCCTCTGCCCAATATATAAAGTACCCCTCTCCTCAAAAATAAATTACCCCTCTCCCCAATAAATAAAGTACCCCTCTCCCCAATAAATTAATAAACTACCCCTCTCCCCAATAAATAAAGTACCCCTCTCCTCAATAAATAAAAAGTACCCCTTCTCCCCAATAAATAAAGTACCCCTCTCCCCAATAAGTAAAGTACCCCTCTCTCCAATGAATAAATAAAGTACCCCTCTCCCCAATAAGTAAAGTACCCCTCTCCCCAATAAATAAAGTACCCCTCTCCCCAATAAATAAAGTACCCCTCTCCTCAATAAATAAATAAAGTACCCCCTCTCCCCAATAAATAAAGTCCCCCTCTCCCCAATAAATAAAGTACCCCCTCTCCCCAATATATAAATAAAGTACCCCTCTCCCCAATAAATAAAGTCCCCCTCTTCCCAATAAATAAAAAGTACCCCTCTCCCCAATAAATAAATAAAGTACCCCTCTCCCCAATAAATAAAGTACCCCTCTCCCCAATAAATAAATCAAGTACCCCTCTCCCCAATAAATAAAGTCCCCCTCTCCCCAATAAATAAATAAAGTACCCCTCTCCCCAATAAATAAATAAAGTACCCCCTCTCCCCAATAAATAAAGTACCCCTCTCCCCAATAAATAAATAAACTACCCCTCTCCCCAATAAATAAATAAACTACCCCTCTCCAATAAATAAATAAACTACCCCTCTCCCCAATAAATAAATAAAGTACCCCCTCTCCCCAAATAAATAAAGTCCCCTCTCCCTAATAAATAAATAAAGTACCCCTCTCCCCAATAAATAAATAAAGTACCCCTCTCCCCAATAAATAAAGTACCCCTCTCCCCAATAAATAAAGTACCCCTCTCCCCAATAAATAAATAAAGTACCCCTCTCCCCAATAAATAAAGTACCCCTCTCCTCAATAAATAAATGAGTACCCCTCTCCCCAATAAATAAAGTACCCCCTCTCCCCAATAAATAAAGTACCCCTCTCCCCAATAAATAAATAAAGTACCCCTCTCCCAATAAATAAATAAACTACCCCTCTCCCCAATAAATAAATAAAGTACCCCTCTCCCCAATAAATAAATAAAGTCCCCTCTCCCAATAAATAAATAAAGTACCCCTCTCCCCAATAAATAAATAAAGTACCCCTCTCCCCAATAAATAAAGTCCCTCTTCTCCCCAATAAATAAAGTACCCCCTCTCCCCAATAAATAAAGTACCCCCTCTCCCCAATAAATAAAGTACCCCTCTCCCCAATAAATAAAGTCCCCCTCCCCAATAAATAAAGTACCCCTCTCCCCAATAAATAAAGTACCCCTCTCCCCAATAAATAAAGTACCCCCTCTCCCCAATAAATAAAGTACCCCCTCTCCCCAATAAATAAAGTCCCCCTCTTCCCAATAAATAAATAAAGTACCCCTCTCCCCAATAAATAAATAAAGTACCCCTCTCCTCAATAAATAAAGTACCCCTCTCCCAATAAATAAATAAAGTACCCCCTCTCCCCAATAAATAAAGTACCCCTCTCCCCAATAAATAAATCGTACCCTCTCCCCAATAAATAAAGTACCCCTCTCCCCAATAAATAAATAGAGTACCCCTCTCCCCAATAAATAAATAAAGTACCCCTCTCCCCAATAAATAAAGTACCCCTCTCCACAATAAATAAAGTACCCCCTCTCCCTAATAAATAAAGTACCCCCTCTCCCCAATAAATAAAGTACCCCCTCTCCCCAATAAATAAATAAACTACCCCCTCTCCCCAATAAATAAATAAAGTACCCCTCTCCAATAAATAAATAAAGTACCCCTCTCCCCAATAAATAAAGTACCCCTCTCCCCAATAAATAAATAAAGTCCCCTCTCCCCAATAAATAAATAAAGTACCCCCTCTCCCCAATAAATAAATAAAGTACCCCCTCTCCCCAATAAATAAAGTACCCCTCTCCCCAATAAATAAATAAACTACCCCTCTCCCCAATAAATAAAGTACCCTCTCTCCCAATAAATAAATAAAGTACCCCTCTCCCCAATAAATAAATAAAGTACCCCTCTCCCCAATAAATAAATGAACCCCCTCTCCCCAATAAATAAATAAAGTCCCCTCTCCCCAATAAATAAAGTACCCCTCTCCCCAATAAATAAAGTACCCCTCTCCCCAATAAATAAATAAAGTACCCCTCTCCCAATAAATAAATAAAGTCCCCTCTCCCTAATAAATAAATAAAGTACCCCTCTCCCCAATAAATAAAGTACCCCTCTCCCCAATAAATAAAGTACCCCCTCTCCCCAATAAATAAAGTACCCCTCTCCTCAATAAATAAATAAAGTACCCTCTCTCCAATAAATAAATAAAGTACCCCTCTCCCCAATAAATAAATAAAGTACCCCTCTCCCCAATAAATAAATAAAGTACCCCTCTCCCTAATAAATAAATAAAGTACCCCTCTCCCCAATAAATAAAGTACCCCTCTCCCCAATAAATAAAGTACCCCTCTCCACAATAAATAAAGTACCCCTCTCCCTAATAAATAAAGTACCCCTCTCCCCAATAAATAAAGTACCCCTCTCCCCAATAAATAAATAAACTACCCCTCTCCCCAATAAATAAATAAAGTACCCCTCTCCCAATAAATAAATAAACTACCCCTCTCCCCAATAAATAAATAAAGTACCCCCTCTCCCAATAAATAAATAAAGTCCCCCTCTCCCTAATAAATAAATAAAGTACCCCCTCTCCCCAATAAATACATAAAGTACCCCTCTCCCCAATAAATAAAGTACCCCTCTCCCCAATAAATAAATAAACTACCCCTCTCCCCAATAAATAAATAAACTACCCTCTCCAATAAATAAATAAAGTACCCCTCTCCCCAATAAATAAATGAAGTACCCCTCTCCCCAATAAATAAATGAACTCCCCTCTCCCCAATAAATAAATAAAGTACCCCTCTCCCCAATAAATAAAGTACCCCTCTCCCCAATAAATAAAGTACCCCCTCTCCCCAATAAATAAATAAAGTACCCCTCTCCCCAATAAATAAATAAAGTCCCCTCTCCCTAATAAATAAATAAAGTACCCCTCTCCCCAATAAATAAATAAAGTACCCCTCTCCCCAATAAATAAAGTACCCCCTCTCCCCAATAAATAAAGTACCCCTCTCCTCAATAAATAAATAAAGTACCCCTCTCCCCAATAAATAAAGTCCCCCTCTTCCCAATAAATAAATAAAGTACCCCTCTCCCCAATAAATAAATAAACTACCCCTCTCCAATAAATAAATAAAGTACCCTTCTCCCCAATAAATAAATAAAGTACCCCTCTCCCCAATAAATAAATAAAGTCCCCTCTCCCTAATAAATAAATAAAGTACCCCCTCTCCCCAATAAATAAAGTACCCCCTCTCCCCAATAAATAAAGTACCCCTCTCCCCAATAAATAAATGAACTCCCCTCTCCCCAATAAATAAATAAAGTCCCCTCTCCCCAATAAATAAAGTACCCCTCTCCCCAATAAATAAATAAAGTACCCCTCTCCCCAATAAATAAATAAAGTACCCTTCTCCCCAATAAATAAATAAAGTACCCTTCTCCCCAATAAATAAAGTCCCCTTCTCCCCAATAAATAAAGTCCCCTCACCCCAATAAATAAAGTACCCCTCTCCCCAATAAATAAAGTCCCCTCTCCCCAATAAATAAAGTCCCCCTCTCCCCAATAAATAAAGTACCCCTCTCCCCAATAAATAAAGTACCCCTCTCCCCAATATATAAAGTACCCCTCTCCTCAAAAATAAAGTACCCCTCTCCCCAATAAATAAAGTACCCCCTCTCCCCAATAAATTAATAAACTACCCCTCTCCCCAATAAATAAAGTACCCCCTCTCCTCAATAAATAAATAAAGTACCCCTCTCCCCAATAAATAAAGTACCCCTCTCCCCAATAAGTAAAGTACCCCTCTCTCCAATGAATAAATAAAGTACCCCTCTCCCCAATAAATAAAGTACCCCTCTCCCCAATAAATAAAGTACCCCTCTCCCCAATAAATAAAGTACCCCTCTCCTCAATAAATAAATAAAGTACCCCTCTCCCCAATAAATAAAGTCCCCCTCTCCCCAATAAATAAAGTACCCCTCTCCCCAACATATAAATAAAGTACCCCTCTCCCCAATAAATAAAGTCCCCCTCTTCCCAATAAATAAATAAAGTACCCCCTCTCCCCAATAAATAAATAAAGTACCCCTCTCCCCAATAAATAAAGTACCCCTCTCCCCAATAAATAAATCAAGTACCCTCTCCCCAATAAATAAAGTCCCCCTCTTCCCAATAAATAAATAAAGTACCCCTCTCCCCAATAAATAAATAAAGTACCCCCTCTCCCCAATAAATAAAGTACCCCTCTCCCCAATAAATAAATCAAGTACCCTCTCCCCAATAAATAAATAAACTACCCCTCTCCCCAATAAATAAATAAACTACCCCTCTCCAATAAATAAATAAACTACCCCTCTCCCCAATAAATAAATAAAGTACCCCTCTCCCCAATAAATAAATAAAGTCCCCTCTCCCTAATAAATAAATAAAGTACCCCTCTCCCCAATAAATAAATAAAGTACCCCCTCTCCCCAATAAATAAAGTCCATCTTCTCCCCAATAAATAAAGTCCCCTCTCCCCAATAAATAAAGTACCCCTCTCCCCAATAAATAAAGTACCCCCTCTCCCCAATAAATAAAGTCCCCTCTCCCCAATAAATAAAGTACCCCTCTCCCCAATAAATAAAGTACCCCCTCTCCCCAATATATAAAGTACCCCTCTCCCCAATAAATAAAGTCCCCCTCTTCCCAATAAATAAATAAAGTACCCCTCTCCCCAATAAATAAATAAACTACCCCCTCTCCAATAAATAAATAAAGTACCCCTTCTCCCCAATAAATAAATAAAGTACCCCTCTCCCCAATAAATAAATAAAGTCCCCTCTCCCTAATAAATAAATAAAGTACCCCTCTCCCCAATAATTAAATAAAGTCCCCTCTCCCTAATAAATAAATAAAGTACCCCCTCTCCCCAATAAATAAAGTACCCCCTCTCCCCAATAAATAAAGTACCCCTTCTCCCCAATAAATAAATGAACTCCCCCTCTCCCCAATAAATAAATAAAGTCCCCCTCTCCCCAATAAATAAAGTACCCCTCTCCCCAATAAATAAATAAAGTACCCCTCTCCCCAATAAATAAATAAAGTACCCCTTCTCCCCAATAAATAAATAAAGTACCCCCTCTCCCCAATAAATAAAGTCCCCCTTCTCCCCAATAAATAAAGTCCCCCCTCACCCCAATAAATAAAGTACCCCCTCTCCCCAATAAATAAAGTCCCCCCTCTCCCCAATAAATAAAGTCCCCCTCTCCCCAATAAATAAAGTACCCCCTCTCCCCAATAAATAAAGTACCCCTTCTGCCCAATATATAAAGTACCCCCTCTCCTCAAAAATAAATTACCCCTCTCCCCAATAAATAAAGTACCCCCTCTCCCCAATAAATTAATAAACTACCCCCTCTCCCCAATAAATAAAGTACCCCTCTCCTCAATAAATAAAAAGTTACCCTTCTCCCCAATAAATAAAGTACCCCTCTCCCCAATAAGTAAAGTACCCCTCTCTCCAATGAATAAATAAAGTACCCCTCTCCCCAATAAGTAAAGTACCCCTCTCCCCAATAAATAAAGTACCCCTCTCCCCAATAAATAAAGTACCCCTCTCCTCAATAAATAAATAAAGTACCCCTCTCCCCAATAAATAAAGTCCCCTCTCCCCAATAAATAAAGTACCCCTATCCCCAATATATAAATAAAGTACCCCCTCTCCCCAATAAATAAAGTCCCCCTCTTCCCAATAAATAAAAAGTACCCCTCTCCCCAATAAATAAATAAAGTACCCCCTCTCCCCAATAAATAAAGTACCCCTCTCCCCAATAAATAAATCAAGTACCCCCTCTCCCCAATAAATAAAGTCCCCCTCTTCCCAATAAATAAATAAAGTATCCCCTCTCCCCAATAAATAAATAAAGTACCACCTCTCCCCAATAAATAAAGTACCCCTCTCCCCAATAAATAAATCAACTACCCCTCTCCCCAATAAATAAATAAACTACCCCTCTCCCCAATAAATAAATAAACTACCCCCTCTCCAATAAATAAATAAACTACCCCTCTCCCCAATAAATAAATAAAGTACCCCCTCTCCCCAATATATAAAGTACCCCCTCTCCCCAATAAATAAAGTCCCCCCTCTTCCCAATAAATAAATAAAGTACCCCTCTCCCCAATAAATAAATAAACTACCCCTCTCCAATAAATAAATAAAGTACCCTTCTCCCCAATAAATAAATAAAGTACCCCTCTCCCCAATAAATAAATAAAGTCCCCTCTCCCTAATAAATAAATAAAGTACCCCCTCTCCCCAATAATTAAATAAAGTCCCCTCTCCCAATAAATAAATAAAGTACCCCCTCTCCCCAATAAATAAAGTACCCCTCTCCCCAATAAATAAAGTACCCCTTCTCCCCAATAAATAAATGAACTCCCTTCTCCCAATAAATAAATAAAGTCCCCTCTCCCCAATAAATAAAGTACCCCCTCTCCCCAATAAATAAATAAAGTACCCCTCTCCCCAATAAATAAAGTCCCCTTCTCCCCAATAAATAAAGTCCCCCTCACCCCAATAAATAAAGTACCCCTCTCCCCAATAAATAAAGTCCCCCTCTCCCCAATAAATAAAGTCCCCCTCTCCCCAATAAATAAAGTACCCCTCTCCCCAATAAATAAAGTACCCCCTCTCCCCAATAAATAAAGTACCCCTCTCCTCAAAATAAATTACCCCCTCTCCCCAATAAATAAAGTACCCCTCTCCCCAATAAATTAATAAACTACCCCTCTCCCCAATAAATAAAGTACCCCTCTCCTCAATAAATAAAAAGTACCCCCTCTCCCCAATAAATAAAGTACCCCTCTCCCCAATAAATAAAGTACCCCTCTCCCCAATAAATAAAGTACCCCTCTCCTCAATAAATAAATAAAGTACCCCTCTCCCCAATAAATAAAGTCCCCTCTCCCCAATAAATAAAGTACCCCCTCTCCCCAATAAATAAATAAAGTACCCCTCTCCCCAATAAATAAAGTCCCCTCTCCCCAATAAATAAAAAGTACCCCTCTCCCCAATAAATAAATAAAGTACCCTCTCTCCCAATAAATAAAGTACCCCTCTCCCCAATAAATAAAGTACCCCTCTCCCCAATAAATAAAGTACCCCTCTCCCCAATAAATAAATGTACCCCTCTCCCCAATAAATAAATAAAGTACCCCCTCTCCCCAATAAATAAAGTACCCCTCTCCCCAATAAATAAATAAAGTACCCCCTCTCCCCAATAAATAAAGTCCCCTCTCCCCAATAAATAAAGTCCCCTCTCCCCAATAAATAAAGTACCCCCTCTCCCCAATAAATAAAGTCCCCCTCTCCCCAATAAATAAAGTACCCCTCTCCCCAATAAATAAAGTACCCCCTCTCCCCAATAAATAAAGTACCCCCTCTCCCCAATATATAAAGTACCCCCTCTCCTCAAAAAATAAAGTACCCCCTCTCCCCAATAAATAAAGTACCCCCTCTCCCCAATAAATAAATAAAGTACCCCCTCTCCCCAATAAATAAAGTACCCCCTCTCCTCAATAAATAAAAAAAGTACCCCTCTCCCCAATAAATAAAGTACCCCCTCTCCCCAATAAATAAAGTACCCCTCTCCCAATAAATAAAGTACCCCCTCTCCTCAATAAATAAATAAAGTACCCCCTCTCCCCAATAAATAAAGTCCCCCCTCTCCCCAATAAATAAAGTACCCCCTCTCCCCAATATATAAATAAAGTACCCCCTCTCCCCAATAAATAAAGTCCCCCCTCTTCCCAATAAATAAAAAAAGTACCCCCTCTCCCCAATAAATAAATAAAGTACCCCCTCTCCCCAATAAATAAAGTACCCCCTCTCCCCAATAAATAAATCAAGTACCCCTCTCCCCAATAAATAAAGTCCCCCTCTTCCCAATAAATAAAGTACCCCTCTCCCAATAAATAAATAAAGTACCCCCTCTCCCCAATAAATAAAGTACCCCTCTCCCCAATAAATAAATAAACTACCCCTCTCCCCAATAAATAAAAACTACCCCCTCTCCAATAAATAAATAAACTACCCCTCTCCCCAATAAATAAATAAAGTACCCCCTCTCCCCAATAAATAAATAAAGTCCCCCTCTCCCTAATAAATAAATAAAGTACCCCGTCTCCCCAATAAATAAATAAAGTACCCCTCTCCCCAATAAATAAAGTACCCCCTCTCCCCAATAAATAAAGTACCCCTCTCCCCAATAAATAAATAAAGTACCCCTCTCCCCAATAAATAAAGTACCCCTCTCCCCAATAAATAAATAGAGTACTCCTCTCCCCAATAAATAAATAAAGTACCCCTCTCCCCAATAAATAAAGTACCCCTCTCCCCAATAAATAAATAAAGTACCCTCTCCCCAATAAATAAATAAACTACCCTCTCCCCAATAAATAAATAAAGTACCTCTCTCCCAATAAATAAATAAAGTCCCCTCTCCCTAATAAATAAATAAAGTACCCCTCTCCCCAATAAATAAATAAAGTACCCCCTCTCCCCAATAAATAAAGTCCATCTTCTCCCCAATAAATAAAGTCCCCCTCTCCCCAATAAATAAAGTACCCCTCTCCCCAATAAATAAAGTACCCCTCTCCCCAATAAATAAAGTCCCCCTCTCCCCAATAAATAAAGTACCCCCTCCCCCAATAAATAAAGTACCCCCTCTCCCCAATATATAAAGTACCCCTCTCCCCAATAAATAAAGTCCCCCTCTCCCCAATAAATAAATAAAGTACCCCTCTCCCAATAAATAAATAAAGTACCCCTCTCCCCAATAAATAAATAAAGTACCCCTCTCCCCAATAAATAAATAAAGTCCCCTCTCCCTAATAAATAAATAAAGTACCCCTCTCCCCAATAATTAAATAAAGTCCCCTCTCCCTAATAAATAAATAAAGTACCCCTCTCCCCAATAAATAAAGTACCCTCTCCCCAATAAATAAAGTACCCCTTCTCCCCAATAAATAAATGAACTCCCCCTCTCCCCAATAAATAAATAAAGTCCCCTCTCCCCAATAAATAAAGTACCCCTCTCCCAATAAATAAATAAAGTACCCCTCTCCCCAATAAATAAATAAAGTACCCTTCTCCCCAATAAATAAATAAAGTACCCCTCTCCCAAATAAATAAAGTCCCCTTCTCCCCAATAAATAAAGTCCCCCTCACCCCAATAAATAAAGTACCCCCTCTCCCCAATAAATAAAGTCCCCCTCT
Source organism: Salmo salar (assembly GCF_905237065.1). Taxonomy (NCBI): domain Eukaryota; kingdom Metazoa; phylum Chordata; class Actinopteri; order Salmoniformes; family Salmonidae; genus Salmo; species Salmo salar. The sequence continues at coordinate 248,385 of NW_025550915.1, read as the reverse complement.
CCCCAATAAATAAAGTCCCCCTCTCCCCAATAAATAAAGTACCCCCTCTCCCCAATAAATAAAGTACCCCTCTGCCCAATATATAAAGTACCCCTCTCCTCAATAAATAAAGTACCCCTCTCCCCAATAAATTAATAAACTACCCCTCTCCCCAATAAATAAAGTACCCCCTCTCCTCAATAAATAAAAAGTACCCTTCTCCCCAATAAATAAAGTACCCCTCTCCCCAATAAGTAAAGTACCCCTCTCTCCAATGAATAAATAAAGTACCCCTCTCCCCAATAAGTAAAGTACCCCTCTCCCCAATAAATAAAGTACCCCTCTCCCCAATAAATAAAGTACCCCCTCTCCTCAATAAATAAATAAAGTACCCCTCTCCCCAATAAATAAAGTCCCCCTCTCCCCAATAAATAAAGTACCCCCTCTCCCCAATATATAAATAAAGTACCCCCTCTCCCCAATAAATAAAGTCCCCCTCTTCCCAATAAATAAAAAAGTACCCCCTCTCCCCAATAAATAAATAAAGTACCCCCTCTCCCCAATAAATAAAGTACCCCTCTCCCCAATAAATAAATCAAGTACCCCTCTCCCCAATAAATAAAGTACCCCTCTCCCCAATAAATAAATCAAGTACCCCTCTCCCCAATAAATAAATAAACTACCCTCTCCCCAATAAATAAATAAACTACCCCTCTCCAATAAATAAATAAACTACCCTCTCCCCAATAAATAAATAAAGTACCCCTCTCCCCAATAAATAAATAAACTACCCCTCTCCAATAAATAAATAAAGTACCCCTCTCCCCAATAAATAAATAAAGTACCCCTCTCCCCAATAAATAAATAAAGTCCCCCTCTCCCTAATAAATAAATAAAGTACCCCTCTCCCCAATAAATAAATAAAGTACCCCCTCTCCCCAATAAATAAATAAAGTCCCCTCTCCCTAATAAATAAATAAAGTACCCCTCTCCCCAATAATTAAATAAAGTCCCCTCTCCCTAATAAATAAATAAAGTACCCCTCTCCCAATAAATAAAGTACCCCTCTCCCCAATAAATAAAGTACCCTTCTCCCCAATAAATAAATGAACTCCCCCTCTCCCCAATAAATAAATAAAGTCCCCCTCTCCCCAATAAATAAAGTACCCCTCTCCCCAATAAATAAATAAAGTACCCCTCTCCCCAATAAATAAATAAAGTACCCTTCTCCCCAATAAATAAATAAAGTACCCCTCTCCCCAATAAATAAAGTCCCCTTCTCCCCAATAAATAAAGTCCCCCTCTCCCCAATAAATAAAGTACCCCTCTCCCCAATAAATAAAGTCCCCTCTCTCCCCAATAAATAAAGTCCCCCTCTCCCCAATAAATAAAGTACCCCCTCTCCCCAATAAATAAAGTACCCCCTCTGCCCAATATATAAAGTACCCCTCTCCTCAAAAAATAAATTACCCCCTCTCCCCAATAAATAAAGTGCTCCCTCTCCCCAATAAATTAATAAACTACCCCCTCTCCCCAATAAATAAAGCACCCCCTCTCCTCAATAAATAAAAAAAGTACCCCTTCTCCCCAATAAATAAAGTACCCCCTCTCCCCAATAAGTAAAGTACCCCCTCTCTCCAATGAATAAATAAAGTACCCCCTCTCCCCAATAAGTAAAGTACCCCTCTCCCCAATAAATAAAGTACCCCCTCTCCCCAATAAATAAAGTACCCCCTCTCCTCAATAAATAAATAAAGTACCCCCTCTCCCCAATAAATAAAGTCCCCCCTCTCCCCAATAAATAAAGTACCCCCTATCCCCAATATATAAATAAAGTACCCCCTCTCCCCAATAAATAAAGTCCCCCTCTTCCTAATAAATAAAAAGTACCCCTCTCCCCAATAAATAAATAAAGTACCCCTCTCCCCAATAAATAAAGTACCCCCTCTCCCCAATAAATAAATCAAGTGCCCCTCTCCCCAATAAATAAAGTCCCCCTCTTCCCAATAAATAAATAAAGTATCCCTCTCCCCAATAAATAAATAAAGTACCCCCTCTCCCCAATAAATAAAGTACCCCTCTCCCCAATAAATAAATCAAGTACCCCTCTCCCCAATAAATAAATAAACTACCCCTCTCCCCAATAAATAAATAAACTACCCCTCTCCAATAAATAAATAAACTACCCCTCTCCCCAATAAATAAATAAAGTACCCCTCTCCCCAATAAATATATAAAGTCCCCTCTCCCTAATAAATAAATAAAGTACCCCGCTCTCCCAATAAATAAATAAAGTACCCCCTCTCCCCAATAAATAAAGTACCCCTCTCCCCAATAAATAAAGTACCCCTCTCCCCAATAAATAAAGTACCCCAACTCCTAATAAATAAAGTACCCCTCTCCCCAATAAATAAAGTATCCCCTCTCCCCAATAAATAAATAAACTACCCCTCTCCCCAATAAATAAATAAATAAATAAAGTACCCCCTCTCCCCAATAAATAAAGTCCCCCTTCTCCCCAATTAATAAAGTCCCCCTCTCCCCAATAAATAAAGTACCCCCTCTCCCCAATAAATAAAGTCCCCCTCTCCCCAATAAATAAAGTCCCCCTCTCCCCAATAAATAAAGTACCCCTCTCCCCAATAAATAAAGTAACCCCTCTGCCCAATATATAAAGTACCCCTCTCCTCAATAAATAAAGTACCCCTCTCCCCAATAAATAAAGTACCCCCTCTCCTCAATAAATAAATAAAGTACCCCCTCTCCCCAATAAATAAAGTACCCCTCTCCCCAATAAATAAAGTACCCCTCTCTCAAATAAATAAATAAAGTACCCCCTCTCCCCATTAAATAAAGTACCCCTCTCCCCAATAAATAAAGTACCCCTCTCCCCAATAAATAAAGTACCCCTCTCCTCAATAAATAAATAAAGTACCCCTCTCCCCAATAAATAAAGTCCCCCTCTTCCCAATAAATAAATAAAGTACCCCTCTCCCCAATAAATAAATAAAGTACCCCTCTCCCCAATAAATAAAGTACCCCTCTCCCCAATAAATAAATAAAGTACCCCTCTCCCCAATAAATAAAGTACCCCTCTCCCCAATAAATAAATCAAGTACCCCTCTCCCCAATAAATAAAGTACCCTCTCTCCCCAATAAATAAATAGAGTACTCCCTCTCCCCAATAAATAAATAAAGTACCCCCTCTCCCCAATAAATAAAGTACCCCTCTCCACAATAAATAAAGTACCCCAACTCCCTAATAAATAAAGTACCCCTCTCCCCAATAAATAAAGTACCCCTCTCCCCAATAAATAAATAAACTACCCCTCTCCCCAATAAATAAATAAAGTACCCCCTCTCCAATAAATAAATAAACTACCCCTCTCCCCAATAAATAAATAAAGTACCCCCTCTCCCCAATAAATAAATAAAGTCCCCACTCTCCCTAATAAATAAATAAAGTACCCCCTCTCCCCAATAAATACATAAAGTACCCCCTCTCCCCAATAAATAAAGTACCCCCTCTCCCCAATAAATAAATAAACTACCCCCTCTCCCCAATAAATAAATAAACTACCCCCTCTCCAATAAATAAATAAAATACCCCTCTCCCCAATAAATAAATAAAGTACCCCCTCTCCCCAATAAATAAAGTACCCCTCTCCCCAATAAGTAAAGTACCCCTCTCTCCAATAAATAAATAAAGTACCCCCTCTCCCCATTAAATAAAGTACCCCTCTCCCCAATAAATAAAGTACCCCCTCTCCCCAATAAATATAGTACCCCCTCTCCTCAATAAATAAATAAAGTACCCCTCTCCCCAATAAATAAAGTCCCCCTCTCCCCAATAAATAAAGTACCCCTCTCCCCAATATATAAATAATGTACCCCCTCTCCCCAATAAATAAAGTCCCCCTCTTCCCAATAAATAAATAAAGTACCCCTCTCCCCAATAAATAAATAAAGTACCCCCTCTCCCCAATAAATAAAGTACCCCCTCTCCCCAATAAATAAATAAAGTACACCCTCTCCCCAATAAATAAAGTACCCCCTCTCCCCAATAAATAAATCAAGTACCCACTCTCCCCAATAAATAAAGTACCCTCTCTCCCCAATAAATAAATAGAGTACTCCCTCTCCCCAATAAATAAATAAAGTACCCCCTCTCCCCAATAAATAAAGTACCCCCTCTCCACAATAAATAAAGTACCCCAACTCCCTAATAAATAAAGTACCCCCTCTCCCCAATAAATAAAGTACCCCCTCTCCCCAATAAATAAATAAACTACCCCCTCTCCCCATAAATAAATAAAGTACCCCCTCTCCAATAAATAAATAAACTACCCTCTCCCCAATAAATAAATAAAGTACCCCTCTCCCCAATAAATAAATAAAGTCCCCACTCTCCCTAATAAATAAATAAAGTACCCCTCTCCCCAATAAATACATAAAGTACCCCTCTCCCCAATAAATAAAGTCCCCCTCTCTCCAATAAATAAAGTACCCCTCTCCCCAATATATAAATAATGTACCCCTCTCCCCAATAAATAAAGTCCCCCTCTTCCCAATAAATAAATAAAGTACCCCCTCTCCCCAATAAATAAATAAAGTACCCCTCTCCCCAATAAATAAAGTACCCCTCTCCCCAATAAATAAATAAAGTACCCCTCTCCCCAATAAATAAATCAAAGTACCCCTCTCCCCAATAAATAAAGTACCCTCTCTCCCCAATAAATAAATAGAGTACCCCCTCTCCCCAATAAATAAATAAAGTACCCCCTCTCCCCAATAAATAAAGTACCCCTCTCTCCAATAAATAAATAAAGTACCCCCTCTCCCCATTAAATAAAGTACCCCCTCTCCCCAATAAATAAAGTACCCCCTCTCCCCAATAAATAAAGTACCCCCTCTCCTCAATAAATAAATAAAGTACCCCCTCTCCCCAATAAATAGTCCCCCTCTCCCCAATAAATAAAGTACCCCTCTCCCCAATAAATAAAAAGTACCCTTCTCCCCAATAAATAAAGTACCCCTCTCCCAATAAATAAATAAAGTCCCCTCTCCCTAATAAATAAATGTACCCCTCTCCTCAATAAATAAATAAAGTACCCCTCTCCTCAATAAATAAAGTACCCCTCTCCCCAATAAATAAAGTACCCTCTCTCCTAATAAATAAAGTACCCCTCTCCCAATAAATAAAGTACCCCCTCTCCCTAATAAATAAAGTACCCCTCTCCCCAATAAATAAAGTACCCCTCTCCCCAATAAATAAAGTACCCCTCTCCCCAATAAATAAATAAAGTACCCCTCTCCCCAATAAATAAAGTACCCCTCTCCCCAATAAATAAAGTACACCCTCTCCCTAATAAATAAAGTACCCCCTCTCCCCAATAAATAAAGTACCCCTCTCCCCAATAAATAAAGTACCCCTCTCCCCAATAAATAAATAAAGTACCCCTCTCCCCAATAAATAAAGTACCCCCTCTCCCCAATAAATAAATCAAGTACCCCTCTCCCCAATAAATAAAGTACCCTCTCTCCCCAATAAATAAATAGAGTACCCCCTCTCCCCAATAAATAAATAAAGTACCCCCTCTCCCCAATAAATAAAGTACCCCCTCTCCACAATAAATAAAGTACCCCAACTCCCTAATAAATAAAGTACCCCTCTCCCCAATAAATAAAGTACCCCCTCTCCCCAATAAATAAATAAACTACCCCCTCTCCCCAATAAATAAATAAAGTACCCCCTCTCCAATAAATAAATAAACTACCCCTCTCCCCAATAAATAAATAAAGTACCCCCTCTCCCCAATAAATAAATAAAGTCCCCACTCTCCCTAATAAATAAATAAAGTACCCCCTCTCCCCAATAAATAAAGTCCCCCTCTCCCCAATAAATAAAGTACCCCCTCTCCCCAATAAATAAAGTACCCCCTCTCCCCAATAAATAAAGTCCCCCTCTCCCCAATAAATAAAGTACCCCCTCTCCTCAAAAATCAAGTACCCCCTCTCCCCAATAAATAAATAAACTACCCCCTCTCCCCAATAAATTAATAAACTACCCCCTCTCCCCAATAAATAAAGTAACCCCTCTCCTCAATAAATAAATCAAGTACCCCTCTCACCCAATAAATAAAGTCCCCCTCTTCCCAATAAATAAATAAAGTACCCCCTCTCCCCAATAAATAAATAAAGTACCCCTCTCCCCAATAAATAAATAAATTACCCCTTCTCCCCAATAAATAAATAAAGTACCCCCTCTCCCCAATAAATAAAGTACCCTCTCTCCTCAATAAATAAATAAAGTACCCCTCTCCCCAATAAATAAAGTACCCCCTCTCCCCAATAAGTAAAGTACCCCTCTCTCCAATAAATAAATAAAGTACCCCCTCTCCTCATTAAATAAAGTACCCCTCTCCCCAATAAATAAAGTACCCCTCTCCCCAATAAATAAAGTACCCCTCTCCTCAATAAATAAATAAAGTACCCCTCTCCCCAATAAATAAAGTCCCCCTCTCCCCAATAAATAAAGTACCCCTCTCCCCAATATATAAATAATGTACCCCCTCTCCCCAATAAATAAAGTCCCCCTCTTCCCAATAAATAAATAAAGTACCCCCTCTCCCCAATAAATAAATAAAGTACCCCTCTCCCCAATAAATAAAGTACCCCTCTCCCCAATAAATAAATAAAGTACCCCCTCTCCCCAATAAATAAAGTACCCCCTCTCCCCAATAAATAAATCAAGTACCCCCTCTCCCCAATAAATAAAGTACCCTCTCTCCCCAATAAATAAATAGAGTACTCCCTCTCCCCAATAAATAAATAAAGTACCCCCTCTCCCCAATAAATAAAGTACCCCCTCTCCACAATAAATAAAGTACCCCAACTCCCTAATAAATAAAGTACCCCCTCTCCCCAATAAATAAAGTACCCCTCTCCCCAATAAATAAATAAACTACCCCTCTCCCCAATAAATAAATAAAGTACCCCTCTCCAATAAATAAATAAACTACCCTCTCCCCAATAAATAAATAAAGTACACCCTCTCCCCAATAAATAAATAAAGTCCCCACTCTCCCAATAAATAAATAAAGTACCCCTCTCCCCAATAAATACATAAAGTACCCCTCTCCCCAATAAATAAAGTACCCCTCTCCCCAATAAATAAATAAACTACCCTCTCCCCAATAAATAAATAAACTACCCTCTCCAATAAATAAATAAAATACCCCTCTCCCCAATAAATAAATAAAGTACCTCCTCTCCCCAATAAATAAAGTACCCCTCTCCCCAATAAGTAAAGTACCCCCTCTCTCCAATAAATAAATAAAGTACCCCTCTCCCCATTAAATAAAGTACCCCTCTCCCCAATAAATAAAGTACCCCTCTCCCCAATAAATAAAGTACCCCCTCTCCTCAATAAATAAATAAAGTACCCCTCTCCCCAATAAATAAAGTCCCCCTCTCCCCAATAAATAAAGTACCCCCTCTCCCCAATATATAAATAAAGTACCCCCTCTCCCCAATAAATAAAGTCCCCCTCTTCCCAATAAATAAATAAAGTACCCCTCTCCCCAATAAATAAATAAAGTACCCCTCTCCCCAATAAATAAAGTACCCCTCTCCCCAATAAATAAATAAAGTACCCCCTCTCCCCAATAAATAAAGTACCCCTCTCCCCAATAAATAAATCAAGTACCCCTCTCCCCAATAAATAAAGTACCCTCTCTCCCCAATAAATAAATAGAGTACTCCCTCTCCCCAATAAATAAATAAAGTACCCCTCTCCCCAATAAATAAAGTACCCCCTCTCCACAATAAATAAAGTACCCCAACTCCCTAATAAATAAAGTACCCCTCTCCCCAATAAATAAAGTACCCCCTCTCCCCAATAAATAAATAAACTACCCCCTCTCCCCAATAAATAAATAAAGTACCCCTCTCCAATAAATAAATAAACTACCCCTCTCCCCAATAAATAAATAAAGTACCCCTCTCCCCAATAAATAAATAAAGTCCCCACTCTCCCTAATAAATAAATAAAGTACCCCCTCTCCCCAATAAATACATAAAGTACCCCCTCTCCCCAATAAATAAAGTACCCCCTCTCCCCAATAAATAAATAAACTACCCCCTCTCCCCAATAAATAAATAAACTACCCCTCTCCAATAAATAAATAAAATACCCTCTCCCCAATAAATAAATAAAGTACCTCCTCTCCCCAATAAATAAAGTACCCCTCTCCCCAATAAATAAAGTACCCCTCTCTCCAATAAATAAATAAAGTACCCCCTCTCCCCATTAAATAAAGTACCCCCTCTCCCCAATAAATAAAGTACCCCTCTCCCCAATAAATAAAGTACCCCTCTCCTCAATAAATAAATAAAGTACCCCCTCTCCCCAATAAATAAAGTCCCCCTCTCCCCAATAAATAAAGTACCCCTCTCCCCAATATATAAATAATGTACCCCTCTCCCCAATAAATAAAGTCCCCCTCTTCCCAATAAATAAATAAAGTACCCCTCTCCCCAATAAATAAATAAAGTACCCCCTCTCCCCAATAAATAAAGTACCCCTCTCCCCAATAAATAAATAAAGTACCCCTCTCCCCAATAAATAAAGTACCCCTCTCCCCAATAAATAAATCAAGTACCCCTCTCCCCAATAAATAAAGTACCCTCTCTCCCCAATAAATAAATAGAGTACTCCCTCTCCCCAATAAATAAATAAAGTACCCCTCTCCCCAATAAATAAAGTACCCCTCTCCACAATAAATAAAGTACCCCAACTCCCTAATAAATAAAGTACCCCTCTCCCCAATAAATAAAGTACCCCTCTCCCCAATAAATAAATAAACTACACCCTCTCCCCATAAATAAATAAAGTACCCCTCTCCAATAAATAAATAAACTACCCCTCTCCCCAATAAATAAATAAAGTACCCCTCTCCCCAATAAATAAAGTACCCCTCTCCCCAATAAATAAATAAACTACCCCATCTCCCCAATAAATAAATAAACTACCCCTCTCCAATAAATAAATAAAGTACCCCTCTCCCCAATAAATAAATGAAGTACCCCTCTCCCCAATAAATAAATGAACTCCCCCTCTCCCCAATAAATAAATAAAGTCCCCCTCTCCCCAATAAATAAAGTACCCCTCTCCCCAATAAATAAAAAGTACCCCTTCTCCCCAATAAATAAATAAAGTACCCCTCTCCCCAATAAATAAATAAAGTCCCCTCTCCCTAATAAATAAATAAAGTACCCCTCTCCTCAATAAATAAATAAAGTACCCCCTCTCCCCAATAAATAAAGTACCCCCTCTCCCCAATAAATAAAGTACCCCTCTCCCAATAAATAAATAAAGTACCCCTCTCCCCAATAAATAAAGTACCCCTCTCCCCAATAAATAAATCAAGTACCCCCTCTCCCAATAAATAAAGTACCCTCTCCCCAATAAATAAATAGAGTACTCCCTCTCCCCAATAAATAAATAAAGTACCCCTCTCCCCAATAAATAAAGTACCCCTCTCCACAATAAATAAAGTACCCCAACTCCCTAATAAATAAAGTACCCCCTCTCCCCAATAAATAAAGTACCCCTCTCCCCAATAAATAAATAAACTACCCCTCTCCCCAATAAATAAATAAAGTACCCCTCTCCAATAAATAAATAAACTACCCTCTCCCCAATAAATAAATAAAGTACCCCTCTCCCCAATAAATAAATAAAGTCCCCACTCTCCCTAATAAATAAATAAAGTACCCCCTCTCCCCAATAAATACATAAAGTACCCCTCTCCCCAATAAATAAAGTACCCCTCTCCCCAATAAATAAATAAACTACCCCCTCTCCCCAATAAATAAATAAACTACCCCTCTCCAATAAATAAATAAAGTACCCTCTCCCCAATAAATAAATAAAGTACCTCCTCTCCCCAATAAATAAAGTACCCCTCTCCCCAATAAGTAAAGTACCCCTCTCTCCAATAAATAAATAAAGTACCCCCTCTCCCCAATAAATAAAGTACCCCTCTCCCCAATAAATAAAGTACCCCCTCTCCTCAATAAATAAATAAAGTACCCCTCTCCCCAATAAATAAAGTCCCCCTCTCCCCAATAAATAAAGTACCCCTCTCCCCAATATATAAATAAAGTACCCCCTCTCCCCAATAAATAAAGTCCCCCCTCTTCCCAATAAATAAATAAAGTACCCCCTCTCCCCAATAAATAAATAAAGTACCCCCTCTCCCCAATAAATAAAGTACCCCCTCTCCCCAATAAATAAATAAAGTATCCCCTCTCCCCAATAAATAAAGTACCCCCTCTCCCCAATAAATAAATCAAGTACCCCTCTCCCCAATAAATAAAGTACCCTCTCTCCCCAATAAATAAATAGAGTACTCCTCTCCCCAATAAATAAATAAAGTACCCCCTCTCCCCAATAAATAAAGTACCCCTCTCCACAATAAATAAAGTACCCCTACTCCCTAATAAATAAAGTACCCCTCTCCCCAATAAATAAAGTACCCCTCTCCCCAATAAATAAATAAACTACACCCTCTCCCCATAAATAAATAAAGTACCCCTCTCCAATAAATAAATAAACTACCCTCTCCCCAATAAATAAATAAAGTACCCCTCTCCCCAATAAATAAAGTACCCCCTCTCCCAATAAATAAATAAGCTACCCCATCTCCCCAATAAATAAATAAACTACCCTCTCTCCAATAAATAAATAAAGTACCCTCTCCCCAATAAATAAATGAAGTACCCCCTCTCCCCAATAAATAAATGAACTCCCCTCTCCCCAATAAATAAATAAAGTCCCCCTCTCCCCAATAAATAAAGTACCCCCTCTCCCCAATAAATAAAAAAGTACCCCTTCTCCCCAATAAATAAATAAAGTACCCCTCTCCCCAATAAATAAATAAAGTCCCCCTCTCACTAATAAATAAATAAAGTACCCCTCTCCTCAATAAATAAATAAAGTACCCCCTCTCCCCAATAAATAAATAAAGTACCCCTCTCCCCAATAAATAAAGTACCCCTCTCCCCAATAAATAAAGTACACCCTCTCCCTAATAAATAAAGTACCCCTCTCCCCAATAAATAAAGTACCCCTCTCCCCAATAAATAAAGTACCCCCTCTCCATAAAATAAATAAATAAAGTACCCCTCTCCCCAATAAATAAAGTACCCCTCTCCCCAATAAATAAAGTACACTCTCTCCCTAATAAATAAAGTACCCCCTCTCCCCAATAAATAAAGTACCCCCGCTCCCCAATAAATAAAGTACCCCCTCGCCCCAATAAATAAAGTACCCCTCTCCCCAATAAATAAAGTACCCCTCTCCATAAAATAAATAAATAAAGTACCCCTCTCCCCAATAAATAAAGTACCCCTCTCCCCAATAAATAAAGTACACTCTCTCCCTAATAAATAAAGTACCCCCTCTCCCCAATAAATAAAGTACACCCTCTCCCTAATAAATAAAGTACCCCCTCTCCCCAATAAATAAAGTACCCCCTCTCCCCAATAAATAAAGTACACCCTCTCCCTAATAAATAAAGTACCCCCTCTCCCCAATAAATAAAGTACCCCCTCTCCCCAATAAATAAAGTACCCCCTCTCCCCAATAAATAAATAAAGTACCCCCTCTCCCCAATAAATAAAGTACCCCCTCTCCCCAATAAATAAATCAAGTACCCCCTCTCCCCAATAAATAAAGTACCCTCTCTCCCCAATAAATAAATAGAGTACTCCTCTCCCCAATAAATAAATAAAGTACCCCTCTCCCCAATAAATAAAGTACCCCCTCTCCACAATAAATAAAGTACCCCAACTCCCTAATAAATAAAGTACCCCTCTCCCCAATAAATAAAGTACCCCTCTCCCCAATAAATAAATAAACTACCCCTCTCCCCAATAAATAAATAAAGTACCCCTCTCCAATAAATAAATAAACTACCCCTCTCCCCAATAAATAAATAAAGTACCCCTCTCCCCAATAAATAAATAATTCCCCACTCTCCCTAATAAATAAATAAAGTACCCCTCTCCCCAATAAATAAAGTCCCCCTCTCCCCAATAAATAAAGTACCCCTCTCCCCAATAAATAAAGTACCCCTCTCCCCAATAAATAAAGTCCCCCTCTCCCCAATAAATAAAGTACCCCTCTCCCCAATAAATAAAGTACCCCCTCTCCCCAATATATAAAGTACCCCTCTCCTCAAAAAATCAAGTACCCCCTCTCCCCAATAAATAAATAAACTACCCCCTCTCCCCAATAAATTAATAAACTACCCCTCTCCCCAATAAATAAAGTAACCCCTCTCCTCAATAAATAAATCAAGTACCCCCTCTCACCCAATAAATAAAGTCCCCCTCTTCCCAATAAATAAATAAAGTACCCCCTCTCCCCAATAAATAAATAAAGTACCCCCTCTCCCCAATAAATAAATAAATTACCCCTTCTCCCTAATAAATAAATAAAGTACCCCTCTCCCCAATAAATAAAGTACCCCCTCTCCTCAATAAATAAATAAAGTACCCCTCTCCCCAATAAATAAAGTACCCCCCCTCTCCCAATAAGTAAAGTACCCCCTCTCTCCAATAAATAAATAAAGTACCCCCTCTCCCCATTAAATAAAGTACCCCTCTCCCCAATAAATAAAGTACCCCCTCTCCCCAATAAATAAAGTACCCCCTCTCCTCAATAAATAAATAAAGTACCCCTCTCCCCAATAAATAAAGTCCCCCTCTCCCCAATAAATAAAGTACCCCCTCTTCCCAATATATAAATAATGTACCCCTCTCCACAATAAATAAAGTCCCCCTCTTCCCAATAAATAAATAAAGTACCCCCTCTCCCCAATAAATAAATAAAGTACCCCTCTCCCCAATAAATAAAGTACCCCTCTCCCCAATAAATAAATAAAGTACCCCTCTCCCCAATAAATAAAGTACCCCTCTCCCCAATAAATAAATCAAGTACCCCTCTCCCCAATAAATAAAGTACCCTCTCTCCCCAATAAATAAATAGAGTACTCCTCTCCCCAATAAATAAATAAAGTACCCCTCTCCCCAATAAATAAAGTACCCCTCTCCACAATAAATAAAGTACCCCAACTCCCTAATAAATAAAGTACCCCTCTCCCCAATAAATAAAGTACCCCTCTCCCCAATAAATAAATAAACTACCCCTCTCCCCAATAAATAAATAAAGTACCCCTCTCCAATAAATAAATAAACTACCCCTCTCCCCAATAAATAAATAAAGTACCCCTCTCCCCAATAAATAAATAAAGTCCCCACTCTCCCTAATAAATAAATAAAGTACCCCCTCTCCCCAATAAATACATAAAGTACCCCTCTCCCCAATAAATAAAGTACCCCTCTCCCCAATAAATAAATAAACTACCCCTCTCCCCAATAAATAAATAAACTACCCCCTCTCCAATAAATAAATAAAATACCCCTCTCCCCAATAAATAAATATAGTACCTCCTCTCCCCAATAAATAAAGTACCCCCTCTCCCCAATAAGTAAAGTACCCCCTCTCTCCAATAAATAAATAAAGTACCCCCTCTCCCCATTAAATAAAGTACCCCCTCTCCCCAATAAATAAAGTACCCCCTCTCCCCAATAAATAAAGTACCCCTCTCCTCAATAAATAAATAAAGTACCCCTCTCCCCAATAAATAAAGTCCCCCTCTCCCCAATAAATAAAGTACCCCTCTCCCCAATATATAAATAATGTACCCCTCTCCCCAATAAATAAAGTCCCCCTCTTCCCAATAAATAAATAAAGTACCCCTCTCCCCAATAAATAAATAAAGTACCCCCTCTCCCCAATAAATAAAGTACCCCCTCTCCCCAATAAATAAATAAAGTACCCCTCTCCCCAATAAATAAAGTACCCCTCTCCCCAATAAATAAATCAAGTACCCCTCTCCCCAATAAATAAAGTACCCTCTCTCCACAATAAATAAATAGAGTACTCCCTCTCCCCAATAAATAAATAAAGTACCCCTCTCCCCAATAAATAAAGTACCCCTCTCCACAATAAATAAAGTACCCCAACTCCCTAATAAATAAAGTACCCCCTCTCCCCAATAAATAAAGTACCCCTCTCCCCAATAAATAAATAAACTACCCCTCTCCCCATAAATAAATAAAGTACCCCTCTCCAATAAATAAATAAACTACCCCTCTCCCCAATAAATAAATAAAGTACCCCCTCTCCCCAATAAATAAATAAAGTCCCCCCTCTCCCTAATAAATAAATAAAGTACCCCTCTCCCCAATAAATACATAAAGTACCCCTCTCCCCAATAAATAAAGTACCCCTCTCCCCAATAAATAAATAAACTACCCCTCTCCCCAATAAATAAATAAACTACCCCTCTCCAATAAATAAATAAAATACCCCTCTCCCCAATAAATAAATGAAGTACCCCGTCTCCCCAATAAATAAATGAACTCCCCCTCTCCCCAATAAATAAATAAAGTCCCCCCTCTCCCCAATAAATAAAGTACCCCCTCTCCCCAATAAATAAAAAGTACCCCCTCTCCCCAATAAATAAATAAAGTACCCCTTCTCCCCAATAAATAAATAAAGTACCCCCTCTCCCCAATAAATAAATAAAGTCCCCCTCTCCCTAATAAATAAATAAAGTACCCCCTCTCCCCAATAAATAAATAAAGTACCCCCTCTCCCCAATAAATAAAGTACCCCCTCTCCCCAATAAATAAAGTACCCCCTCTTCTCAATAAAAAATAAAGTACCCCTCTCCCCAATAAATAAAGTACCCCTCTCCCCAATAAATAAATAAAGTACCCCCTCTCCCCAATAAATAAAGTACCCCCTCTCCACAATAAATAAAGTACACCCTCTCCCTAATAAATAAAGTACCCCCTCTCCCCAATAAATAAAGTACCCCCTCTCCCCAATAAATAAATAAACTACCGCCTCTCACCAATAAATAAATGAACTCCTCCCTCTCCCCAATAAATAAATAAAGTCCCACCTCTCCCCAATAAATAAAGTACCCCTCTCCCCAATAAATAAATAAACTACCCCCTCTCCCCAATAAATAAATAAAGTACCCCCTCTCCCCAATAAATAAATAAAGTCCCCCCTCTCCCTAATAAATAAATAAAGTACCCCTACTCAACAATAAATAAATAAAGTACCCCCTCTCCCCAATAAATAAAGTCCCCCTTCTCCCCAATAAATAAAGTCCCCCCTCTCCCCAATAAATAATGTACCCCCTCTCCCCAATAAATAAAGTACCCCCTCTCCCCAATAAATAAAGTCCCCCTCTCCCCAATAAATAAAGTACCCCTCTCCCCAATAAATAAAGTACCCCTCTCCCCAATATATAAAGTACCCCTCTCCTCAAAAATCAAGTACCCCTCTCCCCAATAAATAAATAAACTACCCCCTCTCCTAAATAAATTAATAAACTACCCCTCTCCCAAATAAATAAAGTAACCCCTCTCCTCAATAAATAAATAAAGTACCCCCTCTCCCCAATAAATAAATCAAGTACCCCCTCTCCCCAATAAATAAAGTCCCCCTCTTCCCAATAAATGAATAAAGTACCCCCTCTCCCCAATAAATAAATACAGTACCCCTCTCCCCAATAAATAAATAAATGACCCTTCTCCCCAATAAATAAATAAAGTACCCCTCTCCCCAATAAATAAATAAAGTACCCCTCTCCCCAATAAATAAATAAAGTACCCCTCTCCCCAATAAATAAAGTACCCCTCTCCTCAATAAATAAATAAAGTACCCCCTCTCCCCAATAAATAAAGTACCCCCTCTCCCCAATAAATAAATAAAGTACCCCTCTCCCAATAAATAAAGTACCCCTCTCCCCAATAAATAAAGTCCCCCTCTCCCCAATAAATAAAGTACCCCATCTCCCCAATAAATAAAGTACCCCCTCTCCCCAATAAATAAAGTCCCCCTCTCCCCAATAAATAAAGTACCCCTCTCCCCAATAAATAAAGTACCCCTCTCCCCAATATATAAAGTACCCCTCTCCTCAAAAATCAAGTACCCCTCTCCCCAATAAATAAATAAAATACCCCTCTCCCCAATAAATTAATAAACTACCCCTCTCCCCAATAAATAAAGTACCCCTCTCCCCAATAAATAAATAAACTACCCCCTCTCCCCAATAAATAAATAAAGTACCCCCTCTCCCCAATAAATAAATAAAGTCCCCCTCTCCCTAATAAATAAATAAAGTACCCCTACTCAACAATAAATAAATAAAGTACCCCCTCTCCCCAATAAATAAAGTCCCCCTTCTCCCCAATAAATAAAGTCCCCCTCTCCCCAATAAATAATGTACCCCCTCTCCCCAATAAATAAAGTACCCCTCTCCCCAATAAATAAAGTCCCCCTCTCCCCAATAAATAAAGTACCCCTCTCCCCAATAAATAAAGTACCCCCTCTCCCCAATATATAAAGTACCCCCTCTCCTCAAAAAATCAAGTACCCCCTCTCCCCAATAAATAAATAAACTACCCCCTCTCCTAAATAAATTAATAAACTACCCCTCTCCCAAATAAATAAAGTAACCCCTCTCCTCAATAAATAAATAAAGTACCCCCTCTCCCCAATAAATAAATCAAGTACCCCCTCTCCCCAATAAATAAAGTCCCCCCTCTTCCCAATAAATGAATAAAGTACCCCCTCTCCCCAATAAATAAATAAAGTACCCCCTCTCCCCAATAAATAAATAAATGACCCCTTCTCCCCAATAAATAAATAAAGTACCCTCTCCCCAATAAATAAATAAAGTCCCCCTCTCCCTAATAAATAAATAAAGTACCCCTCTCCCCAATAAATAAATAAAGTACCCCTCTCCCCAATAAATAAAGTACCCCCTCTCCCCAATAAATAAAGTACCCCCTCTCCTCAATAAATAAATAAAGTACCCCTCTCCCCAATAAATAAAGTACCCCTCTCCCCAATAAATAAATAAAGTACCCCCTCTCCCCAAAAATAAAGTACCCCCTCTCCCCAATAAATAAAGTCCCCCTCTCCCCAATAAATAAAGTACCCCTCTCCCCAATAAATAAAGTACCCCTCTCCCCAATAAATAAAGTCCCCCTCTCCCCAATAAATAAAGTACCCCCTCTCCCCAATAAATAAAGTACCCCTCTCCCCAATATATAAAGTACCCCTCTCCTCAAAAAATCAAGTACCCCCTCTCCCCAATAAATAAATAAAATACCCCTCTCCCCAATAAATTAATAAACTACCCCTCTCCCCAATAAATAAAGTAACCCCTCTCCTCTATAAATAAATCAAGTACCCCTCTCCCCAATAAATAAAGTCCCCCTCTTCCCAATAAATAAATAAAGTACCCCTCTCCTCAATAAATAAATAAAGTACCCCTCTCCCCAATAAATAAATAAATTACCCCTTCTCCCCAATAAATAAATAAAGTAAACCCTCTCCCCAATAAATAAATAAAGTCCCCCCTCTCCCAATAAATAAATAAAGTCCCCCTCTCCCCAATAAATAAAGTACCCCCTCTCCCCAATAAATAAAGTACCCCTCTCCCCAATATATAAAGTACCCCTCTCCTCAAAAATCAAGTACCCCTCTCCCCAATAAATAAATAAACTACCCCTCTCCCCAATAAATTAATAAACTACCCCTCTCCCCAATAAATAAAGTAACCCTCTCCTCAATAAATAAATAAAGTACCCCCTCTCCCCAATAAATAAAGTCCCCCTCTTCCCAATAAATAAATAAAGTACCCCCTCTCCCCAATAAATAAATAAAGTACCCCTCTCCCCAATAAATAAATAAATTACCCTTCTCCCCAATAAATAAATAAAGTACCCCCTCTCCCAATAAATAAATAAAGTCCCCTCTCCCAATAAATAAATAAAGTACCCCTCTCCCCAATAAATAAATAAAGTACCCCTCTCCCCAATAAATAAAGTACCCCTCTCCCCAATAAATAAAGTACCCCTCTCCCCAATAAATAAATAAAGTACCAACTCTCCCCAATAAATAAACTATCCCTCTCACCAATAAATAAAGTACCCCTCTCCTCAATAAATAAATAAAGTCCCCCTCTCCCCAATAAATAAAGTACCCCTCTCCCCAATAAATAAATAAACTACCCCTCTCCCCAATAAATAAAGTACCCCCTCTCCCCAATAAATAAAGTCCCCCTCTCCCAATAAATAAAGTACCCCCTCTCCCCAATAAATAAAGTACCCCTCTCCCCAATAAATAAAGTCCCCCTCTCCCCAATAAATAAAGTACCCCCTCTCCCCAATAAATAAAGTACCCCCTCTCCCCAATATATAAAGTACCCCTCTCCTCAATAAATCAAGTACCCCCTCTCCCCAATAAATAAATAAAATACCCCTCTCCCCAATAAATTAATAAACTACCCCTCTCCCCAATAAATAAAGTAACCCCTCTCCTCTATAAATAAATCAAGTACCCCCTCTCCCCAATAAATAAAGTCCCCCTCTTCCCAATAAATAAATAAAGTACCCCCTCTCCCCAATAAATAAATAAAGTACCCCCTCTCCCCAATAAATAAATAAATTACCCCTTCTCCCCAATAAATAAATAAAGTAAACCCTCTCCCCAATAAATAAATAAAGTCCCCCCTCTCCCTAATAAATAAATAAAGTCCCCCTCTCCCCAATAAATAAAGTACCCCTCTCCCCAATAAATAAAGTACCCCCTCTCCCCAATATATAAAGTACCCCTCTCCTCAATAAATCAAGTACCCCTCTCCCCAATAAATAAATAAACTACCCCTCTCCCCAATAAATTAATAAACTACCCCTCTCCCCAATAAATAAAGTAACCCCTCTCCTCAATAAATAAATCAAGTACCCCCTCTCCCCAATAAATAAAGTCCCCCCTCTTCCCAATAAATAAATAAAGTACCCCTCTCCCCAATAAATAAATAAAGTACCCCTCTCCCCAATAAATAAATAAATTACCCCTTCTCCCCAATAAATAAATAAAGTACCCCTCTCCCCAATAAATAAATAAAGTCCCCTCTCCCTAATAAATAAATAAAGTACCCCTCTCCCCAATAAATAAATAAAGTACCCCCTCTCCCCAATAAATAAAGTACCCCCTCTCCCCAATAAATAAAGTACCCCCTCTCCTCAATAAATAAATAAAGTACCAACTCTCCCCAATAAATAAACTATCGCCTCTCACCAATAAATAAATGAACTCCTCCCTCTCCCCAATAAATAAATAAAGTCCCACCTCTCCCCAATAAATAAAGTACCCCCTCTCCCCAATAAATAAATAAAGTCCCCCCTCTTCCCAATAAATAAATAAAGTACCCCCTCTCCCCAATAAATAAATAAATTACCCCTTCTCCCCAATAAATAAATAAAGTACCCCCTCTCCCCAATAAATAAATAAAGTCCCCCCTCTCCTAATAAATAAATAAAGTACCCCTCTCCCCAATAAATAAATAAAGTACCCCTCTCCCTAATAAATAAATTACCCCTCTCCCCAATAAATAAAGTACCCCCTCTCCCCAATAAATAAATAAAGTCCCCCTCTCCCTAATAAATAAATAAAGTACCCCTCTCCCCAATAAATAAATAAAGTACCCCTCTCCCCAATAAATAAAGTACCCCTCTCCCCAATAAATAAAGTACCCCTATCCTCAATAAATAAATAAAGTACCCCTCTCCCCAATAAATAAAGTACCCCTCTCCCCAATAAATAAATAAAGTACCCCTCTCCCCAATAAATAAAGTACCCCTCTCCCCAATAAATAAAGTACCCCTCTCCCTAATAAATAAAGTACCCCTTCTCCCCAATAAATAAAGTACCCCTCTCCCCAATAAATAAATAAACTACCGCCTCTCACCAATAAATAAATGAACTCCTCCCTCTCCCCAATAAATAAATAAAGTCCCACCTCTCCCCAATAAATAAAGTACCCCCTCTCCACAATAAATTAATAAAGTACCCCATCTCCCCAATAAATAAATAAAGTCCCCCTTCTCCCCAATAAATAAAGTCCCCCTCTCCCCAATAAATAAAGTACCCCTCTCCCCAATAAATAAAGTACCCCTCTCCCCAATAAATAAAGTCCCCCTCTCCCAATAAATAAAGTACCCCCTCTCCCCAATATATAAAGTACCCCCTCCTCAAAAATCAAGTACCCCCTCTCCCCAATAAATAAATAAACTACCCCTCTCCCCAATAAATTAATAAACTACCCCTCTCCCCAATAAATAAAGTAACCCCTCTCCTCAATAAATAAATAAAGTACCCCTCTCCCCAATAAATAAATCAAGTACCCCCTCTCCCCAATAAATAAAGTCCCCCCTCTTCCCAATAAATGAATAAAGTACCCCCTCTCCCCAATAAATAAATAAAGTACCCCCTCTCCCCAATAAATAAATAAATGACCCCTTCTCCCCAATAAATAAATAAAGTACCCTCTCCCCAATAAATAAATAAAGTCCCCCTCTCCCTAATAAATAAATAAAGTACCCCCTCTCCCCAATAAATAAATAAAGTACCCCTCTCCCCAATAAATAAAGTACCCCCTCTCCCCAATAAATAAAGTACCCCTCTCCTCAATAAATAAATAAAGTACCCCTCTCCCCAATAAATAAAGTACCCCCTCTCCCCAATAAATAAATAAAGTACCCCTCTCCCCAATAAATAAAGTACCCCTCTCCCCAATAAATAAAGTCCCCCGTCTCCCCAATAAATAAAGTACCCCCTCTCCCCAATAAATAAAGTACCCCCTCTCCCCAATAAATAAAGTCCCCCCTCTCCCCAATAAATAAAGTACCCCCTCTCCCCAATAAATAAAGTACCCCCTCTCCCCAATATATAAAGTACCCCTCTCCTCAAAAATCAAGTACCCCCTCTCCCCAATAAATAAATAAACTACCCCCTCTCCCCAATAAATTAATAAACTACCCCTCTCCCCAATAAATAAAGTAACCCCTCTCCTCAATAAATAAATCAAGTACCCCCTCTCCCCAATAAATAAAGACCCCCCTCTTCCCAATAAATAAATAAAGTACCCCTCTCCCCAATAAATAAATAAAGTACCCCTCTCCCCAATAAATAAATAAATTACCCCTTCTCCCCAATAAATAAATAAAGTACCCCTCTCCCCAATAAATAAATAAAGTCCCCCTCTCCCTAATAAATAAATAAAGTACCCGCTCTCCCCAATAAATAAATAAAGTACCCCTCTCCCCAATAAATAAAGTACCCCCTCTCCCCAATAAATAAAGTACCCCTCTCCTCAATAAATAAATAAAGTACCACCTCTCCCCAATAAATAAAGTACCCCCTCTCCCCAATAAATAAAGTACCCCTCTCCCCAGTAAATCAAGTACCCCTCTCCCCAATAAATAAAGTACCCCTCTCCCTAATAAATAAAGTACCCCCTCTCCCCAATAAATAAAGTACCCCCTCTCCCCAATAAATAAATAAACTACCGCCTCTCACCAATAAATAAATGAACTCCTCCCTCTCCCCAATAAATAAATAAAGTCCCACCTCTCCCCAATAAATAAAGTACCCCTCTCCCCAATAAATAAATAAAGTCCCCCTCTTCCCAATAAATAAATAAAGTACCCCCTCTCCCCAATAAATAAATAAAGTACCCCTCTCCCCAATAAATAAATAAATTACCCTTCTCCCCAATAAATAAATAAAGTACCCCCTCTCCCCAATAAATAAATAAAGTTCCCCTCTCCCTAATAAATAAATAAAGTACCCCTCTCCCCAATAAAAAATAAAGTACCCCCTCTCCCCAATAAATAAAGTACCCCGTCTCCCCAATAAATAAAGTACCCCTCTCCTCAATAAATAAATAAAGTACCCCTCTCCCCAATAAATAAAGTACCCCCTCTCCCCAATAAATAAATAAAGTACCCCCCTCTCCCCAATAAATAAATAAAGTACCCCTCTCCCCAATAAATAAAGTACCCCCTCTCCCCAATAAATAAAGTACCCCTCTCCCTAATAAATAAATTACCCCTCTCCCCAATAAATAAAGTACCCCCTCTCCCCAATAAATAAATAAAGTCCCCCTCTCCCTAATAAATAAATAAAGTACCCCCTCTCCCCAATAAATAAATAAAGTACCCCTCTCCCCAATAAATAAAGTACCCCTCTCCCCAATAAATAAAGTACCCCCTCTCCTCAATAAATAAATAAAGTACCCCCTCTCCCCAATAAATAAAGTACCCCTCTCCCCAATAAATAAATAAAGTACCCCCTCTCCCCAATATATAAAGTACCCCTCTCCCCAATAAATAAAGTACCCCTCTCCCTAATAAATAAAGTACCCCTCTCCCCAATAAATAAAGTACCCCTCTCCCCACTAAATAAATAAACTACCGCCTCTCACCAATAAATAAATGAACTCCTCCCTCTCCCCAATAAATAAATAAAGTCCCACCTCTCCCCAATAAATAAAGTACCCCTCTCCCCAATAAATAAATAAAGTACCCCATCTCCCCAATAAATAAATAAAGTACCCCCCTCCCCAATAAATAAATAAAGTACCCCTCTCCCCAATAAATAAATAAAGTCCCCCTCTCCCTAATAAATAAATAAAGTACCCCTACTCCCCAATAAATAAATAAAGTACCCCTCTCCCCAATAAATTAAGTCCCCTTCTCCCCAATAAATAAAGTCCCCCTCTCCCCAATAAATAAAGTACCCCTCTCCCCAATAAATAAAGTACCCCCTCTCCCCAATAAATAAAGTCCCCCTCTCCCCAATAAATAAAGTGCCCCTCTCCCCAATAAATAAAGTACCCCCTCTCCCCAATATATAAAGTACCCCTCTCCTCAAAAATCAAGTACCCCCTCTCCCCAATAAATAAATAAACTACCCCTCTCCCCAATAAATTAATAAACTACCCCCTCTCCCCAATAAATAAAGTAACCTCTCCCCAATAAGTAAAGTACCCCTCTCTCCAATAAATAAATAAATTACCCCCAATCCCCAATAAATAAAGTACCCCCTCTCCCCAATAAATAAAGTCTCCCCTCTCCTCAATAAATAAAGTACCCTCTCTCCCCAATAAATAAAGTATCCCCTCTCCCCAATAAATAAAGTCCCCCTCTTCCCAATAAATAAATAAAGTACCCCTCTCCCCAATATATAAATAAAGTACCCCCTCTCCCCAATAAATAAATAAACTACCCCTCTCCAATAAATAAATAAACTACCCCTCTCCCCAATAAATAAATGAACTCCCCCTCTCCCAATAAATAAATGAACTCCCCCCTCTCCCAATAAATAAATGAACTCCCCCCTCTCCCCAATAAATAAATAAAGTACCCCCTCTCCCCAATAAATAAATAAAGTACCCCTTCTCCCCAATAAATAAATAAAGTACCCCCTCTCCCCAATAAATAAATAAAGTTCCCCCCTCTCCTAATAAATAAATAAAGTACCCCCTCTCCCCAATAAATAAATAAAGTACCCCCTCTCCCCAATAATTAAAGTACCCTCTCTCCCCAATAAATAAAGTACCCCTCTCCCCAATAAATAAATATAGTACCCCCTCTCCCCAATAAATAAAGTACCCTCTCTCCCCAATAAATAAAGTACCCCCTCTCCCCAATAAATAAAGTACCCCCTCTCCCTAATAAATAAAGTACCCCCTCTCCCCAATAAATAAAGTACCCCCTCTCCCCAATAAATAAATAAACTACCCCCTCTCCCAAATAAATAAATGAACTCCCCCTCTCCCCAATAAATAAATAAAGTCCCACCTCTCCCCAATAAATAAAGTACCCCCTCTCCCCAATATATAAATAAAGTACCCCCTCTCCCCAATAAATAAAGTCCCCCCTCTTCCCAATAAATAAATAAAGTACCCCATCTCCCCAATAAATAAATAAAGTACCCCCTCTCCCCAATAAATAAAGTACCCCCTCTCCCTAATAAATAAATCAAGTACCCCCTCTCCCCAATAAATAAATAAAGTACCCCCTCTCAATTTAAACACAGAGCTAGATAGCAGGTTATTGGTCCTCATACCGCAGTGTGTCTTACTCAGGTTAGTGGTCCTCATATCGCACCATAATACTATACTGCTGTACCCCTATACTGCTATACAACTATGCTGCTATAGTGCTGTACTACTATACTCCATACTACTATAATCCATACTACTATACTCCATACTTCTATGCTCTATACTACTATACTCATATCATACTATACTCATATCCTACTATGCTCTATACTACTATGCTCTATACTACTATACTCCATACTACTATACTCCCTACTACTATACTCCATACTGCTATACTCTATACCACTATACCCCATACTGCTATACTCTTTACTACTATACTCTATACCACTATACTCTATACTACTACACTCTATGCTACTATACTCTGTGCTACTATACTCATATACGGCAATACTATATACAACTATACTCATATACTACTATACTCTATACTACTATACTCTATACTACTATACTCTATACTACTATACTCATATACTACTCTACTCTATACTACTATACTCTGTACTACCATACCACTCTACAGGACACTGCTACTGTCAACCAACGGTAGACCTGTCAGAGTGTCCTGAACCAACAGTAGACCTGTCAGAGTGTCCTGAACCAACAGTTGACTTGTCAGAGTGTCCTGAACCAACGGTAGACCTGTCAGAGTGTCCTGAACCAACGGTAGACCTGTCAGAGTGTCCTGAACAAACGGTAGACCTGTCAGAGTGTCCTGAACCAACGGTAGGCCTGTCAGAGTGTCCTGAACCAACGGTAGACCTGTCAGAGTGTCCTGAACCAACGGTAGGCCTGTCAGAGTGTCCTGAACCAACGGTAGACCTGTCAGAGTGTCCTGAACTAACAGTAGACCTGTCAGAGTTTCCTGAACCAACGGTAGGCCTGTCAGAGTGTCCTGAACTAGCAGTAGACCTGTCAGAGTGTCCTGAACCAACGGTAGACCTGTCAGAGTGTCCTGAACCAATGGTAGACCTGTCAGAGTGTCCTGAACCAACGGTAGGCCTGTCAGAGTGTCCTGAACTACCGGTAGACCTGTCAGAGTGTCCTGAAACGAAAGTAGGCCTGTCAGAGTGTCTTGAACCAATGGTAGACCTGTCAGAGTGTCCTGAACCAACGGTAGGACTGTCAGAGTGTCCTGAACCAACGGTAGACCTGTCAGAGTGTCCTGAACTAACAGTAGACCTGTTAGAGTTTCCTGAACCAACGGTAGAACTGTCAGAGAGTCCTGAACTAGCAGTAGACCTGTCAGAGTGTCAGGAACCAACGGTAGACCTGTCAGAGTGTCCTGAACCAACGGTAGACCTGTCAGAGTGTCCTGAACCAACGGTAGGCCTGTCAGAGTGTCCTGAACCAACGGTAGACCTGTCAGAGTGTCCTGAACCAACGGTAGGCCTGTCAGAGTGTCTTGAACCAACAGTAGACCTGTCAGATTGTCCTGAACCAACGGTAGACCTGTCAGAGTGTCCTGAACCAACGGTAGACCTGTCAGAGGGTCCTGAACCAACGGTAGGCCTGTCAGAGTGTCCTGAACCAACAATAGGCCAGTCAGAGTTTCTTGAACCAATTGGAGACCTGTCAGAGTGTCCTGAACCAATGGTAGACCTGTCAGAGTGTCCTGAACCAACGGTAGACCTGTCATAGTGTCCTGAACTAACAGTAGACCTGTCAGAGTGTCCTGAACCAACGGCAGACCTGTCAGAGTGTCCTGAACCAACGGTAGGCCTGTCAGAGTGTCCTGAACCAACTGTAGACCTGTCGGAGTGTCCTGAACTAACGGTAGATCTGTCAGAGTTTCCTGAACCAACGGTATACCTGTCAGAGTGTTCTGAACCAACAGTAGACCTGTCAGAGTGTCCTGAACCAACGGTAGACCTGTCAGAGTGTCCTGAACAAGCGGTAGACCTGTCAGAGTGGCCTGAACCAACGGTAGGCCTGTCAGAGTGTCCTGAACCAACGGTAGGCCTATCAGAGTGTCCTGAACTACCGGTAGACCTGTCAGAGTGTCCTGAACCAACGGTAGGCCTGTCAGAGTGTCCTTAACCAACGGTAGGCCTGTCAGAGTGTCCTGAACCAACGGTAAACCTGTCAGAGTGTCCTGAACTAACAGTAGACCTGTCAGAGTTTCCTGAACCAACGGTAGACCTGTCAGAGTGTCCTGAACTAGCAGTAGACCTGTCAGAGTGTCCTGAACCAACGGTAGACCTGTCAGAGTGTCCTGAACCAACGGTAGACCTGTCAGAGTGTCCTGAACCAACGGTAGGCCTATCAGAGTGTCCTGAACTACCGGTAGACCTGTCAGAGTGTCCTGAACCAACGGTAGGCCTGTCAGAGTGTCCTGAACCAACGGTAGGCCTATCAGAGTGTCTTGAACCAATGGTAGACCTGTCAGAGTGTCCTGAACCAACGGTAGGACTGTCAGAGTGTCCTGAACAAACGGTAGGACTGTCAGAGTGTCCTGAACCAACGGTAGACCTGTCAGTGTCCTGAACCAACGGTAGGCCTGTCAGAGTGTCCTGAACCAACGGTAGACCTGTCAGAGTGTCCTGAACCAACGGTAGGCCTGTCAGAGTGTCCTGAACCAACGGTAGACCTGTCAGAGTGTCCTGAACTAACAGTAGACCTGTCAGAGTTTCCTGAACCAACGGTAGACCTGTCAGAGTGTCCTGACCTAGCAGTAGACCTGTCAGAGTGTCCTGAACCAACGGTAGACCTGTCAGAGTGTCCTGAACCAACGGTAGACCTGTCAGAGTGTCCTGAACCAACGGTAGACCTGTCAGAGTGTCCTGAACCAACGGTAGGCCTGTCAGAGTGTCCTGAACCAACGGTAGACCTGTCAGAGTGTCCTGAACCAACGGTAGGCCTGTCAGAGTGTCCTGAACCAACGGTAGACCTGTCAGAGTGTCCTGAACTAACAGTAGACCTGTCAGAGTTTCCTGAACCAACGGTAGACCTGTCAGAGTGTCCTGAACTAGCAGTAGACCTGTCAGAGTGTCCTGAACCAACGGTAGACCTGTCAGAGTGTCCTGAACCAACGGTAGGACTGTCAGAGTGTCCTGAACCAACGGTAGGACTGTCAGAGTGTCCTGAACCAACGGTAGACCTGTTTGAGTTTCATGAACCAACTGTAGACCTGTCAGAATGTCCTGAACCAACGGTAGGCCTATGAGAGTGTCTTGAACCAATGGTAGACCTGTCAGAGTGTCCTGAACCAACGGTAGGACTGTCAGAGTGTCCTGAACCAACGGTAGGACTGTCAGAGTGTCCTGAACCAACGGTAGACCTGTTTGAGTTTCATGAACCAACTGTAGACCTGTCAGAGAGTCCTGAACTAGCAGTAGACCTGTCAGAGTGTCCTGAACCAATGGTAGACCTGTCAGAGTGTCCTGAACCAACGGTAGACCTGTCAGAGTGTCCTGAACCAACGGTAGGCCTGTCAGAGAGTCCTGAACTAGCAGTAGACCTGTCAGAGTGTCCTGAACCAACGGTAGACCTGTCAGAGTGTCCTGAACCAACGGTAGACCTGTCAGAGTGTCCTGAACCAACGGTAGGCCTATCAGAGTGTCCTGAACTACCGGTAGACCTGTCAGAGTGTCCTGAACCAACGGTAGGCCTGTCAGAGTGTCCTGAACCAACGGTAGGCCTATCAGAGTGTCTTGAACCAATGGTAGACCTGTCAGAGTGTCCTGAACCAACGGTAGGACTGTCAGAGTGTCCTGAACAAACGGTAGGACTGTCAGAGTGTCCTGAACCAACGGTAGACCTGTCAGTGTCCTGAACCAACGGTAGGCCTGTCAGAGTGTCCTGAACCAACGGTAGACCTGTCAGAGTGTCCTGAACCAACGGTAGGCCTGTCAGAGTGTCCTGAACCAACGGTAGACCTGTCAGAGTGTCCTGAACTAACAGTAGACCTGTCAGAGTTTCCTGAACCAACGGTAGACCTGTCAGAGTGTCCTGAACTAGCAGTAGACCTGTCAGAGTGTCCTGAACCAACGGTAGACCTGTCAGAGTGTCCTGAACCAACGGTAGACCTGTCAGAGTGTCCTGAACCAACGGTAGACCTGTCAGAGTGTCCTGAACCAACGGTAGGCCTGTCAGAGTGTCCTGAACCAACGGTAGACCTGTCAGAGTGTCCTGAACCAACGGTAGGCCTGTCAGAGTGTCCTGAACCAACGGTAGACCTGTCAGAGTGTCCTGAACTAACAGTAGACCTGTCAGAGTTTCCTGAACCAACGGTAGACCTGTCAGAGTGTCCTGAACTAGCAGTAGACCTGTCAGAGTGTCCTGAACCAACGGTAGACCTGTCAGAGTGTCCTGAACCAACGGTAGACCTGTCAGAGTGTCCTGAACCAACGGTAGACCTGTCAGAGTGTCCTGAACCAACGGTAGGACTGTCAGAGTGTCCTGAACCAACGGTAGGACTGTCAGAGTGTCCTGAACCAACGGTAGACCTGTTTGAGTTTCATGAACCAACTGTAGACCTGTCAGAGTGTCCTGAACCAACGGTAGGCCTATGAGAGTGTCTTGAACCAATGGTAGACCTGTCAGAGTGTCCTGAACCAACGGTAGGCCTGTCAGAGAGTCCTGAACTAGCAGTAGACCTGTCAGAATGTCCTGAACCAACGGTAGACCTGTCAGAGTGTCCTGAACTAACAGTAGACCTGTCAGAGTTTCCTGAACCAACGGTAGACCTGTCAGAGTGTCCTGAACTAGCAGTAGACCTGTCATAGTGTCCTGAACCAACAGTAGACCTGTCAGAGTGTCCTGAACCAACGGTAGACCTGTCAGAGTGTCCTGAACCAACGGTAGACCTGTCAGAGTGTCCTGAACCAACGGTAGGACTGTCAGAGTGTCCTGAACCAACGGTAGGACTGTCAGAGTGTCCTGAACCAACGGTAGACCTGTTTGAGTTTCATGAACCAACTGTAGACCTGTCAGAGTGTCCTGAACCAACGGTAGGCCTGTCAGAGAGTCTTGAACCAATGGTAGACCTGTCAGAGTGTCCTGAACCAACGGTAGGACTGTCAGAGTGTCCTGAACCAACGGTAGGACTGTCAGAGTGTCCTGAACCAACGGTAGACCTGTTTGAGTTTCCTGAACCAACTGTAGACCTGTCAGAGTGTCCTGAACTAGCAGTAGACCTGTCAGAGTGTCCTGAACCAACGGTAGACCTGTCAGAGTGTCCTGAACCAACGGTAGACCTGTCAGAGTGTCCTGAACCACCGGTAGGCCTGTCAGAGTGTCCTGAACTAGCAGTAGACCTGTCAGAGTGTCCTGAACCAACGGTAGACCTGTCAGAGTGTCCTGAACCAACGGTAGACCTGTCAGAGTGTCCTGAACCAACGGTAGGCCTGTCAGAGTGTCCTGAACCAACGGTAGACCTGTCAGAGTGTCCTGAACCAACGGTAGGCCTGTCAGAGTGTCCTGAACCAACGGTAGACCTGTCAGAGTGTCCTGAACAAACAGTAGACCTGTCAGAGTGTCCTGAACCAACGGTAGACCTGTCAGAGTGTCCTGAACCAACAGTAGACCTGTCAGAGTGTCCTGAACCAACGGTAGACCTGTCAGAGTGTCCTGAACCAACGGTAGACCTGTCAGAGTGTCCTGAACCAACGGTAGGCCTGTCAGAGTGTCCTGAACCAACGGTAGACCTGTCAGAGTGTCCTGAACCAACGGTAGACCTGTCAGAGTGTCCTGAACCAACGGTAGACCTGTCAGAGTGTCCTGAACCAACGGTAGACCTGTCAGAGTGTCCTGAACCAACGGTAGGCCTGTCAGAGTGTCCTGAACCAACGGTAGACCTGTCAGAGTGTCCTGAACTAACAGTAGACCTGTCAGAGTTTCCTGAACCAACGGTAGACCTGTCAGAGTGTCCTGAACTAGCAGTAGACCTGTCAGAGTGTCCTGAACCAACGGTAGACCTGTCAGAGTGTCCTGAACCAACGGTAGACCTGTCAGAGTGTCCTGAACCAACGGTAGGCCTGTCAGAGTGTCCTGAACCAACGGTAGACCTGTCAGAGTGTCCTGAACCAACGGTAGGCCTGTCAGATTGTCCTGAACCAACAGTAGACCTGTCAGATTGTCCTGAACCAACGGTAGACCTGTCAGAGTGTCCTGAACCAACGGTAGACCTGTCAGAGTGTCCTGAACCAACAGTAGGCCTGTCAGAGTGTCCTGAACCAACGATAGGCCAGTCAGAGTTTCCTGAACCAACTGGTAGACCTGTCAGAGTGTCCTGAACCAACGGTAGACCTGTCAGAGTGTCCTGAACCAACGGTAGACCTGTCATAGTGTCCTGAACCAACAGTAGACCTGTCAGAGTGTCCTGAACCAACGGCAGACCTGTCAGAGTGTCCTGAACCAACGGTAGGCCTGTCAGAGTGTCCTGAACCAACGGTAGACCTGTCAAAGTGTCCTGAACCAACGGTAGACCTGTCAGAGTTTCCTGAACCAATGGTAGACCTGTCAGAGTGTCCTGAACCAACAGTAGACCTGTCAGAGTGTCCTGAACCAACGGTAGACCTGTCAGAGTGTCCTGAACCAGCGGTAGACCTGTCAGAGTGTCCTGAACCAACGGTAGGCCTGTCAGAGTGTCCTGAACCAACGGTAGACCTGTCAGAGTGTCCTGAACCAACGGTAGGCCTGTCAGAGTGTCCTGAACCAACGGTAGACCTGTCAGAGTGTCCTGAACTAACAGTAGACCTGTCAGAGTTTCCTGAACCAACGGTAGACCTGTCAGAGTGTCCTGAACTAGCAGTAGACCTGTCAGAGTGTCCTGAACCAACGGTAGACCTGTCAGAGTGTCCTGAACCAACGGTAGACCTGTCAGAGTGTCCTGAACCAACGGTAGACCTGTCAGAGTGTCCTGAACCACCGGTAGACCTGTCAGAGTGTCCTGAACCAACGGTAGGACTGTCAGAGTGTCCTGAACCAACGGTAGGCCTGTCAGAGTGTCTTGAACCAATGGTAGACCTGTCAGAGTGTCCTGAACCAACGGTAGGACTGTCAGAGTGTCCTGAACAAACGGTAGGACTGTCAGAGTGTCCTGAACCAACGGTAGACCTGTCAGTGTCCTGAACCAACGGTAGGCCTGTCAGAGTGTCCTGAACCAACGGTAGACCTGTCAGAGTGTCCTGAACCAACGGTAGGCCTGTCAGAGTGTCCTGAACCAACGGTAGACCTGTCAGAGTGTCCTGAACTAACAGTAGACCTGTCAGAGTTTCCTGAACCAACGGTAGACCTGTCAGAGTGTCCTGAACTAGCAGTAGACCTGTCAGAGTGTCCTGAACCAACGGTAGACCTGTCAGAGTGTCCTGAACCAACGGTAGACCTGTCAGAGTGTCCTGAACCAACGGTAGACCTGTCAGAGTGTCCTGAACCAACGGTAGGACTGTCAGAGTGTCCTGAACCAACGGTAGGACTGTCAGAGTGTCCTGAACCAACGGTAGGACTGTCAGAGTGTCCTGAACCAACGGTAGACCTGTTTGAGTTTCATGAACCAACTGTAGACCTGTCAGAGTGTCCTGAACCAACAGTAGGCCTATGAGAGAGTCTTGAACCAATGGTAGACCTGTCAGAGTGTCCTGAACCAACGGTAGGACTGTCAGAGTGTCCTGAACCAACGGTAGGACTGTCAGAGTGTCCTGAACCAACGGAGGACCTGTTTGAGTTTCATGAACCAACTGTAGACCTGTCAGAGAGTCCTGAACTAGCAGTAGACCTGTCAGAGTGTCCTGAACCAACGGTAGACCTGTCAGAGTGTCCTGAACCAACGGTAGACCTGTCAGAGTGTCCTGAACCACCGGTAGGCCTGTCAGAGAGTCCTGAACTAGCAGTAGACCTGTCAGAGTGTCCTGAACCAACGGTAGACCTGTCAGAGTGTCCTGAACCAACGGTAGACCTGTCAGAGTGTCCTGAACCAACGGTAGGCCTGTCAGAGTGTCCTGAACCAACGGTAGGCCTGTCAGAGTGTCCTGAACCAACGGTAGACCTGTCAGAGTGTCCTGAACCAACGGTAGGCCTGTCAGAGTGTCCTGAACCAACGGTAGACCTGTCAGAGTGTCCTGAACCAACGGTAGACCTGTCAGAGTGTCCTGAACCAGCGGTAGACCTGTCAGAGTGTCCTGAACCAACGGTAGACCTGTCAGAGTGTCCTGAACCAACGGTAGACCTGTCAGAGTGTCCTGAACCAACGGTAGGCCTGTCAGAGTGTCCTGAACCAACGGTAGACCTGTCAGAGTGTCCTGAACCAACGGTAGGACTGTCAGAGTGTCCTGAACCAACAGTAGACCTGTCAGAGTGTCCTGAAACGACGGTAGGCCTGTCAGAGTGTCTTGAACCAATGGTAGACCTGTCAGAGTGTCCTGAACCAACGGTAGGACTGTCAGAGTGTCCTGAACCAACGGTAGACCTGTCAGAGTGTCCTGAACTAACAGTAGACCTGTTAGAGTTTCCTGAACCA
This sequence comes from Salmo salar, assembly GCF_905237065.1. NCBI lineage: Eukaryota > Metazoa > Chordata > Actinopteri > Salmoniformes > Salmonidae > Salmo > Salmo salar. The sequence goes on along the minus strand of NW_025550915.1, from coordinate 215,865 downwards.
ACGGTAGACCTGTCAGAGAGTCCTGAACTAGCAGTAGACCTGTCAGAGTGTCCGGAACCAACGGTAGACCTGTCAGAGTGTCCTGAACCAACGTTAGACCTGTCAGAGTGTCCTGAACCAACGGTAGGCCTGTCAGAGTGTCCTGAACCAACGGTAGACCTGTCAGAGTGTCCTGAACCAACGGTAGGCCTGTCAGATTGTCTTGAACCAACAGTAGACCTGTCAGATTGTCCTGAACCAACGGTAGACCTGTCAGAGTGTCCTGAACCAACGGTAGACCTGTCAGAGGGTCCTGAACCAACGGTAGGCCTGTCAGAGTGTCCTGAACCAACGATAGGCCAGTCAGAGTTTCTTGAACCAATTGGAGACCTGTCAGAGTGTCCTGAACCAATGGTAGACCTGTCAGAGTGTCCTGAACCAACGGTAGACCTGTCATAGTGTCCTGAACTAACAGTAGACCTGTCAGAGTGTCCTGAACCAACGGCAGACCTGTCAGAGTGTCCTGAACCAACGGTAGGCCTGTCAGAGTGTCCTGAACCAACGGTAGACCTGTCGAAGTGTCCTGAACTAACGGTAGATCTGTCAGTTTCCTGAACCAATGGTAGACCTGTCAGAGTGTTCTGAACCAACAGTAGACCTGTCAGAGTGTCCTGAACCAACGGTAGACCTGTCAGAGTGTCCTGAACAAGCGGTAGACCTGTCAGAGTGGCCTGAACCAACGGTAGGCCTGTCAGAGTGTCCTGAACCAACGGTAGACCTGTCAGAGTGTCCTGAACCAAAGGTAGGCCTGTCAGAGTGTCCTGAACCAACGGTAAACCTGTCAGAGTGTCCTGAACTAACAGTAGACCTGTCAGAGTTTCCTGAACCAACGGTAGACCTGTCAGAGTGTCCTGAACTAGCAGTAGACCTGTCAGAGTGTCCTGAACCAACGGTAGACCTGTCAGAGTGTCCTGAACCAACGGTAGACCTGTCAGAGTGTCCTGAACCAACGGTAGGCCTATCAGAGTGTCCTGAACTACCGGTAGACCTGTCAGAGTGTCCTGAACCAACGGTAGGCCTGTCAGAGTGTCCTGAACCAACGGTAGGCCTATCAGAGTGTCTTGAACCAATGGTAGACCTGTCAGAGTGTCCTGAACCAACGGTAGGACTGTCAGAGTGTCCTGAACAAACGGTAGGACTGTCAGAGTGTCCTGAACCAACGGTAGACCTGTCAGTGTCCTGAACCAACGGTAGGCCTGTCAGAGTGTCCTGAACCAACGGTAGACCTGTCAGAGTGTCCTGAACCAACGGTAGGCCTGTCAGAGTGTCCTGAACCAACGGTAGACCTGTCAGAGTGTCCTGAACTAACAGTAGACCTGTCAGAGTTTCCTGAACCAACGGTAGACCTGTCAGAGTGTCCTGAACTAGCAGTAGACCTGTCAGAGTGTCCTGAACCAACGGTAGACCTGTCAGAGTGTCCTGAACCAACGGTAGACCTGTCAGAGTGTCCTGAACCAACGGTAGACCTGTCAGAGTGTCCTGAACCAACGGTAGGACTGTCAGAGTGTCCTGAACCAACGGTAGACCTGTCAGAGTGTCCTGAACCAACGGTAGGCCTGTCAGAGTGTCCTGAACCAACGGTAGACCTGTCAGAGTGTCCTGAACCAACGGTAGACCTGTCAGAGTGTCTTGAACCAATGGTAGACCTGTCAGAGTGTCCTGAACCAACGGTAGGACTGTCAGAGTGTCCTGAACCAACGGTAGGACTGTCAGAGTGTCCTGAACCAACGGTAGACCTGTTTGAGTTTCATGAACCAACTGTAGACCTGTCAGAGAGTCCTGAACTAGCAGTAGACCTGTCAGAGTGTCCTGAACCAATGGTAGACCTGTCAGAGTGTCCTGAACCAACGGTAGACCTGTCAGAGTGTCCTGAACCAACGGTAGGCCTGTCAGAGAGTCCTGAACTAGCAGTAGACCTGTCAGAGTGTCCTGAACCAACGGTAGACCTGTCAGAGTGTCCTGAACTAACAGTAGACCTGTCAGAGTTTCCTGAACCAACGGTAGACCTGTCAGAGTGTCCTGAACTAGCAGTAGACCTGTCAGAGTGTCCTGAACCAACAGTAGACCTGTCAGAGTGTCCTGAACCAACGGTAGACCTGTCAGAGTGTCCTGAACCAACGGTAGACCTGTCAGAGTGTCCTGAACCAACGGTAGACCTGTCAGAGTGTCCTGAACTAGCAGTACACCTGTCAGAGTGTCCTGAACCAACGGTAGACCTGTCAGAGTGTCCTGAACCAACGGTAGACCTGTCAGAGTGTCCTGAACCAACGGTAGACCTGTCAGAGTGTCCTGAACCAACGGTAGGACTGTCAGAGTGTCCTGAACCAACGGTAGGACTGTCAGAGTGTCCTGAACCAACGGTAGACCTGTTTGAGTTTCATGAACCAACTGTAGACCTGTCAGAGTGTCCTGAACCAACGGTAGGCCTGTCAGAGTGTCTTGAACCAATGGTAGACCTGTCAGAGTGTCCTGAACCAACGGTAGGACTGTCAGAGTGTCCTGAACCAACGGTAGGACTGTCAGAGTGTCCTGAACCAACGGTAGACCTGTTTGAGTTTCATGAACCAACTGTAGACCTGTCAGAGAGTCCTGAACTAGCAGTAGACCTGTCAGAGTGTCCTGAACCAACGGTAGACCTGTCAGAGTGTCCTGAACCAACGGTAGACCTGTAAGAGTGTCCTGAACCAACGGTAGGCCTGTCAGAGAGTCCTGAACTAGCAGTAGACCTGTCAGAGTGTCCTGAACCAACGGTAGACCTGTCAGAGTGTCCTGAACCAACGGTAGACCTGTCAGAGTGTCCTGAACCAACGGTAGGCCTATCAGAGTGTCCTGAACTACCGGTAGACCTGTCAGAGTGTCCTGAACCAACGGTAGGCCTGTCAGAGTGTCCTGAACCAACGGTAGGCCTATCAGAGTGTCTTGAACCAATGGTAGACCTGTCAGAGTGTCCTGAACCAACGGTAGGACTGTCAGAGTGTCCTGAACAAACGGTAGGACTGTCAGAGTGTCCTGAACCAACGGTAGACCTGTCAGTGTCCTGAACCAACGGTAGGCCTGTCAGAGTGTCCTGAACCAACGGTAGACCTGTCAGAGTGTCCTGAACCAACAGTAGGCCTGTCAGAGTGTCCTGAACCAACGGTAGACCTGTCAGAGTGTCCTGAACTAACAGTAGACCTGTCAGAGTTTCCTGAACCAACGGTAAACCTGTCAGAGTGTCCTGAACTAGCAGTAGACCTGTCAGAGTGTCCTGAACCAACGGTAGACCTGTCAGAGTGTCCTGAACCAACGGTAGACCTGTCAGAGTGTCCTGAACCAACGGTAGACCTGTCAGAGTGTCCTGAACCAACGGTAGGACTGTCAGAGTGTCCTGAACCAACGGTAGGACTGTCAGAGTGTCCTGAACCAACGGTAGACCTGTTTGAGTTTCATGAACCAACTGTAGACCTGTCAGAGTGTCCTGAACCAACGGTAGGCCTATGAGAGTGTCTTGAACCAATGGTAGACCTGTCAGAGTGTCCTGAACCAACGGTAGGACTGTCAGAGTGTCCTGAACCAACGGTAGGACTGTCAGAGTGTCCTGAACCAACGGTAGACCTGTTTGAGTTTCATGAACCAACTGTAGACCTGTCAGAGAGTCCTGAACTAGCAGTAGACCTGTCAGAGTGTCCTGAACCAACGGTAGACCTGTCAGAGTGTCCTGAACCAACGGTAGACCTGTCAGAGTGTCCTGAACCAACGGTAGGCCTGTCAGAGAGTCCTGAACTAGCAGTAGACCTGTCAGAGTGTCCTGAACCAACGGTAGACCTGTCAGAGTGTCCTGAACTAACAGTAGACCTGTCAGAGTTTCCTGAACCAACGGTAGACCTGTCAGAGTGTCCTGAACTAGCAGTAGACCTGTCAGAGTGTCCTGAACCAACAGTAGACCTGTCAGAGTGTCCTGAACCAACGGTAGACCTGTCAGAGTGTCCTGAACCAACGGTAGGCCTATGAGAGAGTCTTGAACCAATGGTAGACCTGTCAGAGTGTCCTGAACCAACGGTAGGACTGTCAGAGTGTCCTGAACCAACGGTAGGACTGTCAGAGTGTCCTGAACCAACGGAGGACCTGTTTGAGTTTCATGAACCAACTGTAGACCTGTCAGAGAGTCCTGAACTAGCAGTAGACCTGTCAGAGTGTCCTGAACCAACGGTAGACCTGTCAGAGTGTCCTGAACCAACGGTAGACCTGTCAGAGTGTCCTGAACCAACGGTGGACCTGTCAGAGTGTCCTGAACCACCGGTAGGCCTGTCAGAGAGTCCTGAACTAGCAGTAGACCTGTCAGAGTGTCCTGAACCAACGGTAGACCTGTCAGAGTGTCCTGAACCAATGGTAGACCTGTCAGAGTGTCCTGAACCAACGGTAGGCCTGTCAGAGTGTCCTGAACCAACGGTAGACCTGTCAGAGTGTCCTGAACCAACGGTAGGCCTGTCAGAGTGTCCTGAACCAACGGTAGACCTGTCAGAGTGTCCTGAACTAACAGTAGACCTGTCAGAGTGTCCTGAACCAACGGTAGACCTGTCAGAGTGTCCTGAACAGGCAGTAGACCTGTCAGAGTGTCCTGAACCAACGGTAGACCTGTCAGAGTGTCCTGAACCAACGGTAGACCTGTCAGAGTGTCCTGAACCAACGGTAGACCTGTCAGAGTGTCCTGAACCAACGGTAGGACTGTCAGAGTGTCCTGAACCAACGGTAGGACTGTCAGAGTGTCCTGAACCAACAGTAGAGCTGTTTGAGTTTCATGAACCAACTGTAGACCTGTCAGAGTTTCCTGAACCAACGGTAGGCCTATGAGAGTGTCTTGAACCAATGGTAGACCTGTCAGAGTGTCCTGACCCAACGGTAGACCTGTCAGAGTGTCCTGAACCAACGGTAGGCCTGTCAGAGTGTCCTGAACCAACGGTAGACCTGTCAGAGTGTCCTGAACCAACGGTAGGACTGTCAGAGTGTACTGAACCAACGGTAGGACTGTCAGAGTGTCCTGAACCAACAGTAGAGCTGTTTGAGTTTCATGAACCAACTGTAGACCTGTCAGAGTTTCCTGAACCAACGGTAGGCCTATGAGAGTGTCTTGAACCAATGGTAGACCTGTCAGAGTGTCCTGAACCAACGGTAGACCTGTCAGAGTGTCCTGAACTAGCAGTAGACCTGTCAGAGTGTCCTGAACCAACGGTAGACCTGTCAGAGTGTCCTGAACCAACGGTAGACCTGTCAGAGTGTCCTGAACCAACGGTAGGCCTATCAGAGTGTCCTGAACTACCGGTAGACCTGTCAGAGTGTCCTGAACCAACGGTAGGCCTGTCAGAGTGTCCTGAACCAACGGTAGGCCTATCAGAGTATCTTCAACCAATGGTAGACCTGTCAGAGTGTCCTGAACCAACGGTAGGCCTGTCAGAGTGTCCTGAACCAACGGTAGGCCTATCAGAGTATCTTGAACCAATGGTAGACCTGTCAGAGTGTCCTGAACCAACGGTAGGACTGTCAGAGTGTCCTGAACAAACGGTAGGACTGTCAGAGTGTCCTGAACCAACGGTAGACCTGTCAGTGTCCTGAACCAACGGTAGGCCTGTCAGAGTGTCCTGAACCAACGGTAGACCTGTCAGAGTGTCCTGAACCAACGGTAGGCCTGTCAGAGTGTCCTGAACCAACGGTAGACCTGTCAGAGTGTCCTGAACTAACATTAGACCTGTCAGAGTTTCCTGAACCAACGGTAGACCTGTCAGAGTGTCCTGAACCAACGGTAGGACTGTCAGAGTGTCCTGAACCAACGATAGGACTGTCAGAGTGTCCTGAACCAACAGTAGAGCTGTTTGAGTTTCATGAACCAACTGTAGACCTGTCAGAGTTTCCTGAACCAACGGTAGGCCTATGAGAGTGTCTTGAACCAATGGTAGACCTGTCAGAGTGTCCTGAACCAACGGTAGACCTGTCAGAGTGTCCTGAACTAGCAGTAGACCTGTCAGAGTGTCCTGAACCAACGGTAGACCTGTCAGAGTGTCCTGAACCAACGGTAGACCTGTCAGAGTGTCCTGAACCAACGGTAGGCCTATCAGAGTGTCCTGAACTACCGGTAGACCTGTCAGAGTGTCCTGAACCAACGGTAGGCCTGTCAGAGTGTCCTGAACCAACGGTAGGCCTATCAGAGTGTCTTGAACCAATGGTAGACCTGTCAGAGTGTCCTGAACCAACGGTAGGACTGTCAGAGTGTCCTGAACAAACGGTAGGACTGTCAGAGTGTCCTGAACCAACGGTAGACCTGTCAGTGTCCTGAACCAACGGTAGGCCTGTCAGAGTGTCCTGAACCAACGGTAGACCTGTCAGAGTGTCCTGAACCAACGGTAGGCCTGTCAGAGTGTCCTGAACCAACGGTAGACCTGTCAGAGTGTCCTGAACTAACAGTAGACCTGTCAGAGTTTCCTGAACCAACGGTAGACCTGTCAGAGTGTCCTGAACCAACGGTAGACCTGTCAGAGTGTCCTGAACCAACGGTAGACCTGTCAGAGTGTCCTGAACCAACGGTAGACCTGTCAGAGTGTCCTGAACCAACGGTAGGCCTGTCAGAGTGTCCTGAACCAACGGTAGACCTGTCAGAGTGTCCTGAACTAACAGTAGACCTGTCAGAGTGTCCTGAACCAACGGTAGACCTGTCAGAGTGTCCTGAACCAACGGTAGGACTGTCAGAGTGTCCTGAACCAACGGTAGACCTGTTTGAGTTTCATGAACCAACTGTAGACCTGTCAGAGTGTCCTGAACCAACGGTAGGCCTATGAGAGTGTCTTGAACCAATGGTAGACCTGTCAGAGTGTCCTGAACCGACGGTAGGACTGTCAGAGTGTCTTGAACCAATTGGAGACCTGTCAGAGTGTCCTGAACCAATGGTAGACCTGTCAGAGTGTCCTGAACCAACGGTAGACCTGTCATAGTGTCCTGAACTAACAGTAGACCTGTCAGAGTGTCCTGAACCAACGGCAGACCTGTCAGAGTGTCCTGAACCAACGGTAGGCCTGTCAGAGTGTCCTGAACCAACGGTAGACCTGTCGAAGTGTCCTGAACTAACGGTAGATCTGTCAGTTTCCTGAACCAATGGTAGACCTGTCAGAGTGTTCTGAACCAACAGTAGACCTGTCAGAGTGTCCTGAACCAACGGTAGACCTGTCAGAGTGTCCTGAACAAGCGGTAGACCTGTCAGAGTGGCCTGAACCAACGGTAGGCCTGTCAGAGTGTCCTGAACCAACGGTAGACCGGTCAGAGTGTCCTGAACCAAAGGTAGGCCTGTCAGAGTGTCCTGAACCAACGGTAAACCTGTCAGAGTGTCCTGAACTAACAGTAGACCTGTCAGAGTTTCCTGAACCAACGGTAGACCTGTCAGAGTGTCCTGAACTAGCAGTAGACCTGTCAGAGTGTCCTGAACCAACGGTAGACCTGTCAGAGTGTCCTGAACCAACGGTAGGACTGTCAGAGTGTCCTGAACAAACGGTAGGACTGTCAGAGTGTCCTGAACCAACGGTAGACCTGTCAGTGTCCTGAACCAACGGTAGGCCTGTCAGAGTGTCCTGAACCAACGGTAGACCTGTCAGAGTGTCCTGAACCAACGGTAGGCCTGTCAGAGTGTCCTGAACCAACGGTAGACCTGTCAGAGTGTCCTGAACTAACAGTAGACCTGTCAGAGTTTCCTGAACCAACGGTAGACCTGTCAGAGTGTCCTGAACTAGCAGTAGACCTGTCAGAGTGTCCTGAACCAACGGTAGACCTGTCAGAGTGTCCTGAACCAACGGTAGACCTGTCAGAGTGTCCTGAACCAACGGTAGACCTGTCAGAGTGTCCTGAACCAACGGTAGGACTGTCAGAGTGTCCTGAACCAACGGTAGACCTGTCAGAGTGTCCTGAACCAACGGTAGGCCTGTCAGAGTGTCCTGAACCAACGGTAGACCTGTCAGAGTGTCCTGAACCAACGGTAGACCTGTCAGAGTGTCTTGAACCAATGGTAGACCTGTCAGAGTGTCCTGAACCAACGGTAGGACTGTCAGAGTGTCCTGAACCAACGGTAGGACTGTCAGAGTGTCCTGAACCAACGGTAGACCTGTTTGAGTTTCATGAACCAACTGTAGACCTGTCAGAGAGTCCTGAACTAGCAGTAGACCTGTCAGAGTGTCCTGAACCAATGGTAGACCTGTCAGAGTGTCCTGAACCAACGGTAGACCTGTCAGAGTGTCCTGAACCAACGGTAGGCCTGTCAGAGAGTCCTGAACTAGCAGTAGACCTGTCAGAGTGTCCTGAACCAACGGTAGACCTGTCAGAGTGTCCTGAACTAACAGTAGACCTGTCAGAGTTTCCTGAACCAACGGTAGACCTGTCAGAGTGTCCTGAACTAGCAGTAGACCTGTCAGAGTGTCCTGAACCAACAGTAGACCTGTCAGAGTGTCCTGAACCAACGGTAGACCTGTCAGAGTGTCCTGAACCAACGGTAGACCTGTCAGAGTGTCCTGAACCAACGGTAGACCTGTCAGAGTGTCCTGAACTAGCAGTAGACCTGTCAGAGTGTCCTGAACCAACGGTAGACCTGTCAGAGTGTCCTGAACCAACGGTAGACCTGTCAGAGTGTCCTGAACCAACGGTAGACCTGTCAGAGTGTCCTGAACCAACGGTAGGACTGTCAGAGTGTCCTGAACCAACGGTAGGACTGTCAGAGTGTCCTGAACCAACGGTAGACCTGTTTGAGTTTCATGAACCAACTGTAGACCTGTCAGAGTGTCCTGAACCAACGGTAGGCCTATGAGAGTGTCTTGAACCAATGGTAGACCTGTCAGAGTGTCCTGAACCAACGGTAGGACTGTCAGAGTGTCCTGAACCAACGGTAGGACTGTCAGAGTGTCCTGAACCAACGGTAGACCTGTTTGAGTTTCATGAAACAACTGTAGACCTGTCAGAGAGTCCTGAACTAGCAGTAGACCTGTCAGAGTGTCCTGAACCAATGGTAGACCTGTCAGAGTGTCCTGAACGAACGGTAGACCTGTAAGAGTGTCCTGAACCAACGGTAGGCCTGTCAGAGAGTCCTGAACTAGCAGTAGACCTGTCAGAGTGTCCTGAACCAACGGTAGACCTGTCAGAGTGTCCTGAACCAACGGTAGACCTGTCAGAGTGTCCTGAACCAACGGTAGGCCTATCAGAGTGTCCTGAACTACCGGTAGACCTGTCAGAGTGTCCTGAACCAACGGTAGGCCTGTCAGAGTGTCCTGAACCAACGGTAGGCCTATCAGAGTGTCTTGAACCAATGGTAGACCTGTCAGAGTGTCCTGAACCAACGGTAGGACTGTCAGAGTGTCCTGAACAAACGGTAGGACTGTCAGAGTGTCCTGAACCAACGGTAGACCTGTCAGTGTCCTGAACCAACGGTAGGCCTGTCAGAGTGTCCTGAACCAACGGTAGACCTGTCAGAGTGTCCTGAACCAACGGTAGGCCTGTCAGAGTGTCCTGAACCAACGGTAGACCTGTCAGAGTGTCCTGAACCAACAGTAGGCCTGTCAGAGTGTCCTGAACCAACGGTAGACCTGTCAGAGTGTCCTGAACTAACAGTAGACCTGTCAGAGTTTCCTGAACCAACGGTAAACCTGTCAGAGTGTCCTGAACTAGCAGTAGACCTGTCAGAGTGTCCTGAACCAACGGTAGACCTGTCAGAGTGTCCTGAACCAACGGTAGGACTGTCAGAGTGTCCTGAACCAACGGTAGGACTGTCAGAGTGTCCTGAACCAACGGTAGACCTGTTTGAGTTTCATGAACCAACTGTAGACCTGTCAGAGTGTCCTGAACCAACGGTAGGCCTATGAGAGTGTCTTGAACCAATGGTAGACCTGTCAGAGTGTCCTGAACCAACGGTAGGACTGTCAGAGTGTCCTGAACCAACGGTAGGACTGTCAGAGTGTCCTGAACCAACGGTAGACCTGTTTGAGTTTCATGAACCAACTGTAGACCTGTCAGAGAGTCCTGAACTAGCAGTAGACCTGTCAGAGTGTCCTGAACCAATGGTAGACCTGTCAGAGTGTCCTGAACCAACGGTAGACCTGTCAGAGTGTCCTGAACCAACGGTAGGCCTGTCAGAGAGTCCTGAACTAGCAGTAGACCTGTCAGAGTGTCCTGAACCAACGGTAGACCTGTCAGAGTGTCCTGAACTAACAGTAGACCTGTCAGAGTTTCCTGAACCAACGGTAGACCTGTCAGAGTGTCCTGAACTAGCAGTAGACCTGTCAGAGTGTCCTGAACCAACAGTAGACCTGTCAGAGTGTCCTGAACCAACGGTAGACCTGTCAGAGTGTCCTGAACCAACGGTAGACCTGTCAGAGTGTCCTGAACCAACGGTAGGACTGTCAGAGTGTCCTGAACCAACGGTAGGACTGTCAGAGTGTCCTGAACCAACGGTAGACCTGTTTGAGTTTCATGAACCAACTGTAGACCTGTCAGAGTGTCCTGAACCAACAGTAGGCCTTTGAGAGTGTCTTGAACCAATGGTAGACCTGTCAGAGTGTCCTGAACCAACGGTAGGACTGTCAGAGTGTCCTGAACCAACGGTAGGACTGTCAGAGTGTCCTGAACCAACGGAGGACCTGTTTGAGTTTCCTGAACCAACTGTAGACCTGTCAGAGAGTCCTGAACTAACAGTAGACCTGTCAGAGTGTCCTGAACCAACGGTAGACCTGTCAGAGTGTCCTGAACCAACGGTAGACCTGTCAGAGTGTCCTGAACCAACGGTAGACCTGTCAGAGTGTCCTGAACCAACGGTAGGCCTGTCAGAGAGTCCTGAACCAGCAGTAGACCTGTCAGAGTGTCCTGAACCAACGGTAGACCTGTCAGAGTGTCCTGAACCAACGGTAGACCTGTCAGAGTGTCCTGAACCAACGGTAGGCCTGTCAGAGTGTCCTGAACCAACGGTAGACCTGTCAGAGTGTCCTGAACCAACGGTAGGCCTGTCAGAGTGTCCTGAACCAACGGTAGACCTGTCAGAGTGTCCTGAACTAACAGTAGACCTGTCAGAGTGTCCTGAACCAACGGTAGACCTGTCAGAGTGTCCTGAACCAAGCAGTAGACCTGTCAGAGTGTCCTGAACCAACGGTAGACCTGTCAGAGTGTCCTGAACCAACGGTAGACCTGTCAGAGTGTCCTGAACCAACGGTAGACCTGTCAGAGTGTCCTGAACCAACGGTAGGACTGTCAGAGTGTCCTGAACCAACGGTAGGACTGTCAGAGTGTCCTGAACCAACAGTAGAGCTGTTTGAGTTTCATGAACCAACTGTAGACCTGTCAGAGTTTCCTGAACCAACGGTAGGCCTATGAGAGTGTCTTGAACCAATGGTAGACCTGTCAGAGTGTCCTGACCCAACGGTAGACCTGTCAGAGTGTCCTGAACCAACGGTAGGCCTGTCAGAGTGTCCTGAACCAACGGTAGACCTGTCAGAGTGTCCTGAACCAACGGTAGGACTGTCAGAGTGTCCTGAACCAACGGTAGACCTGTCAGAGTGTCCTGAACCAACGGTAGGCCTGTCAGAGTGTCCTGAACCAACGGTAGACCTGTCAGAGTGTCCTGAACTAACATTAGACCTGTCAGAGTTTCCTGAACCAACGGTAGACCTGTCAGAGTGTCCTGAACCAACGGTAGGACCTGTCAGAGTGTCCTGAACCAACGATAGGACTGTCAGAGTGTCCTGAACCAACAGTAGAGCTGTCTGAGTTTCCTGAACCAACTGTAGACCTGTCAGAGTTTCCTGAACCAACGGTAGGCCTATGAGAGTGTCCTGAACCAACGGTAGACCTGTCAGAGTGTCCTGAACCAACGGTAGACCTGTCAGAGTGTCCTGAACTAGCAGTAGACCTGTCAGAGTGTCCTGAACCAACGGTAGACCTGTCAGAGTGTCCTGAACCAACGGTAGACCTGTCAGAGTGTCCTGAACCAATGGTAGGCCTGTCAGAGTGTCCTGAACCACCGGTAGACCTGTCAGAGTGTCCTGAACCAACGGTAGGCCTGTCAGAGTGTCCTGAACCAACGGTAGGCCTGTCAGAGTGTCTTGAACCAACGGTAGACCTGTCAGAGTGTCCTGAACCAACGGTAGGACTGTCAGAGTGTCCTGAACAAACGGTAGGACTGTCAGAGTGTCCTGAACCAACGGTAGACCTGTCAGAGTGTCCTGAACCAACGGTAGGCCTGTCAGAGTGTCCTGAACCAACGGTAGACCTGTCAGAGTGTCCTGAACCAACGGTAGGCCTGTCAGAGTGTCCTGAACCAACGGTAGACCTGTCAGAGTGTCCTGAACCAACAGTAGACCTGTCAGAGTTTCCTGAACCAACGGTAGACCTGTCAGAGTGTCCTGAACCAACGGTAGGCCTGTCAGAGTGTCCTGAACCAACGGTAGACCTGTCAGAGTGTCCTGAACCAACGGTAGACCTGTCAGAGTGTCCTGAACCAACGGTAGGCCTGTCAGAGTGTCCTGAACCAACGGTAGACCTGTCAGAGTGTCCTGAACCAACGGTAGGCCTGTCAGAGTGTCCTGAACCAACGGTAGACCTGTCAGAGTGTCCTGAACTAACAGTAGACCTGTCAGAGTGTCCTGAACCAACGGTAGACCTGTCAGAGTGTCCTGAACAGGCAGTAGACCTGTCAGAGTGTCCTGAACCAACGGTAGACCTGTCAGAGTGTCCTGAACCAACGGTAGACCTGTCAGAGTGTCCTGAACCAACGGTAGGCCTGTCAGAGTGTCCTGAACCAACGGTAGACCTGTCAGAGTGTCCTGAACCAACGGTAGGACTGTCAGAGTGTCCTGAACCAACGGTAGGACTGTCAGAGTGTCCTGAACCAACAGTAGACCTGTTTGAGTTTCATGAACCAACTGTAGACCTGTCATAGTTTCCTGAACCAACGGTAGGCCTATGAGAGTGTCTTGAACCAATGGTAGACCTGTCAGAGTTTCCTGAACCAACGGTAGGACTGTCAGAGTGTCCTGAACCAACGGTAGGACTGTCAGAGTGTCCTGAACCAACGGTAGACCTGTTTGAGTTTGATGAACCAACTGAAGACCTGTCAGAGAGTCCTGAACTAGCAGTAGACCTGTCAGAGTGTCCTGTACCAACGGTAGACCTGTCAGAGTGTCCTGAACCAACGGTAGACCTGTCAGAGTGTCCTGAACCAACGGTAGGCCTGTCAGAGTGTCCTGAACCAACGGTAGGCCTGTCAGAGTGTCTTGAACCAACAGTAGACCTGTCAGATTGTCCTGAACCAACGGTAGACCTGTCAGAGTGTCCTGAACCAACGGTAGACCTGTCAGAGTGTCCTGAACTAGCAGTAGACCTGTCAGAGTGTCCTGAACCAACGGTAGACCTGTCAGAGTGTCCTGAACCAATGGTAGACCTGTCAGAGTGTCCTGAACTAGCAGTAGACCTGTCAGAGTGTCCTGAACTACCGGTAGACCTGTCAGAGTGTCCTGAACCAACGGTAGGACTGTCAGAGTGTCCTGAACCAACGGTAGACCTGTTTGAGTTTCATGAACCAACTGTAGACCTGTCAGAGTGTCCTGAACCAACGGTAGGCCTATGAGAGTGTCTTGAACCAATGGTAGACCTGTCAGAGTGTCCTGAACCGACGGTAGGACTGTCAGAGTGTCCTGAACCAACGGTAGGCCTGTCAGAGTGTCCTGAACCAAAGGTAGGCCTGTCAGAGTGTCCTGAACCAACGGTAGACCTGTCGGAGTGTCCTGAACTAACGGTAGATCTGTCAGAGTTTCCTGAACCAACGGTAGACCTGTCAGAGTGTCCTGAACCAACGGTAGACCTGTCAGAGTGTCCTGAACCAACGGTATGCCTGTCAGAGTGTCCTGAACCAACGGTAGACCTGTCAGAGTGTCCTGAACCAACAGTAGACCTGTCAGAGTGTCCTGAACCAACGGTAGACCTGTCAGAGTGTCCTGAACCAACGGTAGACCTGTCAGAGTGTCCTGAACCAACGGTAGACCTGTCAGAGTGTCCTGAACCAACGGTAGGCCTGTCAGAGTGTCCTGAACCAACGGTAGGCCTGTCAGAGTGTCCTGAACCAACGGTAGACCTGTCGGAGTGTCCTGAACTAACGGTAGATCTGTCAGAGTTTCCTGAACCAACGGTAGACCTGTCAGAGTGTCCTGAACCAACGGTAGACCTGTCAGAGTGTCCTGAACCAACGGTATGCCTGTCAGAGTGTCCTGAACCAACGGTAGACCTGTCAGAGTGTCCTGAACTAACAGTAGACCTGTCAGAGTGTCCTGAACCAACGGTAGACCTGTCAGAGTGTCCTGAACTACCGGTAGACCTGTCAGAGTGTCCTGAACCAACGGTAGGCCTGTCAGAGTGTCCTGAACCAACGGTAGGCCTGTCAGAGTGTCCTGAACCAACGGTAGACCTGTCGGAGTGTCCTGAACTAACGGTAGATCTGTCAGAGTTTCCTGAACCAACGGTAGACCTGTCAGAGTGTCCTGAACCAACGGTAGACCTGTCAGAGTGTCCTGAACTAACAGTAGACCTGTCAGAGTGTCCTGAACAGGCAGTAGACCTGTCAGAGTGTCCTGAACCAACGGTAGACCTGTCAGAGTGTCCTGAACCAACGGTAGACCTGTCAGAGTGTCCTGAACCAACGGTAGGCCTGTCAGAGTGTCCTGAACCAACGGTAGACCTGTCAGAGTGTCCTGAACCAACGGTAGGACTGTCAGAGTGTCCTGAACCAACGGTAGACCTGTTTGAGTTTGATGAACCAACTGAAGACCTGTCAGAGAGTCCTGAACTAGCAGTAGACCTGTCAGAGTGTCCTGTACCAACGGTAGACCTGTCAGAGTGTCCTGAACCAACGGTAGACCTGTCAGAGTGTCCTGAACCAACGGTAGGCCTGTCAGAGTGTCCTGAACCAACGGTAGGCCTGTCAGAGTGTCTTGAACCAACAGTAGACCTGTCAGATTGTCCTGAACCAACGGTAGACCTGTCAGAGTGTCCTGAACCAACGGTAGACCTGTCAGAGTGTCCTGAACTAGCAGTAGACCTGTCAGAGTGTCCTGAACCAACGGTAGACCTGTCAGAGTGTCCTGAACCAATGGTAGACCTGTCAGAGTGTCCTGAACTAGCAGTAGACCTGTCAGAGTGTCCTGAACTACCGGTAGACCTGTCAGAGTGTCCTGAACCAACGGTAGGACTGTCAGAGTGTCCTGAACCAACGGTAGACCTGTTTGAGTTTCATGAACCAACTGTAGACCTGTCAGAGTGTCCTGAACCAACGGTAGGCCTATGAGAGTGTCTTGAACCAATGGTAGATCTGTCAGAGTGTCCTGAACCGACGGTAGGACTGTCAGAGTGTCCTGAACCAACGGTAGGACTGTCAGAGTGTCCTGAACCAACGGTAGGACTGTCAGAGTGTCCTGAACCAACGGTAGGACTGTCAGAGTGTCCTGAACCAACGGTAGACCTGTTTGAGTTTCATGAACCAACTGTAGACCTGTCAGAGTGTCCTGAACCAACGGTAGGCCTATGAGAGTGTCTTGAACCAATGGTAGACCTGTCAGAGTGTCCTGAACCAACGGTAGGACTGTCAGAGTGTCCTGAACCAACGGTAGGACTGTCAGAGTGTCCTGAACCAACGGTAGACCTGTTTGAGTTTCATGAACCAACTGTAGACCTGTCAGAGAGTCCTGAACTAGCAGTAGACCTGTCAGAGTGTCCTGAACCAATGGTAGACCTGTCAGAGTGTCCTGAACCAACGGTAGACCTGTCAGAGTGTCCTGAACCAACGGTAGGCCTGTCAGAGAGTCCTGAACTAGCAGTAGACCTGTCAGAGTGTCCTGAACCAACGGTAGACCTGTCAGAGTGTCCTGAGCTAACAGTAGACCTGTCAGAGTTTCCTGAACCAACGGTAGACCTGTCAGAGTGTCCTGAACTAGCAGTAGACCTGTCAGAGTGTCCTGAACCAACAGTAGACCTGTCAGAGTGTCCTGAACCAACGGTAGACCTGTCAGAGTGTCCTGAACCAACGGTAGACCTGTCAGAGTGTCCTGAACCAACGGTAGGACTGTCAGAGTGTCCTGAACCAACGGTAGGACTGTCAGAGTGTCCTGAACCAACGGTAGACCTGTTTGAGTTTCATGAACCAACTGTAGACCTGTCAGAGTGTCCTGAACCAACAGTAGGCCTATGAGAGAGTCTTGAACCAATGGTAGACCTGTCAGAGTGTCCTGAACCAACGGTAGGACTGTCAGAGTGTCCTGAACCAACGGTAGGACTGTCAGAGTGTCCTGAACCAACGGAGGACCTGTTTGAGTTTCATGAACCAACTGTAGACCTGTCAGAGAGTCCTGAACTAGCAGTAGACCTGTCAGAGTGTCCTGAACCAACGGTAGACCTGTCAGAGTGTCCTGAACCAACGGTAGACCTGTCAGAGTGTCCTGAACCAACGGTAGACCTGTCAGAGTGTCCTGAACCAACGGTAGGCCTGTCAGAGTGTCCTGAACTAGCAGTAGACCTGTCAGAGTGTCCTGAACCAACGGTAGACCTGTCAGAGTGTCCTGAACCAACGGTAGACCTGTCAGAGTGTCCTGAACCAACGGTAGGCCTGTCAGAGTGTCCTGAACCAACGGTAGACCTGTCAGAGTGTCCTGAACCAACGGTAGGCCTGTCAGAGTGTCCTGAACCAACGGTAGACCTGTCAGAGTGTCCTGAACCAACGGTAGACCTGTCAGAGTGTCCTGAACCAACGGTAGGACTGTCAGAGTGTCCTGAACCAACGGTAGGACTGTCAGAGTGTCCTGAACCAACAGTAGAGCTGTTTGAGTTTCATGAACCAACTGTAGACCTGTCAGAGTGTCCTGAACCAACGGTAGACCTGTCAGAGTGTCTTGAACCAACGGTAGACCTGTCAGAGTGTCCTGAACCAACGGTAGACCTGTCAGAGTGTCCTGAACCAACGGTAGGCCTGTCAGAGTGTCCTGAACCAACGGTAGACCTGTCAGAGTGTCCTGAACCAACGGTAGGACTGTCAGAGTGTCCTGAACCAACGGTAGACCTGTTTGAGTTTCATGAACCAACTGTAGACCTGTCAGAGTGTCCTGAACCAACGGTAGGCCTATGAGAGAGTCTTGAACCAATGGTAGACCTGTCAGAGTGTCCTGAACCAACGGTAGGACTGTCAGAGTGTCCTGAACCAACGGTAGGACTGTCAGAGTGTCCTGAACCAACGGAGGACCTGTTTGAGTTTCATGAACCAACTGTAGACCTGTCAGAGAGTCCTGAACTAGCAGTAGACCTGTCAGAGTGTCCTGAACCAACGGTAGACCTGTCAGAGTGTCCTGAACCAACGGTAGACCTGTCAGAGTGTCCTGAACCAACGGTAGACCTGTCAGAGTGTCCTGAACCACCGGTAGGCCTGTCAGAGAGTCCTGAACTAGCAGTAGACCTGTCAGAGTGTCCTGAACCAACGGTAGACCTGTCAGAGTGTCCTGAACCAACGGTAGACCTGTCAGAGTGTCCTGAACCAACGGTAGACCTGTCAGAGTGTCCTGAACCAACGGTAGACCTGTCAGAGTGTCCTGAACCAACGGTAGGCCTGTCAGAGTGTCCTGAACCAACGGTAGGCCTGTCAGAGTGTCCTGAACCAACGGTAGGCCTGTCAGAGTGTCCTGAACCAAAGGTAGACCTGTCGGAGTGTCCTGAACTAACGGTAGATCTGTCAGAGTTTCCTGAACCAACGGTAGACCTGTCAGAGTGTCCTGAACCAACGGTAGACCTGTCAGAGTGTCCTGAACCAACGGTAGGCCTGTCAGAGTGTCCTGAACCAACGGTAGAACTGTCAGAGTGTCCTGAACCAACAGTAGACCTGTCAGAGTGTCCTGAACCAACGGTAGACCTGTCAGAGTGTCCTGAACCACCGGTAGACCTGTCAGAGTGTCCTGAACCAACGGTAGGCCTGTCAGAGTGTCCTGAACCAACGGTAGACCTGTCGGAGTGTCCTGAACCAACGGTAGACCTGTCAGAGTTTCCTGAACCAACGGTAGACCTGTCAGAGTGTCCTGAACCAACGGTAGACCTGTCAGAGTGTCCTGAACCAACGGTATGCCTGTCAGAGTGTCCTGAACCAACGGTAGACCTGTCAGAGTGTCCTGAACCAACGGTAGACCTGTCAGAGTGTCCTGAACCAACGGTAGACCTGTCAGAGTGTCCTGAACTACCGGTAGACCTGTCAGAGTGTCCTGAACCAACGGTAGGCCTGTCAGAGTGTCCTGAACCAAAGGTAGGCCTGTCAGAGTGTCCTGAACCAACGGTAGACCTGTCGGAGTGTCCTGAACCAACGGTAGACCTGTCAGAGTTTCCTGAACCAACGGTAGACCTGTCAGAGTGTCCTGAACCAACGGTAGGCCTGTCAGAGTGTCCTGAACCAACGGTAGACCTGTCAGAGTGTCCTGAACTAACAGTAGACCTGTCAGAGTGTCCTGAACAGGCAGTAGACCTGTCAGAGTGTCCTGAACCAACGGTAGACCTGTCAGAGTGTCCTGAACCAACGGTAGACCTGTCAGAGTGTCCTGAACCAACGGTAGACCTGTCAGAGTGTCCTGAACCAACGGTAGACCTGTCAGAGTGTCCTGAACCAACGGTAGGACTGTCAGAGTGTCCTGAACCAACGGTAGACCTGTTTGAGTTTGATGAACCAACTGAAGACCTGTCAGAGAGTCCTGAACTAGCAGTAGACCTGTCAGAGTGTCCTGTACCAACGGTAGACCTGTCAGAGTGTCCTGAACCAACGGTAGACCTGTCAGAGTGTCCTGAACCAACGGTAGGCCTGTCAGAGTGTCCTGAACCAACGGTAGGCCTGTCAGAGTGTCTTGAACCAACAGTAGACCTGTCAGATTGTCCTGAACCAACGGTAGACCTGTCAGAGTGTCCTGAACCAACGGTAGACCTGTCAGAGTGTCCTGAACTAGCAGTAGACCTGTCAGAGTGTCCTGAACCAACGGTAGACCTGTCAGAGTGTCCTGAACCAATGGTAGACCTGTCAGAGTGTCCTGAACTAGCAGTAGACCTGTCAGAGTGTCCTGAACCACCGGTAGACCTGTCAGAGTGTCCTGAACCAACGGTAGGACTGTCAGAGTGTCCTGAACCAACGGTAGACCTGTTTGAGTTTCATGAACCAACTGTAGACCTGTCAGAGTGTCCTGAACCAACGGTAGGCCTATGAGAGTGTCTTGAACCAATGGTAGACCTGTCAGAGTGTCCTGAACCGACGGTAGGACTGTCAGAGTGTCCTGAACCAACGGTAGGACTGTCAGAGTGTCCTGAACCAACGGTAGGACCTGTCAGAGTGTCCTGAACCAACGGTAGGCCTGTGAGAGTGTCTTGAACCAACGGTAGACCTGTCAGAGTGTCCTGAACCGACGGTAGGACTGTCAGAGTGTCCTGAACCAACGGTAGGACCTGTCAGAGTGTCCTGAACCAACGGTAGACCTGTCAGAGTGTCTTGAACCAATGGTAGACCTGTCAGAGTGTCCTGAACCAACGGTAGGCCTGTCAGAGTGTCCTGAACCAACAGTAGACCTGTCAGAGTGTCCTGAACCAACGGTAGACCTGTCAGAGTGTCCTGAACCAACGGTAGACCTGTCAGAGTGTCCTGAACCAACGGTAGACCTGTCAGAGTGTCCTGAACCAACGGTAGACCTGTCAGAGTGTCCTGAACCAACGGTAGACCTGTCAGAGTGTCCTGAACCAACGGTAGGCCTGTCAGAGTGTCCTGAACCAACGGTAGACCTGTCAGAGTGTCCTGAACCAACGGTAGGACTGTCAGAGTGTCCTGAACCAACGGTAGGACTGTCAGAGTGTCCTGAACCAACAGTAGACCTGTTTGAGTTTCATGAACCAACTGTAGACCTGTCATAGTTTCCTGAACCAACGGTAGGCCTATGAGAGTGTCTTGAACCAATGGTAGACCTGTCAGAGTTTCCTGAACCAACGGTAGGACTGTCAGAGTGTCCTGAACCAACGGTAGGACTGTCAGAGTGTCCTGAACCAACGGTAGACCTGTTTGAGTTTGATGAACCAACTGAAGACCTGTCAGAGAGTCCTGAACTAGCAGTAGACCTGTCAGAGTGTCCTGAACCAACGGTAGACCTGTCAGAGTGTCCTGAACCAACGGTAGACCTGTCAGAGTGTCCTGAACCAACGGTAGGCCTGTCAGAGTGTCCTGAACCAACGGTAGGCCTGTCAGAGTGTCCTGAACCAACAGTAGACCTGTCAGATTGTCCTGAACCAACGGTAGACCTGTCAGAGTGTCCTGAACCAACGGTAGACCTGTCAGAGTGTCCTGAACTAGCAGTAGACCTGTCAGAGTGTCCTGAACCAACGGTAGACCTGTCAGAGTGTCCTGAACCAATGGTAGACCTGTCAGAGTGTCCTGAACTAGCAGTAGACCTGTCAGAGTGTCCTGAACTACCGGTAGACCTGTCAGAGTGTCCTGAACCAACGGTAGACCTGTTTGAGTTTCATGAACCAACTGTAGACCTGTCAGAGTGTCCTGAACCAACGGTAGGCCTATGAGAGTGTCTTGAACCAATGGTAGACCTGTCAGAGTGTCCTGAACCGACGGTAGGACTGTCAGAGTGTCCTGAACCAACGGTAGGCCTGTCAGAGTGTCCTGAACCAAAGGTAGGCCTGTCAGAGTATCCTGAACCAACGGTAGACCTGTCGGAGTGTCCTGAACTAACGGTAGATCTGTCAGAGTGTCCTGAACTAACAGTAGACCTGTCAGAGTGTCCTGAACCAACGGTAGACCTGTCAGAGTGTCCTGAACAGGCAGTAGACCTGTCAGAGTGTCCTGAACCAACGGTAGACCTGTCAGAGTGTCCTGAACCAACGGTAGACCTGTCAGAGTGTCCTGAACCAACGGTAGGCCTGTCAGAGTGTCCTGAACCAACGGTAGACCTGTCAGAGTGTCCTGAACCAACGGTAGGACTGTCAGAGTGTCCTGAACCAACGGTAGGACTGTCAGAGTGTCCTGAACCAACAGTAGACCTGTTTGAGTTTCATGAACCAACTGTAGACCTGTCATAGTTTCCTGAACCAACGGTAGGCCTATGAGAGTGTCTTGAACCAATGGTAGACCTGTCAGAGTTTCCTGAACCAACGGTAGGACTGTCAGAGTGTCCTGAACCAACGGTAGGACTGTCAGAGTGTCCTGAACCAACGGTAGACCTGTTTGAGTTTGATGAACCAACTGAAGACCTGTCAGAGAGTCCTGAACTAGCAGTAGACCTGTCAGAGTGTCCTGTACCAACGGTAGACATGTCAGAGTGTCCTGAACCAACGGTAGACCTGTCAGAGTGTCCTGAACCAACGGTAGGCCTGTCAGAGTGTCCTGAACCAACGGTAGGCCTGTCAGAGTGTCTTGAACCAACAGTAGACCTGTCAGATTGTCCTGAACCAACGGTAGACCTGTCAGAGTGTCCTGAACCAACGGTAGACCTGTCAGAGTGTCCTGAACTAGCAGTAGACCTGTCAGAGTGTCCTGAACCAATGGTAGACCTGTCAGAGTGTCCTGAACTACCAGTAGACCTGTCAGAGTGTCCTGAACTACCGGTAGACCTGTCAGAGTGTCCTGAACCAACGGTAGGACTGTCAGAGTGTCCTGAACCAACGGTAGACCTGTTTGAGTTTCATGAACCAACTGTAGACCTGTCAGAGTGTCCTGAACCAACGGTAGGCCTGTGAGAGTGTCTTGAACCAATGGTAGACCTGTCAGAGTGTCCTGAAACGACGGTAGGACTGTCAGAGTGTCCTGAACCAACGGTAGGCCTGTCAGAGTGTCCTGAACCAAAGGTAGGCCTGTCAGAGTGTCCTGAACCAACGGTAGACCTGTCGGAGTGTCCTGAACTAACGGTAGATCTGTCAGAGTGTCCTGAACCAACGGTAGACCTGTCAGAGTGTCCTGAACCAACGGTATGCCTGTCAGAGTGTCCTGAACCAACGGTAGAACTGTCAGAGTGTCCTGAACTAACAGTAGACCTGTCAGAGTGTCCTGAACCAACGGTAGACCTGTCAGAGTGTCCTGAACCAACGGTAGACCTGTCAGAGTGTCCTGAACTACCGGTAGACCTGTCAGAGTGTCCTGAACCAACGGTAGGCCTGTCAGAGTGTCCTGAACCAACGGTAGACCTGTCGGAGTGTCCTGAACTAACGGTAGACCTGTCAGAGTTTCCTGAACCAACGGTAGACCTGTCAGAGTGTCCTGAACCAACGGTAGACCTGTCAGAGTGTCCTGAACCAACGGTATGCCTGTCAGAGTGTCCTGAACCAACGGTAGACCTGTCAGAGTGTCCTGAACTAACAGTAGACCTGTCAGAGTGTCCTGAACCAACGGTAGACCTGTCAGAGTGTCCTGAACTACCGGTAGACCTGTCAGAGTGTCCTGAACCAACGGTAGGCCTGTCAGAGTGTCCTGAACCAACGGTAGGCCTGTCAGAGTGTCCTGAACCAACGGTAGACCTGTCAGAGTGTCCTGAACCAACGGTAGACCTGTCAGAGTGTCCTGAACAGGCAGTAGACCTGTCAGAGTGTCCTGAACCAACGGTAGACCTGTCAGAGTGTCCTGAACCAACGGTAGACCTGTCAGAGTGTCCTGAACCAACGGTAGGCCTGTCAGAGTGTCCTGAACCAACGGTAGACCTGTCAGAGTGTCCTGAACCAACGGTAGGACTGTCAGAGTGTCCTGAACCAACGGTAGACCTGTTTGAGTTTGATGAACCAACTGAAGACCTGTCAGAGAGTCCTGAACTAGCAGTAGACCTGTCAGAGTGTCCTGTACCAACGGTAGACCTGTCAGAGTGTCCTGAACCAACGGTAGACCTGTCAGAGTATCCTGAACCAACGGTAGGCCTGTCAGAGTGTCCTGAACCAACGGTAGGCCTGTCAGAGTGTCTTGAACCAACAGTAGACCTGTCAGAGTGTCCTGAACCAACGGTAGACCTGTCAGAGTGTCCTGAACCAACGGTAGACCTGTTTGAGTTTGATGAACCAACTGAAGACCTGTCAGAGAGTCCTGAACTAGCAGTAGACCTGTCAGAGTGTCCTGTACCAACGGTAGACCTGTCAGAGTGTCCTGAACCAACGGTAGACCTGTCAGAGTGTCCTGAACCAACGGTAGGCCTGTCAGAGTGTCCTGAACCAACGGTAGGCCTGTCAGAGTGTCTTGAACCAACAGTAGACCTGTCAGATTGTCCTGAACCAACGGTAGACCTGTCAGAGTGTCCTGAACCAACGGTAGACCTGTCAGAGTGTCCTGAACTAGCAGTAGACCTGTCAGAGTGTCCTGAACCAATGGTAGACCTGTCAGAGTGTCCTGAACTAGCAGTAGACCTGTCAGAGTGTCCTGAACTACCGGTAGACCTGTCAGAGTGTCCTGAACCAACGGTAGGACTGTCAGAGTGTCCTGAACCAACGGTAGACCTGTTTGAGTTTCATGAACCAACGGTAGACCTGTCAGAGTGTCCTGAACCAACGGTAGGCCTGTCAGAGTGTCCTGAACCAATGGTAGACCTGTCAGAGTGTCCTGAACCAACGGTAGGACTGTCAGAGTGTCCTGAACCAACGGTAGGCCTGTCAGAGTGTCCTGAACCAACGGTAGACCTGTCAGAGTGTCCTGAACCAACGGTAGACCTGTCGGAGTGTCCTGAACCAACGGTAGACCTGTCAGAGTGTCCTGAACCAACGGTAGACCTGTCAGAGTGTCCTGAACCAACGGTAGACCTGTCAGAGTGTCCTGAACCAACGGTAGACCTGTCAGAGTGTCCTGAACTACCGGTAGACCTGTCAGAGTGTCCTGAACCAACGGTAGGCCTGTCAGAGTGTCCTGAACCAACGGTAGACCTGTCAGAGTGTCCTGAACCAACGGTAGATCTGTCAGAGTTTCCTGAACCAACGGTAGACCTGTCAGAGTGTCCTGAACCAACGGTAGACCTGTCAGAGTGTCCTGAACCAACGGTATGCCTGTCAGAGTGTCCTGAACCAACGGTAGAACTGTCAGAGTGTCCTGAACCAACAGTAGGCCTGTCAGAGTGTCCTGAACCAACGGTAGACCTGTCAGAGTGTCCTGAACTACCGGTAGACCTGTCAGAGTGTCCTGAACCAACGGTAGGCCTGTCAGAGTGTCCTGAACCAACGGTAGGCCTGTCAGAGTGTCCTGAACCAACGGTAGACCTGTCAGAGTGTCCTGAACCAACAGTAGACCTGTCAGAGTGTCCTGAACAAGCAGTAGACCTGTCAGAGTGTCCTGAACCAACGGTAGACCTGTCAGAGTGTCCTGAACCAACGGTAGACCTGTCAGAGTGTCCTGAACCAACGGTAGGCCTGTCAGAGTGTCCTGAACCAACGGTAGGCCTGTCAGAGTGTCCTGAACCAACGGTAGGACTGTCAGAGTGTCCTGAACCAACGGTAGACCTGTTTGAGTTTGATGAACCAACTGAAGACCTGTCAGAGAGTCCTGAACTAGCAGTAGACCTGTCAGAGTGTCCTGTACCAACGGTAGACCTGTCAGAGTGTCCTGAACCAACGGTAGACCTGTCAGAGTGTCCTGAACCAACGGTAGGCCTGTCAGAGTGTCCTGAACCAACGGTAGGCCTGTCAGAGTGTCTTGAACCAACAGTAGACCTGTCAGATTGTCCTGAACCAACGGTAGACCTGTCAGAGTGTCCTGAACCAACGGTAGACCTGTCAGAGTGTCCTGAACTAGCAGTAGACCTGTCAGAGTGTCCTGAACCAACGGTAGACCTGTCAGAGTGTCCTGAACCAATGGTAGACCTGTCAGAGTGTCCTGAACTAGCAGTAGACCTGTCAGAGTGTCCTGAACTACCGGTAGACCTGTCAGAGTGTCCTGAACCAACGGTAGGACTGTCAGAGTGTCCTGAACCAACGGTAGACCTGTTTGAGTTTCATGAACCAACTGTAGACCTGTCAGAGTGTCCTGAACCAACGGTAGGCCTATGAGAGTGTCTTGAACCAATGGTAGATCTGTCAGAGTGTCCTGAACCGACGGTAGGACTGTCAGAGTGTCCTGAACCAACGGTAGGACTGTCAGAGTGTCCTGAACCAACGGTAGGACTGTCAGAGTGTCCTGAACCAACGGTAGGCCTATGAGAGTGTCTTGAACCAATGGTAGACCTGTCAGAGTGTCCTGAACCAACGGTAGGACTGTCAGAGTGTCCTGAACCAACGGTAGACCTGTCAGAGTGTCCTGAACCAACGGTAGGCCTATGAGAGTGTCTTGAACCAATGGTAGACCTGTCAGAGTGTCCTGAACCAACGGTAGGACTGTCAGAGTGTCCTGAACCAACGGTAGGACTGTCAGAGTGTCCTGAACCAACGGAGGACCTGTTTGAGTTTCATGAACCAACTGTAGAACTGTCAGAGAGTCCTGAACTAGCAGTAGACCTGTCAGAGTGTCCTGAACCAACGGTAGACCTGTCAGAGTGTCCTGAACCAACGGTAGACCTGTCAGAGTGTCCTGAACCAACGGTAGACCTGTCAGAGTGTCCTGAACCAACGGTAGGCCTGTCAGAGAGTCCTGAACTAACAGTAGACCTGTCAGAGTGTCCTGAACCAACGGTAGACCTGTCAGAGTGTCCTGAACCAACGGTAGACCTGTCAGAGTGTCCTGAACCAACGGTAGGCCTGTCAGAGTGTCCTGAACCAACGGTAGACCTGTCAGAGTGTCCTGAACCAACGGTAGGCCTGTCAGAGTGTCCTGAACCAACGGTAGACCTGTCAGAGTGTCCTGAACCAACGGTAGACCTGTCAGAGTGTCCTGAACCACCGGTAGGCCTGTCAGAGAGTCCTGAACTAGCAGTAGACCTGTCAGAGTGTCCTGAACCAACGGTAGACCTGTCAGAGTGTCCTGAACCAACGGTAGACCTGTCAGAGTGTCCTGAACCAATGGTAGGCCTGTCAGAGTGTCCTGAACCAACGGTAGACCTGTCAGAGTGTCCTGAACCAACGGTAGGCCTGTCAGAGTGTCCTGAACCAACGGTAGACCTGTCAGAGTGTCCTGAACCAACGGTAGACCTGTCAGAGTGTCCTGAACCAACGGTAGACCTGTCAGAGTGTCCTGAACCAACGGTAGGCCTGTCAGAGTGTCCTGAACCAACGGTAGGCCTATCAGAGTATCTTGAACCAATGGTAGACCTGTCAGAGTGTCCTGAACCAACGGTAGAACTGTCAGAGTGTCCTGAACAAACGGTAGGCCTGTCAGAGTGTCCTGAACCAACGGTAGACCTGTCAGTGTCCTGAACCAACGGTAGGCCTGTCAGAGTGTCCTGAACCAACGGTAGACCTGTCAGAGTGTCCTGAACCAACGGTAGGCCTGTCAGAGTGTCAAGAACCAACGGTAGACCTGTCAGAGTGTCCTGAACTAACAGTAGACCTGTCAGAGTGTCCTGAACCAACGGTAGACCTGTCAGAGTGTCCTGAACTAGCAGTAGACCTGTCAGAGTGTCCTGAACCAACGGTAGACCTGTCAGAGTGTCCTGAACCAACGGTAGACCTGTCAGAGTGTCCTGAACCAACGGTAGGACTGTCAGAGTGTCCTGAACCAACGGTAGGACTGTCAGAGTGTCCTGAACCAACAGTAGACCTGTTTGAGTTTCATGAACCAACTGTAGACCTGTCATAGTTTCCTGAACCAACGGTAGGCCTATGAGAGTGTCTTGAACCAATGGTAGACCTGTCAGAGTTTCCTGAACCAACGGTAGGACTGTCAGAGTGTCCTGAACCAACGGTAGGACTGTCAGAGTGTCCTGAACCAACGGTAGACCTGTTTGAGTTTGATGAACCAACTGAAGACCTGTCAGAGAGTCCTGAACTAGCAGTAGACCTGTCAGAGTGTCCTGTACCAACGGTAGACCTGTCAGAATGTCCTGAACCAACGGTAGACCTGTCAGAGTGTCCTGAACCAACGGTAGGCCTGTCAGAGTGTCCTGAACCAACGGTAGGCCTGTCAGAGTGTCTTGAACCAACAGTAGACCTGTCAGATTGTCCTGAACCAACGGTAGACCTGTCAGAGTGTCCTGAACCAACGGTAGACCTGTCAGAGTGTCCTGAACTAGCAGTAGACCTGTCAGAGTGTCCTGAACCAACGGTAGACCTGTCAGAGTGTCCTGAACCAATGGTAGACCTGTCAGAGTGTCCTGAACTAGCAGTAGACCTGTCAGAGTGTCCTGAACTACCGGTAGACCTGTCAGAGTGTCCTGAACCAACGGTAGACCTGTTTGAGTTTCATGAACCAACTGTAGACCTGTCAGAGTGTCCTGAACCAACGGTAGGCCTATGAGAGTGTCCTGAACCAACGGTATGCCTGTCAGAGTGTCCTGAACCAACGGTAGAACTGTCAGAGTGTCCTGAACTAACAGTAGACCTGTCAGAGTGTCCTGAACCAACGGTAGACCTGTCAGAGTGTCCTGAACCAACGGTAGACCTGTCAGAGTGTCCTGAACTACCGGTAGACCTGTCAGAGTGTCCTGAACCAACGGTAGACCTGTCAGAGTGTCCTGAACCAACGGTATGCCTGTCAGAGTGTCCTGAACTAACGGTAGATCTGTCAGAGTTTCCTGAACCAACGGTAGACCTGTCAGAGTGTCCTGAACCAACGGTAGGCCTGTCAGAGTGTCCTGAACCAACGGTAGACCTGTCAGAGTGTCCTGAACCAACAGTAGACCTGTCAGAGTGTCCTGAACAGGCAGTAGACCTGTCAGAGTGTCCTGAACCAACGGTAGACCTGTCAGAGTGTCCTGAACCAACGGTAGACCTGTCAGAGTGTCCTGAACCAACGGTAGGCCTGTCAGAGTGTCCTGAACCAACGGTAGACCTGTCAGAGTGTCCTGAACCAACGGTAGGACTGTCAGAGTGTCCTGAACCAACGGTAGACCTGTTTGAGTTTGATGAACCAACTGAAGACCTGTCAGAGAGTCCTGAACTAGCAGTAGACCTGTCAGAGTGTCCTGTACCAACGGTAGACCTGTCAGAGTGTCCTGAACCAACGGTAGACCTGTCAGAGTATCCTGAACCAACGGTAGGCCTGTCAGAGTGTCCTGAACCAACGGTAGGCCTGTCAGAGTGTCTTGAACCAACAGTAGACCTGTCAGATTGTCCTGAACCAACGGTAGACCTGTCAGAGTGTCCTGAACCAACGGTAGACCTGTCAGAGTGTCCTGAACTAGCAGTAGACCTGTCAGAGTGTCCTGAACCAACGGTAGACCTGTCAGAGTGTCCTGAACCAATGGTAGACCTTTCAGAGTGTCCTGAACTAGCAGTAGACCTGTCAGAGTGTCCTGAACTACCGGTAGACCTGTCAGAGTGTCCTGAACCAACGGTAGGACTGTCAGAGTGTCCTGAACCAACGGTAGACCTGTTTGAGTTTCATGAACCAACTGTAGACCTGTCAGAGTGTCCTGAACCAACGGTAGGCCTATGAGAGTGTCTTGAACCAATGGTAGATCTGTCAGAGTGTCCTGAACCGACGGTAGGACTGTCAGAGTGTCCTGAACCAACGGTAGGACTGTCAGAGTGTCCTGAACCAACGGTAGGACTGTCAGAGTGTCCTGAACCAACGGTAGGCCTATGAGAGTGTCTTGAACCAATGGTAGACCTGTCAGAGTGTCCTGAACCAACGGTAGGACTGTCAGAGTGTCCTGAACCAACGGTAGGCCTGTCAGAGTGTCCTGAACCAACGGTAGACCTGTCAGAGTGTCCTGAACTAACAGTAGACCTGTCAGAGTGTCCTGAACCAACGGTAGACCTGTCAGAGTGTCCTGAACAGGCAGTAGACCTGTCAGAGTGTCCTGAACCAACGGTAGACCTGTCAGAGTGTCCTGAACCAACGGTAGACCTGTCAGAGTGTCCTGAACCAACGGTAGGCCTGTCAGAGTGTCCTGAACCAACGGTAGACCTGTCAGAGTGTCCTGAACCAACGGTAGGACTGTCAGAGTGTCCTGAACCAACGGTAGGACTGTCAGAGTGTCCTGAACCAACAGTAGACCTGTTTGAGTTTCATGAACCAACTGTAGACCTGTCATAGTTTCCTGAACCAACGGTAGGCCTATGAGAGTGTCTTGAACCAATGGTAGACCTGTCAGAGTTTCCTGAACCAACGGTAGGACTGTCAGAGTGTCCTGAACCAACGGTAGGACTGTCAGAGTGTCCTGAACCAACGGTAGACCTGTTTGAGTTTGATGAACCAACTGAAGACCTGTCAGAGAGTCCTGAACTAGCAGTAGACCTGTCAGAGTGTCC
This sequence comes from Salmo salar, assembly GCF_905237065.1. NCBI lineage: Eukaryota > Metazoa > Chordata > Actinopteri > Salmoniformes > Salmonidae > Salmo > Salmo salar. The sequence goes on along the minus strand of NW_025550915.1, from coordinate 186,486 downwards.
TGTACCAACGGTAGACCTGTCAGAGTGTCCTGAACCAACGGTAGACCTGTCAGAGTGTCCTGAACCAACGGTAGGCCTGTCAGAGTGTCCTGAACCAACGGTAGGCCTGTCAGAGTGTCTTGAACCAACAGTAGACCTGTCAGATTGTCCTGAACCAACGGTAGACCTGTCAGAGTGTCCTGAACCAACGGTAGACCTGTCAGAGTGTCCTGAACTAGCAGTAGACCTGTCAGAGTGTCCTGAACCAACGGTAGACCTGTCAGAGTGTCCTGAACCAATGGTAGACCTGTCAGAGTGTCCTGAACTAGCAGTAGACCTGTCAGAGTGTCCTGAACTACCGGTAGACCTGTCAGAGTGTCCTGAACCAACGGTAGGACTGTCAGAGTGTCCTGAACCAACGGTAGACCTGTTTGAGTTTCATGAACCAACTGTAGACCTGTCAGAGTGTCCTGAACCAACGGTAGGCCTATGAGAGTGTCTTGAACCAATGGTAGACCTGTCAGAGTGTCCTGAACCGACGGTAGGACTGTCAGAGTGTCCTGAACCAACGGTAGGCCTGTCAGAGTGTCCTGAACCAAAGGTAGGCCTGTCAGAGTGTCCTGAACCAACGGTAGACCTGTCGGAGTGTCCTGAACTAACGGTAGATCTGTCAGAGTTTCCTGAACCAACGGTAGACCTGTCAGAGTGTCCTGAACCAACGGTAGACCTGTCAGAGTGTCCTGAACCAACGGTATGCCTGTCAGAGTGTCCTGAACCAACGGTAGAACTGTCAGAGTGTCCTGAACTAACAGTAGACCTGTCAGAGTGTCCTGAACCAACGGTAGACCTGTCAGAGTGTCCTGAACCAACGGTAGACCTGTCAGAGTGTCCTGAACTACCGGTAGACCTGTCAGAGTGTCCTGAACCAACGGTAGGCCTGTCAGAGTGTCCTGAACCAAAGGTAGACCTGTCGGAGTGTCCTGAACTAACGGTAGATCTGTCAGAGTTTCCTGAACCAACGGTAGACCTGTCAGAGTGTCCTGAACCAACGGTAGACCTGTCAGAGTGTCCTGAACCAACGGTATGCCTGTCAGAGTGTCCTGAACCAACGGTAGAACTGTCAGAGTGTCCTGAACCAACAGTAGACCTGTCAGAGTGTCCTGAACCAACGGTAGACCTGTCAGAGTGTCCTGAACTACCGGTAGACCTGTCAGAGTGTCCTGAACCAACGGTAGGCCTGTCAGAGTGTCCTGAACCAAAGGTAGGCCTGTCAGAGTGTCCTGAACCAACGGTAGACCTGTCGGAGTGTCCTGAACTAACGGTAGATCTGTCAGAGTTTCCTGAACCAACGGTAGACCTGTCAGAGTGTCCTGAACCAACGGTAGGCCTGTCAGAGTGTCCTGAACCAACGGTAGACCTGTCAGAGTGTCCTGAACCAACAGTAGACCTGTCAGAGTGTCCTGAACAGGCAGTAGACCTGTCAGAGTGTCCTGAACCAACGGTAGACCTGTCAGAGTGTCCTGAACCAACAGTAGACCTGTCAGAGTGTCCTGAACCAACGGTAGGCCTGTCAGAGTGTCCTGAACCAACGGTAGACCTGTCAGAGTGTCCTGAACCAACGGTAGGACTGTCAGAGTGTCCTGAACCAACGGTAGACCTGTTTGAGTTTGATGAACCAACTGAAGACCTGTCAGAGAGTCCTGAACTAGCAGTAGACCTGTCAGAGTGTCCTGTACCAACGGTAGACCTGTCAGAGTGTCCTGAACCAACGGTAGACCTGTCAGAGTATCCTGAACCAACGGTAGGCCTGTCAGAGTGTCCTGAACCAACGGTAGGCCTGTCAGAGTGTCTTGAACCAACAGTAGACCTGTCAGATTGTCCTGAACCAACGGTAGACCTGTCAGAGTGTCCTGAACCAACGGTAGACCTGTCAGAGTGTCCTGAACTAGCAGTAGACCTGTCAGAGTGTCCTGAACCAACGGTAGACCTGTCAGAGTGTCCTGAACCAATGGTAGACCTGTCAGAGTGTCCTGAACTAGCAGTAGACCTGTCAGAGTGTCCTGAACTACCGGTAGACCTGTCAGAGTGTCCTGAACCAACGGTAGGACTGTCAGAGTGTCCTGAACCAACGGTAGACCTGTTTGAGTTTCATGAACCAACTGTAGACCTGTCAGAGTGTCCTGAACCAACGGTAGACCTGTCAGAGTGTCCTGAACAGGCAGTAGACCTGTCAGAGTGTCCTGAACCAACGGTAGACCTGTCAGAGTGTCCTGAACCAACGGTAGACCTGTCAGAGTGTCCTGAACCAACGGTAGGCCTGTCAGAGTGTCCTGAACCAACGGTAGACCTGTCAGAGTGTCCTGAACCAACGGTAGAACTGTCAGAGTGTCCTGAACCAACGGTAGGACTGTCAGAGTGTCCTGAACCAACAGTAGACCTGTTTGAGTTTCATGAACCAACTGTAGACCTGTCATAGTTTCCTGAACCAACGGTAGGCCTGTGAGAGTGTCCTGAACCAACGGTAGGCCTGTCAGAGTGTCCTGAACCAACGGTAGAACTGTCAGAGTGTCCTGAACTAACAGTAGACCTGTCAGAGTGTCCTGAACCAACGGTAGGACTGTCAGAGTGTCCTGAACCAACGGTAGACCTGTTTGAGTTTGATGAACCAACTGTAGACCTGTCAGAGTGTCCTGAACTAGCAGTAGACCTGTCAGAGTGTCCTGAACCAACGGTAGACCTGTCAGAATGTCCTGAACCAACGGTAGACCTGTCAGAGTGTCCTGAACCAACGGTAGGCCTGTCAGAGTGTCCTGAACCAACGGTAGGCCTGTCAGAGTGTCCTGAACCAACAGTAGACCTGTCAGATTGTCCTGAACCAACGGTAGACCTGTCAGAGTGTCCTGAACCAACGGTAGGCCTGTCAGAGTGTCCTGAACCAACGGTAGGCCTGTCAGAGTGTCCTGAACCAACAGTAGACCTGTCAGATTGTCCTGAACCAACGGTAGACCTGTCAGAGTGTCCTGAACCAACGGTAGACCTGTCAGAGTGTCCTGAACTAGCAGTAGACCTGTCAGAGTGTCCTGAACCAACGGTAGACCTGTCAGAGTGTCCTGAACCAACGGTAGACCTGTCAGAGTGTCCTGAACTAACAGTAGACCTGTCAGAGTGTCCTGAACCACCGGTAGACCTGTCAGAGTGTCCTGAACCAACGGTAGGACTGTCAGAGTGTCCTGAACCAACGGTAGACCTGTCTGAGTGTCCTGAACCAACTGTAGACCTGTCAGAGTGTCCTGAACCAACGGTAGGCCTATCAGAGTGTCCTGAACCAATGGTAGACCTGTCAGAGTGTCCTGAACCAACGGTAGGACCTGTCAGAGTGTCCTGAACCAACGGTAGGCCTGTCAGAGTGTCCTGAACCAACGGTAGGCCTGTCAGAGTGTCCTGAACCAACGGTAGACCTGTCAGAGTGTCCTGAACCAACGGTAGACCTGTCAGAGTTTCCTGAACCAACGGTAGACCTGTCAGAGTGTCCTGAACCAACGGTAGACCTGTCAGAGTGTCCTGAACCAACGGTATGCCTGTCAGAGTGTCCTGAACCAACGGTAGACCTGTCAGAGTGTCCTGAACTAACAGTAGACCTGTCAGAGTGTCCTGAACCAACGGTAGACCTGTCAGAGTGTCCTGAACCAACGGTAGACCTGTCAGAGTGTCCTGAACCACCGGTAGACCTGTCAGAGTGTCCTGAACCAACGGTAGGCCTGTCAGAGTGTCCTGAACCAACGGTAGACCTGTCAGAGTGTCCTGAACCAACGGTAGACCTGTCAGAGTGTCCTGAACCAACGGTAGGACCTGTCAGAGTGTCCTGAACCAACGGTAGGACCTGTCAGAGTGTCCTGAACCAACAGTAGACCTGTTTGAGTTTCTGAACCAACTGTAGACCTGTCATAGTTTCCTGAACCAACGGTAGGCCTATGAGAGTGTCCTGAACCAACGGTATGCCTGTCAGAGTGTCCTGAACCAACGGTAGAACTGTCAGAGTGTCCTGAACTAACAGTAGACCTGTCAGAGTGTCCTGAACCAACGGTAGGACTGTCAGAGTGTCCTGAACCAACGGTAGACCTGTTTGAGTTTGATGAACCAACTGAAGACCTGTCAGAGAGTCCTGAACTAGCAGTAGACCTGTCAGAGTGTCCTGTACCAACGGTAGACCTGTCAGAATGTCCTGAACCAACGGTAGACCTGTCAGAGTGTCCTGAACCAACGGTAGGCCTGTCAGAGTGTCCTGAACCAACGGTAGGCCTGTCAGAGTGTCTTGAACCAACAGTAGACCTGTCAGATTGTCCTGAACCAACGGTAGACCTGTCAGAGTGTCCTGAACCAACGGTAGGCCTGTCAGAGTGTCCTGAACCAACGGTAGGCCTGTCAGAGTGTCTTGAACAAACAGTAGACCTGTCAGATTGTCCTGAACCAACGGTAGACCTGTCAGAGTGTCCTGAACCAACGGTAGACCTGTCAGAGTGTCCTGAACTAGCAGTAGACCTGTCAGAGTGTCCTGAACCAACGGTAGACCTGTCAGAGTGTCCTGAACCAATGGTAGACCTGTCAGAGTGTCCTGAACTAGCAGTAGACCTGTCAGAGTGTCCTGAACTACCGGTAGACCTGTCAGAGTGTCCTGAACCAACGGTAGGACTGTCAGAGTGTCCTGAACCAACGGTAGACCTGTTTGAGTTTCATGAACCAACTGTAGACCTGTCAGAGTGTCCTGAACCAACGGTAGGCCTGTCAGAGTGTCTTGAACCAATGGTAGACCTGTCAGAGTGTCCTGAACCAACGGTAGGACTGTCAGAGTGTCCTGAACCAACGGTAGACCTGTCAGAGTGTCCTGAACCAACGGTAGGCCTGTCAGAGTGTCCTGAACCAACGGTAGACCTGTCGGAGTGTCCTGAACTAACGGTAGATCTGTCAGAGTTTCCTGAACCAACGGTAGACCTGTCAGAGTGTCCTGAACCAACGGTAGACCTGTCAGAGTGTCCTGAACCAACGGTATGCCTGTCAGAGTGTCCTGAACCAACGGTAGAACTGTCAGAGTGTCCTGAACTAACAGTAGACCTGTCAGAGTGTCCTGAACCAACGGTAGACCTGTCAGAGTGTCCTGAACCAACGGTAGACCTGTCAGAGTGTCCTGAACTACCGGTAGACCTGTCAGAGTGTCCTGAACCAACGGTAGGCCTGTCAGAGTGTCCTGAACCAAAGGTAGACCTGTCGGAGTGTCCTGAACTAACGGTAGATCTGTCAGAGTTTCCTGAACCAACGGTAGACCTGTCAGAGTGTCCTGAACCAACGGTAGACCTGTCAGAGTGTCCTGAACCAACGGTATGCCTGTCAGAGTGTCCTGAACCAACGGTAGAACTGTCAGAGTGTCCTGAACTAACAGTAGACCTGTCAGAGTGTCCTGAACCAACGGTAGACCTGTCAGAGTGTCCTGAACTACCGGTAGACCTGTCAGAGTGTCCTGAACCAACGGTAGGCCTGTCAGAGTGTCCTGAACCAAAGGTAGGCCTGTCAGAGTGTCCTGAACCAACGGTAGACCTGTCGGAGTGTCCTGAACTAACGGTAGATCTGTCAGAGTTTCCTGAACCAACGGTAGACCTGTCAGAGTGTCCTGAACCAACGGTAGGCCTGTCAGAGTGTCCTGAACCAACGGTAGACCTGTCAGAGTGTCCTGAACAAACAGTAGACCTGTCAGAGTGTCCTGAACAGGCAGTAGACCTGTCAGAGTGTCCTGAACCAACGGTAGACCTGTCAGAGTGTCCTGAACCAACGGTAGACCTGTCAGAGTGTCCTGAACCAACGGTAGGCCTGTCAGAGTGTCCTGAACCAACGGTAGACCTGTCAGAGTGTCCTGAACCAACGGTAGGACTGTCAGAGTGTCCTGAACCAACGGTAGACCTGTTTGAGTTTGATGAACCAACTGAAGACCTGTCAGAGAGTCCTGAACTAGCAGTAGACCTGTCAGAGTGTCCTGTACCAACGGTAGACCTGTCAGAGTGTCCTGAACCAACGGTAGACCTGTCAGAGTATCCTGAACCAACGGTAGGCCTGTCAGAGTGTCCTGAACCAACGGTAGGCCTGTCAGAGTGTCTTGAACCAACAGTAGACCTGTCAGATTGTCCTGAACCAACGGTAGACCTGTCAGAGTGTCCTGAACCAACGGTAGACCTGTCAGAGTGTCCTGAACTAGCAGTAGACCTGTCAGAGTGTCCTGAACCAACGGTAGACCTGTCAGAGTGTCCTGAACCAATGGTAGACCTGTCAGAGTGTCCTGAACTAGCAGTAGACCTGTCAGAGTGTCCTGAACTACCGGTAGACCTGTCAGAGTGTCCTGAACCAACGGTAGGACTGTCAGAGTGTCCTGAACCAACGGTAGACCTGTTTGAGTTTCATGAACCAACTGTAGACCTGTCAGAGTGTCCTGAACCAACGGTAGACCTGTCAGAGTGTCCTGAACCAGGTAGACCTGTCAGAGTGTCCTGAACCAACGGTAGGCCTGTCAGAGTGTCCTGAACCAACGGTAGACCTGTCAGAGTGTCCTGAACCAACGGTAGGACTGTCAGAGTGTCCTGAACCAACGGTAGACCTGTCAGAGTGTCCTGAACCAACGGTAGACCTGTCAGAGTTTCCTGAACCAACGGTAGGCCTGTCAGAGTGTCCTGAACCAACGGTAGGCCTGTCAGAGTGTCCTGAACCAACGGTAGACCTGTCAGAGTGTCCTGAACTAACAGTAGACCTGTCAGAGTGTCCTGAACCAACGGTAGACCTGTCAGAGTGTCCTGAACCAACGGTAGACCTGTTTGAGTTTCATGAACCAACTGTAGACCTGTCAGAGTGTCCTGAACCAACGGTAGACCTGTCAGAGTGTCCTGAACCAGACAGTAGACCTGTCAGAGTGTCCTGAACCAACGGTAGACCTGTCAGAGTGTCCTGAACCAACGGTAGACCTGTCAGAGTGTCCTGAACCAACGGTAGACCTGTCAGAGTGTCCTGAACCAACGGTAGACCTGTCAGAGTGTCCTGAACCAACGGTAGGACTGTCAGAGTGTCCTGAACCAACGGTAGACCTGTTTGAGTTTGATGAACCAACTGAAGACCTGTCAGAGTGTCCTGAACTAGCAGTAGACCTGTCAGAGTGTCCTGAACCAACGGTAGACCTGTCAGAGTGTCCTGAACCAACGGTAGACCTGTCAGAGTGTCCTGAACCAACGGTAGGCCTGTCAGAGTGTCCTGAACCAACGGTAGACCTGTCAGAGTGTCCTGAACCAACAGTAGACCTGTCAGATTGTCCTGAACCAACGGTAGACCTGTCAGAGTGTCCTGAACCAACGGTAGACCTGTCAGAGTGTCCTGAACTAGCAGTAGACCTGTCAGAGTGTCCTGAACCAACGGTAGACCTGTCAGAGTGTCCTGAACCAACGGTAGACCTGTCAGAGTGTCCTGAACTAGCAGTAGACCTGTCAGAGTGTCCTGAACTACCGGTAGACCTGTCAGAGTGTCCTGAACCAACGGTAGGACTGTCAGAGTGTCCTGAACCAACGGTAGACCTGTTTGAGTTTCATGAACCAACTGTAGACCTGTCAGAGTGTCCTGAACCAACGGTAGACCTGTCAGAGTGTCCTGAACAGGCAGTAGACCTGTCAGAGTGTCCTGAACCAACGGTAGACCTGTCAGAGTGTCCTGAACCAACGGTAGACCTGTCAGAGTGTCCTGAACCAACGGTAGGCCTGTCAGAGTGTCCTGAACCAACGGTAGACCTGTCAGAGTGTCCTGAACCAACGGTAGGACTGTCAGAGTGTCCTGAACCAACGGTAGGACTGTCAGAGTGTCCTGAACCAACAGTAGACCTGTTTGAGTTTCATGAACCAACTGTAGACCTGTCATAGTTTCCTGAACCAACGGTAGGCCTGTGAGAGTGTCTTGAACCAATGGTAGACCTGTCAGAGTTTCCTGAACCAACGGTAGGACTGTCAGAGTGTCCTGAACCAACGGTAGGACTGTCAGAGTGTCCTGAACCAACGGTAGACCTGTTTGAGTTTGATGAACCAACTGAAGACCTGTCAGAGTGTCCTGAACTAGCAGTAGACCTGTCAGAGTGTCCTGTACCAACGGTAGACCTGTCAGAGTGTCCTGAACCAACGGTAGACCTGTCAGAGTGTCCTGAACCAACGGTAGGCCTGTCAGAGTGTCCTGAACCAACGGTATGCCTGTCAGAGTGTCTTGAACCAACAGTAGACCTGTCAGATTGTCCTGAACCAACGGTAGACCTGTCAGAGTGTCCTGAACCAACGGTAGACCTGTCAGAGTGTCCTGAACTAGCAGTAGACCTGTCAGAGTGTCCTGAACCAACGGTAGACCTGTCAGAGTGTCCTGAACCAACGGTAGACCTGTCAGAGTGTCCTGAACTAGCAGTAGACCTGTCAGAGTGTCCTGAACTACCGGTAGACCTGTCAGAGTGTCCTGAACCAACGGTAGGACTGTCAGAGTGTCCTGAACCAACGGTAGACCTGTCTGAGTTTCCTGAACCAACTGTAGACCTGTCAGAGTGTCCTGAACCAACGGTAGGCCTGTCAGAGTGTCCTGAACCAACGGTATGCCTGTCAGAGTGTCCTGAACCAACGGTAGAACTGTCAGAGTGTCCTGAACCAACAGTAGACCTGTCAGAGTGTCCTGAACCAACGGTAGGCCTGTCAGAGTGTCCTGAACCAACGGTAGACCTGTCAGAGTGTCCTGAACCACCGGTAGACCTGTCAGAGTGTCCTGAACCAACGGTAGGCCTGTCAGAGTGTCCTGAACCAACGGTAGACCTGTCAGAGTGTCCTGAACCAACGGTAGACCTGTCAGAGTTTCCTGAACCAACGGTAGACCTGTCAGAGTGTCCTGAACCAACGGTAGACCTGTCAGAGTGTCCTGAACCAACGGTATACCTGTCAGAGTGTCCTGAACCAACGGTAGACCTGTCAGAGTGTCCTGAACCAACAGTAGACCTGTCAGAGTGTCCTGAACCAACTGTAGACCTGTCAGAGTGTCCTGAACCACCGGTAGACCTGTCAGAGTGTCCTGAACCAACGGTAGGCCTGTCAGAGTGTCCTGAACCAACGGTAGACCTGTCAGAGTGTCCTGAACCAACGGTAGACCTGTCAGAGTGTCCTGAACCAACGGTAGACCTGTCAGAGTGTCCTGAACTAACAGTAGACCTGTCAGAGTGTCCTGAACCAACGGTAGACCTGTCAGAGTGTCCTGAACCAACGGTAGACCTGTCAGAGTGTCCTGAACTAGCAGTAGACCTGTCAGAGTGTCCTGAACTACCGGTAGACCTGTCAGAGTGTCCTGAACCAACGGTAGGACTGTCAGAGTGTCCTGAACCAACGGTAGACCTGTCTGAGTTTCATGAACCAACTGTAGACCTGTCAGAGTGTCCTGAACCAACGGTAGGCCTGTCAGAGTGTCTTGAACCAATGGTAGACCTGTCAGAGTGTCCTGAACCGACGGTAGGACTGTCAGAGTGTCCTGAACCAACGGTAGGACTGTCAGAGTGTCCTGAACCAACGGTAGGACCTGTCAGAGTGTCCTGAACCAACGGTAGGCCTGTCAGAGTGTCCTGAACCAACGGTAGACCTGTCAGAGTGTCCTGAACCAACGGTAGGACTGTCAGAGTGTCCTGAACCAACGGTAGGCCTGTCAGAGTGTCCTGAACCAACGGTAGACCTGTCAGAGTGTCCTGAACCAACAGTAGACCTGTCAGAGTGTCCTGAACCAACGGTAGGCCTGTCAGAGTGTCCTGAACCAAGCGGTAGACCTGTCAGAGTGTCCTGAACCAACGGTAGACCTGTCAGAGTGTCCTGAACCAACGGTAGACCTGTCAGAGTGTCCTGAACCAACGGTAGGCCTGTCAGAGTGTCCTGAACCAACAAAAGACCTGTCAGAGTGTCCTGAACCAACGGTAGGACTGTCAGAGTGTCCTGAACCAACGGTAGGACTGTCAGAGTGTCCTGAACCAACAGTAGACCTGTTTGAGTTTCATGAACCAACTGTAGACCTGTCATAGTTTCCTGAACCAACGGTAGGCCTATGAGAGTGTCTTGAACCAATGGTAGACCTGTCAGAGTTTCCTGAACCAACGGTAGGACTGTCAGAGTGTCCTGAACCAACGGTAGGACTGTCAGAGTGTCCTGAACCAACGGTAGACCTGTTTGAGTTTGATGAACCAACTGAAGACCTGTCAGAGAGTCCTGAACTAGCAGTAGACCTGTCAGAGTGTCCTGTACCAACGGTAGACCTGTCAGAGTGTCCTGAACCAACGGTAGACCTGTCAGAGTGTCCTGAACCAACGGTAGGCCTGTCAGAGTGTCCTGAACCAACGGTAGGCCTGTCAGAGTGTCTTGAACCAACAGTAGACCTGTCAGATTGTCCTGAACCAACGGTAGACCTGTCAGAGTGTCCTGAACCAACGGTAGACCTGTCAGAGTGTCCTGAACTAGCAGTAGACCTGTCAGAGTGTCCTGAACCAACGGTAGACCTGTCAGAGTGTCCTGAACCAATGGTAGACCTGTCAGAGTGTCCTGAACTAGCAGTAGACCTGTCAGAGTGTCCTGAACTACCGGTAGACCTGTCAGAGTGTCCTGAACCAACGGTAGGACTGTCAGAGTGTCCTGAACCAACGGTAGACCTGTTTGAGTTTCATGAACCAACTGTAGACCTGTCAGAGTGTCCTGAACCAACGGTAGGCCTGTGAGAGTGTCTTGAACCAACGGTAGACCTGTCAGAGTGTCCTGAACCGACGGTAGTACTGTCAGAGTGTCCTGAACCAACGGTAGGCCTGTCAGAGTGTCCTGAACCAACGGTAGACCTGTCAGAGTGTCCTGAACCAACGGTAGACCTGTCGGAGTGTCCTGAACTAACGGTAGATCTGTCAGAGTTTCCTGAACCAACGGTAGACCTGTCAGAGTGTCCTGAACCAACGGTAGACCTGTCAGAGAGTCCTGAACCAACGGTATGCCTGTCAGAGTGTCCTGAACCAACGGTAGAACTGTCAGAGTGTCCTGAACTAACAGTAGACCTGTCAGAGTGTCCTGAACCAACGGTAGACCTGTCAGAGTGTCCTGAACCAACGGTAGACCTGTCAGAGTGTCCTGAACTACCGGTAGACCTGTCAGAGTGTCCTGAACCAACGGTAGGCCTGTCAGAGTGTCCTGAACCAAAGGTAGACCTGTCGGAGTGTCCTGAACTAACGGTAGATCTGTCAGAGTTTCCTGAACCAACGGTAGACCTGTCAGAGTGTCCTGAACCAACGGTAGACCTGTCAGAGTGTCCTGAACCAACGGTATGCCTGTCAGAGTGTCCTGAACCAACGGTAGAACTGTCAGAGTGTCCTGAACTAACAGTAGACCTGTCAGAGTGTCCTGAACCAACGGTAGACCTGTCAGAGTGTCCTGAACTACCGGTAGACCTGTCAGAGTGTCCTGAACCAACGGTAGGCCTGTCAGAGTGTCCTGAACCAAAGGTAGGCCTGTCAGAGTGTCCTGAACCAACGGTAGACCTGTCGGAGTGTCCTGAACTAACGGTAGATCTGTCAGAGTTTCCTGAACCAACGGTAGACCTGTCAGAGTGTCCTGAACCAACGGTAGGCCTGTCAGAGTGTCCTGAACCAACGGTAGACCTGTCAGAGTGTCCTGAACTAACAGTAGACCTGTCAGAGTGTCCTGAACAGGCAGTAGACCTGTCAGAGTGTCCTGAACCAACGGTAGACCTGTCAGAGTGTCCTGAACCAACGGTAGACCTGTCAGAGTGTCCTGAACCAACGGTAGGCCTGTCAGAGTGTCCTGAACCAACGGTAGACCTGTCAGAGTGTCCTGAACCAACGGTAGGACTGTCAGAGTGTCCTGAACCAACGGTAGACCTGTTTGAGTTTGATGAACCAACTGAAGACCTGTCAGAGAGTCCTGAACTAGCAGTAGACCTGTCAGAGTGTCCTGTACCAACGGTAGACCTGTCAGAGTGTCCTGAACCAACGGTAGACCTGTCAGAGTATCCTGAACCAACGGTAGGCCTGTCAGAGTGTCCTGAACCAACGGTAGGCCTGTCAGAGTGTCCTGAACCAACAGTAGACCTGTCAGATTGTCCTGAACCAACGGTAGACCTGTCAGAGTGTCCTGAACCAACGGTAGACCTGTCAGAGTGTCCTGAACTAGCAGTAGACCTGTCAGAGTGTCCTGAACCAACGGTAGACCTGTCAGAGTGTCCTGAACCAATGGTAGACCTGTCAGAGTGTCCTGAACCAACGGTAGGACTGTCAGAGTGTCCTGAACCAACGGTAGACCTGTTTGAGTTTCATGAACCAACTGTAGACCTGTCAGAGTGTCCTGAACCAACGGTAGGCCTGTGAGAGTGTCTTGAACCAATGGTAGACCTGTCAGAGTGTCCTGAACCGACGGTAGGACTGTCAGAGTGTCCTGAACCAACGGTAGGACTGTCAGAGTGTCCTGAACCAACGGTAGGACCTGTCAGAGTGTCCTGAACCAACGGTAGGCCTGTGAGAGTGTCCTGAACCAACGGTAGACCTGTCAGAGTGTCCTGAACCAACGGTAGGACTGTCAGAGTGTCCTGAACCAACGGTAGGACTGTCAGAGTGTCCTGAACCAACGGTAGGACTGTCAGAGTGTCCTGAACCAACGGTAGACCTGTTTGAGTTTCATGAACCAACTGTAGACCTGTCAGAGAGTCCTGAACCAGCGGTAGACCTGTCAGAGTGTCCTGAACCAACGGTAGACCTGTCAGAGTGTCCTGAACCAACGGTAGACCTGTCAGAGTGTCCTGAACCAACGGTAGGCCTGTCAGAGTGTCCTGAACTAACAGTAGACCTGTCAGAGTGTCCTGAACCAACGGTAGACCTGTCAGAGTGTCCTGAACTAACGGTAGACCTGTCAGAGTTTCCTGAACCAACGGTAGACCTGTCAGAGTGTCCTGAACTAGCAGTAGACCTGTCAGAGTGTCCTGAACCAACAGTAGACCTGTCAGAGTGTCCTGAACTAACAGTAGACCTGTCAGAGTGTCCTGAACCAACGGTAGACCTGTCAGAGTGTCCTGAACCAGGCAGTAGACCTGTCAGAGTGTCCTGAACCAACAGTAGACCTGTCAGAGTGTCCTGAACCAACGGTAGACCTGTCAGAGTGTCCTGAACCGGCAGTAGACCTGTCAGAGTGTCCTGAACCAACGGTAGACCTGTCAGAGTGTCCTGAACCAACGGTAGACCTGTCAGAGTGTCCTGAACCAACGGTAGGCCTGTCAGAGTGTCCTGAACCAACGGTAGACCTGTCAGAGTGTCCTGAACCAACGGTAGGACTGTCATAGTGTCCTGAACCAACGGTAGGACTGTCAGAGTGTCCTGAACCAACAGTAGAGCTGTTTGAGTTTCATGAACCAACTGTAGACCTGTCAGAGTTTCCTGAACCAACGGTAGGCCTGTCAGAGTGTCCTGAACCAATGGTAGACCTGTCAGAGTGTCCTGAACCAACGGTAGACCTGTCAGAGTGTCCTGAACCAACGGTAGGCCTGTCAGAGTGTCCTGAACCAACGGTAGACCTGTCAGAGTGTCCTGAACCAACGGTAGGACCTGTCAGAGTGTCCTGAACCAACGGTAGGACTGTCAGAGTGTCCTGAACCAACAGTAGAGCTGTTTGAGTTTCCTGAACCAACTGTAGACCTGTCAGAGTTTCCTGAACCAACGGTAGGCCTGTCAGAGTGTCCTGAACCAACGGTAGACCTGTCAGAGTGTCCTGAACCAACGGTAGACCTGTCAGAGTGTCCTGAACTAGCAGTAGACCTGTCAGACTGTCCTGAACCAACGGTAGACCTGTCAGAGTGTCCTGAACCAACGGTAGACCTGTCAGAGTGTCCTGAACCAACGGTAGGCCTGTCAGAGTGTCCTGAACCAACGGTAGACCTGTCAGAGTGTCCTGAACCAACGGTAGGCCTGTCAGAGTGTCCTGAACCAACGGTAGGCCTGTCAGAGTGTCCTGAAACCAACGGTAGACCTGTCAGAGTGTCCTGAACCAACGGTAGGACTGTCAGAGTGTCCTGAACCAACGGTAGGACTGTCAGAGTGTCCTGAACCAACGGTAGACCTGTCAGGTGTCCTGAACCAACGGTAGACCTGTCAGAGTGTCCTGAACCAACGGTAGACCTGTCAGAGTGTCCTGAACCAACGGTAGGCCTGTCAGAGTTTCTTGAACCAACTGGTAGACCTGTCAGAGTGTCCTGAACCAACGGTAGACCTGTCAGAGTGTCCTGAACCAACGGTCGACCTGTCAGAGTTTCCTGAACCAACGGTAGACCTGTCAGAGTGTCCTTAACTAGCAGTAGACCTGTCAGAGTGTCCTGAACCAACGGTAGATCTGTCAGAGTGTCCTGAACTAACAGTAGACCTGTCAGAGTGTCCTGAACCAACGGTAGACCTGACAGAGTGTCCCGAACAAACGGTAGACCTGTCAGAGTGTCCTGAACCAACAGTAGACCTGTTAGAGTGTCCTGAACCAACGGTAGACCTGTCAGAGTGTCCTGAACTAGCAGTAGACCTGTCAGAGTGTCCTGAACCAACGGTAGACCTGTCAGAGTGTCCTTAACCAACGGTAGACCTGTCAGAGTGTCCTGAACCAACGGTAGGCCTGTCAGAGTGTCCTGAACTACCGGTAGACCTGTCAAAGTGTCCTGAACCAACGGTAGGCCTGTCAGAGTGTCCTGAACCAACGATAGACCTGTCAGAGTGTCCTGAACCAACGGTAGGACTGTCAGAGTGTCCTGAACCAACGGTAGGCCTGTCAGAGTGTCCTGAACCAACGGTAGACCTGTCAGAGTGTCCTGAACTAGCAGTAGACCTGTCAGAGTGTCCTGAACCAACGGTAGACCTGTCAGAGTGTCCTGAACTAACAGTAGACCTGTTAGAGTGTCCTGAACCAACGGTAGACCTGTCAGAGTGTCCTGAACCAACGGTAGACCTGTCAGAGTGTCCTGAACCAACGGTAGACCTGTCAGAGTGTCCTGAACTAACAGTAGACCTGTTAGAGTTTCCTGAACCAACGGTAGACCTGTCAGAGTGTCCTTAACCAACGGTAGACCTGTCAGAGTGTCCTGAACCAACGGTAGGCCTGTCAGAGTGTCCTGAACTACCGGTAGACCTGTCAGAGTGTCCTGAACCAACGGTAGGCCTGTCAGAGTGTCTTGAACCAACGGTAGGACTGTCAGAGTGTCCTGAACCAACGGTAGGACTATCAGAGTGTCCTGAACCAACGGTAGACCTGTCAGAGTGTCCTGAACTAACAGTAGACCTGTTAGAGTTTCCTGAACCAACGGTAGACCTGTCAGAGTGTCCTGAACTAGCAGTAGACCTGTCAGAGTGTCCTGAACCAACGGTAGACCTGTCAGAGTGTCCTTAACCAACGGTAGACCTGTCAGAGTGTCCTAAACCAACGGTAGGCCTGTCAGAGTGTCCTGAACTAACGGTAGACCTGTCAGAGTGTCCTGAACCAACGGTAGGCCTGTCAGAGTGTCCTGAACCAACGGTAGACCTGTCAGAGTGTCCTGAACCAACGGTAGGACTGTCAGAGTGTCCTGAAACAACGGTAGACCTGTCGGAGTGTCCTGAAACAACGGTCGACCTGTCAGAGTTTCCTGAACCAACGGTAGACCTGTCAGAGTGTCCTGAACCAACGGTAGACCTGTCAGAGTGTCCTTAACCAACGGTAGACCTGTCAGAGTGTCCTGAACCAACAGTAGACCTGTCAGAGTGTCCTGAACCAACGGTAGACCTGTCAGAGTGTCCTGAACCAACTGTAGACCTGTCAGAGTGTCCTGAACCAACAGTAGACCTGTCAGAGTTTCCTGAACCAACGGTAGACCTGTCAGAGTGTCCTGAACTAGCAGTAGACCTGTCAGAGTGTCCTGAACCAACGGTAGACCTGTCAGAGTGTCCTTAACCAACGGTAGACCTGTCAGAGTGTCCTGAACCAACGGTAGGCCTGTCAGAGTGTCCTGAACCAACGGTAGACCTGTCAGAGTGTCCTGAACCAACGGTAGACCTGTCAGAGTGTCCTGAACTAACAGTAGACCTGTTAGAGTTTCCTGAACCAACGGTAGACCTGTCAGAGTGTCCTGAACCACCGGTAGACCTGTCAGAGTGTCCTGAACCAACGGTAGGCCTGTCAGAGTGTCCTGAACCAACGGTAGGCCTGTCAGAGTGTCCTGAACCAACGGTAGGACCTGTCAGAGTGTCCTGAACCAACGGTAGACCTGTCAAAGTGTCCTGAACCAACGGTAGGCCTGTCAGAGTGTCCTGAACCAACGGTAGGCCTGTCAGAGTGTCCTGAACCAACGGTAGGACTGTCAGAGTGTCCTGAACCAACGGTAGGACTGTCAGAGTGTCCTGAACCAACGATAGACCTGTCAGAGTGTCCTGAACCAACAGTAGACCTGTCAGAGTGTCCTGAACCAACGGTAGACCTGTCAGAGTGTCCTGAACTAGCAGTAGACCTGTCAGAGTGTCCTGAACCAACGGTAGACCTGTCAGAGTGTCCTTAACCAACGGTAGACCTGTCAGAGTGTCCTGAACTACCGGTAGACCTGTCAAAGTGTCCTGAACCAACGGTAGGCCTGTCAGAGTGTCCTGAACCAACGGTAGACCTGTCAGAGTGTCCTGAACTAACAGTAGACCTGTCAGAGTTTCCTGAACCAACGGTAGACCTGTCAGAGTGTCCTGAACCAACAGTAGACCTGTCAGAGTGTCCTGAACCAACGGTAGACCTGTCAGAGTGTCCTTAACCAACGGTAGACCTGTCAGAGTGTCCTGAACCAACGGTAGGCCTGTCAGAGTGTCCTGAACTACCGGTAGACCTGTCAAAGTGTCCTGAACCAACGGTAGGCCTGTCAGAGTGTCCTGAACCAACGGTAGGCCTGTCAGAGTGTCCTGAACTACCGGTAGACCTGTCAAAGTGTCCTGAACCAACGGTAGGCCTGTCAGAGTGTCCTGAACCAACGGTAGGCCTGTCAGAGTGTCCTGAACCAACGGTAGGCCTGTCAGAGTGTCCTGAACCAACGGTAGACCTGTCAGAGTGTCCTGAACCAACGGTAGGCCTGTCAGAGTGTCCTGAACCAACGGTAGGCCTGTCAGAGTGTCCTGAACCAACGGTAGGCCTGTCAGAGTGTCCTGAACCAACGGTAGGACTGTCAGAGTGTCCTGAACCAACGATAGACCTGTCAGAGTGTCCTGAACCAAAGGTAGACCTGTCGGAGTGTCCTGAACTAACGGTAGACCTGTCAGAGTTTCCTGAACCAACGGTAGACCTGTCAGAGTGTCCTGAACCAACGGTAGACCTGTCAGAGTGTCCTGAACCAACGGTATGCCTGTCAGAGTGTCCTGAACCAACGGTAGAACTGTCAGAGTGTCCTGAACCAACAGTAGACCTGTCAGAGTGTCCTGAACCAACGGTAGACCTGTCAGAGTGTCCTGAACTACCGGTAGACCTGTCAGAGTGTCCTGAACCAACGGTAGGCCTGTCAGAGTGTCCTGAACCAAAGGTAGGCCTGTCAGAGTGTCCTGAACCAACGGTAGACCTGTCGGAGTGTCCTGAACTAACGGTAGATCTGTCAGAGTTTCCTGAACCAACGGTAGACCTGTCAGAGTGTCCTGAACCAACGGTAGGCCTGTCAGAGTGTCCTGAACCAACGGTAGACCTGTCAGAGTGTCCTGAACCAACAGTAGACCTGTCAGAGTGTCCTGAACAGGCAGTAGACCTGTCAGAGTGTCCTGAACCAACGGTAGACCTGTCAGAGTGTCCTGAACCAACGGTAGACCTGTCAGAGTGTCCTGAACCAACGGTAGGCCTGTCAGAGTGTCCTGAACCAACGGTAGACCTGTCAGAGTGTCCTGAACCAACGGTAGGACTGTCAGAGTGTCCTGAACCAACGGTAGACCTGTTTGAGTTTGATGAACCAACTGAAGACCTGTCAGAGAGTCCTGAACCAGCAGTAGACCTGTCAGAGTGTCCTGTACCAACGGTAGACCTGTCAGAGTGTCCTGAACCAACGGTAGACCTGTCAGAGTATCCTGAACCAACGGTAGGCCTGTCAGAGTGTCCTGAACCAACGGTAGGCCTGTCAGAGTGTCTTGAACCAACAGTAGACCTGTCAGATTGTCCTGAACCAACGGTAGACCTGTCAGAGTGTCCTGAACCAACGGTAGACCTGTCAGAGTGTCCTGAACTAGCAGTAGACCTGTCAGAGTGTCCTGAACCAACGGTAGACCTGTCAGAGTGTCCTGAACCAACGGTAGACCTGTCAGAGTGTCCTGAACTAGCAGTAGACCTGTCAGAGTGTCCTGAACCAACGGTAGACCTGTCAGAGTGTCCTGAACCAACGGTAGGACTGTCAGAGTGTCCTGAACCAACGGTAGACCTGTTTGAGTTTCATGAACCAACTGTAGACCTGTCAGAGTGTCCTGAACCAACGGTAGGCCTATGAGAGTGTCTTGAACCAATGGTAGATCTGTCAGAGTGTCCTGAACCGACGGTAGGACTGTCAGAGTGTCCTGAACCAACGGTAGGACTGTCAGAGTGTCCTGAACCAACGGTAGGACTGTCAGAGTGTCCTGAACCAACGGTAGGCCTATGAGAGTGTCTTGAACCAATGGTAGACCTGTCAGAGTGTCCTGAACCAACGGTAGGACTGTCAGAGTGTCCTGAACCAACGGTAGGACTGTCAGAGTGTCCTGAACCAACGGTAGGACTGTCAGAGTGTCCTGAACCAACGGTAGACCTGTTTGAGTTTCATGAACCAACTGTAGACCTGTCAGAGAGTCCTGAACTAGCAGTAGACCTGTCAGAGTGTCCTGAACCAATGGTAGACCTGTCAGAGTGTCCTGAACCAACGGTAGACCTGTCAGAGTGTCCTGAACCAACGGTAGGCCTGTCAGAGAGTCCTGAACTAGCAGTAGACCTGTCAGAGTGTCCTGAACCAACGGTAGACCTGTCAGAGTGTCCTGAACTAACAGTAGACCTGTCAGAGTTTCCTGAACCAACGGTAGACCTGTCAGAGTGTCCTGAACTAGCAGTAGACCTGTCAGAGTGTCCTGAACCAACAGTAGACCTGTCAGAGTGTCCTGAACTAACAGTAGACCTGTCAGAGTGTCCTGAACCAACGGTAGACCTGTCAGAGTGTCCTGAACAGGCAGTAGACCTGTCAGAGTGTCCTGAACTAACAGTAGACCTGTCAGAGTGTCCTGAACCAACGGTAGACCTGTCAGAGTGTCCTGAACAGGCAGTAGACCTGTCAGAGTGTCCTGAACCAACGGTAGACCTGTCAGAGTGTCCTGAACCAACGGTAGACCTGTCAGAGTGTCCTGAACCAACGGTAGGCCTGTCAGAGTGTCCTGAACCAACGGTAGACCTGTCAGAGTGTCCTGAACCAACGGTAGGACTGTCATAGTGTCCTGAACCAACGGTAGGACTGTCAGAGTGTCCTGAACCAACAGTAGAGCTGTTTGAGTTTCATGAACCAACTGTAGACCTGTCAGAGTTTCCTGAACCAACGGTAGGCCTATGAGAGTGTCTTGAACCAATGGTAGACCTGTCAGAGTGTCCTGAACCAACGGTAGACCTGTCAGAGTGTCCTGAACCAACGGTAGGCCTGTCAGAGTGTCCTGAACCAACGGTAGACCTGTCAGAGTGTCCTGAACCAACGGTAGGACTGTCAGAGTGTCCTGAACCAACGGTAGGACTGTCAGAGTGTCCTGAACCAACAGTAGAGCTGTTTGAGTTTCATGAACCAACTGTAGACCTGTCAGAGTTTCCTGAACCAACGGTAGGCCTATGAGAGTGTCTTGAACCAATGGTAGACCTGTCAGAGTGTCCTGAACCAACGGTAGACCTGTCAGAGTGTCCTGAACTAGCAGTAGACCTGTCAGACTGTCCTGAACCAACGGTAGACCTGTCAGAGTGTCCTGAACCAACGGTAGACCTGTCAGAGTGTCCTGAACCAACGGTAGGCCTATCAGAGTGTCCTGAACTACCGGTAGACCTGTCAGAGTGTCCTGAACCAACGGTAGGCCTGTCAGAGTGTCCTGAACCAACGGTAGGCCTATCAGAGTGTCTTGAAACCAATGGTAGACCTGTCAGAGTGTCCTGAACCAACGGTAGGACTGTCAGAGTGTCCTGAACAAACGGTAGGACTGTCAGAGTGTCCTGAACCAACGGTAGACCTGTCAGTGTCCTGAACCAACGGTAGACCTGTCAGAGGGTCCTGAACCAACGGTAGACCTGTCAGAGTGTCCTGAACCAACGGTAGGCCTGTCAGAGTTTCTTGAACCAATTGGAGACCTGTCAGAGTGTCCTGAAACAACGGTAGACCTGTCGGAGTGTCCTGAAATAACGGTCGATCTGTCAGAGTTTCCTGAACCAACGGTAGACCTGTCAGAGTGTCCTGAACCAACAGTAGACCTGTCAGAGTGTCCTTAACCAACGGTAGACCTGTCAGAGTGTTCTGAACCAACAGTAGACCTGTCAGAGTGTCCTGAACCAACGGTAGACCTGACAGAGTGTCCCGAACAAACGGTAGACCTGTCAGAGTGTCCTGAACTAACAGTAGACCTGTTAGAGTTTCCTGAACCAACGGTAGACCTGTCAGAGTGTCCTGAACTAGCAGTAGACCTGTCAGAGTGTCCTGAACCAACGGTAGACCTGTCAGAGTGTCCTTAACCAACGGTAGACCTGTCAGAGTGTCCTGAACCAACGGTAGGCCTGTCAGAGTGTCCTGAACTACCGGTAGACCTGTCAAAGTGTCCTGAACCAACGGTAGGCCTGTCAGAGTGTCCTGAACCAACGATAGACCTGTCAGAGTGTCCTGAACCAACGGTAGGACTGTCAGAGTGTCCTGAACCAACGGTAGGCCTGTCAGAGTGTCCTGAACCAACGGTAGACCTGTCAGAGTGTCCTGAACTAGCAGTAGACCTGTCAGAGTGTCCTGAACCAACGGTAGACCTGTCAGAGTGTCCTGAACCAACGGTAGACCTGTCAGAGTGTCCTGAACCAACGGTAGACCTGTCAGAGTGTCCTGAACCAACGGTAGACCTGTCAGAGTGTCCTGAACCAACGGTAGACCTGTCAGAGTGTCCTGAACTAACGGTAGACCTGTCAGAGTGTCCTGAACCAACGGTAGACCTGTCAGAGTGTCCTTAACCAACGGTAGACCTGTCAGAGTGTCCTGAACCAACGGTAGGCCTGTCAGAGTGTCCTGAACTACCGGTAGACCTGTCAGAGTGTCCTGAACCAACGGTAGGCCTGTCAGAGTGTCTTGAACCAACGGTAGGACTGTCAGAGTGTCCTGAACCAACGGTAGGACTATCAGAGTGTCCTGAACCAACGGTAGACCTGTCAGAGTGTCCTGAACTAACAGTAGACCTGTTAGAGTTTCCTGAACCAACGGTAGACCTGTCAGAGTGTCCTGAACTAGCAGTAGACCTGTCAGAGTGTCCTGAACCAACGGTAGACCTGTCAGAGTGTCCTTAACCAACGGTAGACCTGTCAGAGTGTCCTAAACCAACGGTAGGCCTGTCAGAGTGTCCTGAACTACCGGTAGACCTGTCAAAGTGTCCTGAACCAACGGTAGGCCTGTCAGAGTGTCTTGAACCAATGGTAGACCTGTCAGAGTGTCCTGAACCAACGGTAGGACTGTCAGAGTGTCCTGAAACAACGGTAGACCTGTCGGAGTGTCCTGAAATAACGGTCGATCTGTCAGAGTTTCCTGAACCAACGGTAGACCTGTCAGAGTGTCCTGAACCAACGGTAGACCTGTCAGAGTGTCCTTAACCAACGGTAGACCTGTCAGAGTGTTCTGAACCAACAGTAGACCTGTCAGAGTGTCCTGAACCAACGGTAGACCTGACAGAGTGTCCCGAACCAACTGTAGACCTGTCAGAGTGTCCTGAACTAACAGTAGACCTGTTAGAGTTTCCTGAACCAACGGTAGACCTGTCAGAGTGTCCTGAACTAGCAGTAGACCTGTCAGAGTGTCCTGAACCAACAGTAGACCTGTCAGAGTGTCCTTAACCAACGGTAGACCTGTCAGAGTGTCCTGAACCAACGGTAGGCCTGTCAGAGTGTCCTGAACCAACGGTAGACCTGTCAGAGTGTCCTGAACCAACGGTAGACCTGTCAGAGTGTCCTGAACTAACAGTAGACCTGTTAGAGTTTCCTGAACCAACGGTAGACCTGTCAGAGTGTCCTGAACTAGCAGTAGACCTGTCAGAGTGTCCTGAACCAACGGTAGACCTGTCAGAGTGTCCTTAACCAACGGTAGACCTGTCAGAGTGTCCTAAACCAACGGTAGGCCTGTCAGAGTGTCCTGAACTACCGGTAGACCTGTCAAAGTGTCCTGAACCAACGGTAGGCCTGTCAGAGTGTCCTGAACCAACGGTAGGCCTGTCAGAGTGTCCTGAACTACCGGTAGACCTGTCAAAGTGTCCTGAACCAACGGTAGGCCTGTCAGAGTGTCCTGAACCAACGGTAGGCCTGTCAGAGTGTCCTGAACTACCGGTAGACCTGTCAAAGTGTCCTGA
Source organism: Salmo salar (assembly GCF_905237065.1). NCBI lineage: Eukaryota > Metazoa > Chordata > Actinopteri > Salmoniformes > Salmonidae > Salmo > Salmo salar. The sequence continues at coordinate 163,856 of NW_025550915.1, read as the reverse complement.
ACCAACGGTAGGCCTGTCAGAGTGTCCTGAACCAACGGTAGACCTGTCAGAGTGTCCTGAACCAACGGTAGGCCTGTCAGAGTGTCCTGAACCACCGGTAGACCTGTCAGAGTGTCCTGAACCAACGGTAGGCCTGTCAGAGTGTCCTGAACCAACGATAGACCTGTCAGAGTGTCCTGAACCAACGGTAGGCCTGTCAGAGTGTCCTGAACCAACGGTAGGCCTGTCAGAGTGTCCTGAACCAACGGTAGACCTGTCAGAGTGTCCTGAACTAGCAGTAGACCTGTCAGAGTGTCCTGAACCAACGGTAGACCTGTCAGAGTGTCCTGAACTAACAGTAGACCTGTCAGAGTGTCCTGAACCAACGGTAGACCTGTCAGAGTGTCCTGAACCAACGGTAGACCTGTCAGAGTGTCCTGAACCAACGGTAGACCTGTCAGAGTGTCCTGAACTAACAGTAGACCTGTTAGAGTTTCCTGAACCAACGGTAGACCTGTCAGAGTGTCCTTAACCAACGGTAGACCTGTCAGAGTGTCCTGAACCAACGGTAGGCCTGTCAGAGTGTCCTGAACTACCGGTAGACCTGTCAGAGTGTCCTGAACCAACGGTAGGCCTGTCAGAGTGTCCTGAACCAACGGTAGGACTGTCAGAGTGTCCTGAACCAACGGTAGGACTATCAGAGTGTCCTGAACCAACGGTAGACCTGTCAGAGTGTCCTGAACCAACGGTAGACCTGTCAGAGTGTCCTGAACCAACGGTAGACCTGTCAGAGTGTCCTGAACTAGCAGTAGACCTGTCAGAGTGTCCTGAACCAACGGTAGACCTGTCAGAGTGTCCTTAACCAACGGTAGACCTGTCAGAGTGTCCTAAACCAACGGTAGGCCTGTCAGAGTGTCCTGAACTACCGGTAGACCTGTCAAAGTGTCCTGAACCAACGGTAGGCCTGTCAGAGTGTCTTGAACCAATGGTAGACCTGTCAGAGTGTCCTGAACCAACGGTAGGACTGTCAGAGTGTCCTGAAACAACGGTAGACCTGTCGGAGTGTCCTGAAATAACGGTCGATCTGTCAGAGTTTCCTGAACCAACGGTAGACCTGTCAGAGTGTCCTGAACCAACGGTAGACCTGTCAGAGTGTCCTTAACCAACGGTAGACCTGTCAGAGTGTTCTGAACCAACAGTAGACCTGTCAGAGTGTCCTGAACCAACGGTAGACCTGACAGAGTGTCCCGAACAAACTGTAGACCTGTCAGAGTGTCCTGAACTAACAGTAGACCTGTTAGAGTTTCCTGAACCAACGGTAGACCTGTCAGAGTGTCCTGAACTAGCAGTAGACCTGTCAGAGTGTCCTGAACCAACGGTAGACCTGTCAGAGTGTCCTGAACCAACGGTAGACCTGTCAGAGTGTCCTGAACCAACGGTAGGCCTGTCAGAGTGTCCTGAACCAACGGTAGACCTGTCAGAGTGTCCTGAACCAACGGTAGACCTGTCAGAGTGTCCTGAACTAACAGTAGACCTGTTAGAGTTTCCTGAACCAACGGTAGACCTGTCAGAGTGTCCTGAACTAGCAGTAGACCTGTCAGAGTGTCCTGAACCAACGGTAGACCTGTCAGAGTGTCCTTAACCAACGGTAGACCTGTCAGAGTGTCCTGAACCAACGGTAGGCCTGTCAGAGTGTCCTGAACCAACGGTAGACCTGTCAGAGTGTCCTGAACCAACGGTAGGCCTGTCAGAGTGTCCTGAACCAACGGTAGGCCTGTCAGAGTGTCCTGAACTACCGGTAGACCTGTCAAAGTGTCCTGAACCAACGGTAGGCCTGTCAGAGTGTCCTGAACCAACGGTAGGCCTGTCAGAGTGTCGTGAACCAACGGTAGGACTGTCAGAGTGTCCTGAACCAACGGTAGACCTGTCAGAGTGTCCTGAACCAACGGTAGGCCTGTCAGAGTGTCCTGAACCAACGGTAGGCCTGTCAGAGTGTCCTGAACCAACGGTAGGACTGTCAGAGTGTCCTGAACCAACGGTAGGACTGTCAGAGTGTCCTGAACCAACGATAGACCTGTCAGAGTGTCCTGAACTAACAGTAGACCTGTTAGAGTTTCCTGAACCAACGGTAGACCTGTCAGAGTGTCCTGAACTAGCAGTAGACCTGTCAGAGTGTCCTGAACCAACGGTAGACCTGTCAGAGTGTCCTTAACCAACGGTAGACCTGTCAGAGTGTCCTGAACTACCGGTAGACCTGTCAAAGTGTCCTGAACCAACGGTAGGCCTGTCAGAGTGTCCTGAACCAACGGTAGACCTGTCAGAGTGTCCTGAACTAACAGTAGACCTGTCAGAGTTTCCTGAACCAACGGTAGACCTGTCAGAGTGTCCTGAACCAGCGGTAGACCTGTCAGAGTGTCCTGAACCAACGGTAGACCTGTCAGAGTGTCCTTAACCAACGGTAGACCTGTCAGAGTGTCCTAAACCAACGGTAGGCCTGTCAGAGTGTCCTGAACTACCGGTAGACCTGTCAAAGTGTCCTGAACCAACGGTAGGCCTGTCAGAGTGTCCTGAACCAACGGTAGGCCTGTCAGAGTGTCCTGAACTACCGGTAGACCTGTCAAAGTGTCCTGAACCAACGGTAGGCCTGTCAGAGTGTCCTGAACCAACGGTAGGCCTGTCAGAGTGTCTTGAACCAACGGTAGGACTGTCAGAGTGTCCTGAACCAACGGTAGACCTGTCAAAGTGTCCTGAACCAACGGTAGGCCTGTCAGAGTGTCCTGAACCAACGGTAGGCCTGTCAGAGTGTCCTGAACCAACGGTAGGACTGTCAGAGTGTCCTGAACCAACGGTAGGACTGTCAGAGTGTCCTGAACCAACGATAGACCTGTCAGAGTGTCCTGAACTAACAGTAGACCTGTTAGAGTTTCCTGAACCAACGGTAGACCTGTCAGAGTGTCCTGAACTAGCAGTAGACCTGTCAGAGTGTCCTGAACCAACGGTAGACCTGTCAGAGTGTCCTGAACCAACGGTAGGCCTGTCAGAGTGTCCTGAACCAACGGTAGGCCTGTCAGAGTTTCCTGAACCAACGGTAGACCTGTCAGAGTGTCCTGAACCAACGGTAGACCTGTCAGAGTGTCCTTAACCAACGGTAGACCTGTCAGAGTGTTCTGAACCAACAGTAGACCTGTCAGAGTGTCCTGAACCAACGGTAGACCTGACAGAGTGTCCCGAACAAACGGTAGACCTGTCAGAGTGTCCTGAACTAACAGTAGACCTGTCAGAGTGTCCTGAACCAACGGTAGACCTGTCAGAGTGTCCTGAACAAGCAGTAGACCTGTCAGAGTGTCCTGAACCAACGGTAGACCTGTCAGAGTGTCCTGAACCAACGGTAGACCTGTCAGAGTGTCCTGAACTACCGGTAGACCTGTCAGAGTGTCCTGAACCAACGGTAGGCCTGTCAGAGTGTCCTGAACCAACGGTAGGCCTGTCAGAGTGTCCTGAACCAACGGTAGCCTGTCAGAGTGTCCTGAACCAACGGTAGACCTGTCAGAGTGTCCTGAACCAACAGTAGACCTGTCAGAGTGTCCTGAACCAACGGTAGACCTGTCAGAGTGTCCTGAACCCACGGTAGACCTGTCAGAGTGTCCTGAACCAACGGTAGACCTGTCAGAGTGTCCTGAACCAACGGTAGGCCTGTCAGAGTGTCCTGAACCAACGGTAGACCTGTCAGAGTGTCCTGAACCAACGGTAGACCTGTCAGAGTGTCCTGAACCAACGGTAGACCTGTCAGAGTGTCCTGAACCAACGGTAGACCTGTCAGAGTGTCCTGAACCAACAGTAGACCTGTCAGAGTTTCCTGAACCAACGGTAGACCTGTCAGAGTGTCCTGAACTAGCAGTAGACCTGTCAGAGTGTCCTGAACCAACGGTAGACCTGTCAGAGTGTCCTGAACCAACGGTAGACCTGTCAGAGTGTCCTGAACCAACGGTAGACCTGTCAGAGTGTCCTGAACCAACGGTAGACCTGTCAGAGTGTCCTGAACCAACGGTAGGCCTGTCAGAGTGTCCTGAACCAACGGTAGGCCTGTCAGAGTGTCCTGAACCAACGGTAGACCTGTCAGAGTGTCCTGAACTAACGGTAGATCTGTCAGAGTTTCCTGAACCAACGGTAGACCTGTCAGAGTGTCCTGAACCAACGGTAGACCTGTCAGAGTGTCCTGAACCAACGGTAGACCTGTCGGAGTGTCCTGAACCAACGGTAGATCTGTCAGAGTTTCCTGAACCAACGGTAGACCTGTCAGAGTGTCCTGAACCAACGGTAGACCTGTCAGAGTGTCCTGAACCAACGGTAGGCCTGTCAGAGTGTCCTGAACCAACGGTAGACCTGTCAGAGTGTCCTGAACTAACAGTAGACCTGTTAGAGTGTCCTGAACCAACGGTAGACCTGTCAGAGTGTCCTGAACCAACGGTAGACCTGTCAGAGTGTCCTGAACCAACGGTAGACCTGTCAGAGTGTCCTGAACCAACGGTAGGCCTGTCAGAGTGTCCTGAACCAACGGTAGGCCTGTCAGAGTGTCCTGAACCAACGGTAGACCTGTCAGAGTGTCCTGAACCAACGGTAGGACCTGTCAGAGTGTCCTGAACCAACGGTAGACCTGTCAGAGTGTCCTGAACCAACGGTAGACCTGTCAGAGTGTCCTGAACCAACAGTAGACCTGTCAGAGTTTCCTGAACCAACGGTAGACCTGTCAGAGTGTCCTGAACCAGCGGTAGACCTGTCAGAGTGTCCTGAACCAACGGTAGACCTGTCAGAGGGTCCTGAACCAACGGTAGGCCTGTCAGAGTGTCCTGAACCAACGGTAGGCCTGTCAGAGTTTCCTGAACCAATGGTAGACCTGTCAGAGTGTCCTGAACCAACGGTAGACCTGTCAGAGTGTCCTGAACTAACGGTAGACCTGTCAGAGTTTCCTGAACCAACGGTAGACCTGTCAGAGTGTCCTGAACCAACGGTAGACCTGTCAGAGTGTCCTGAACCAACGGTAGGCCTGTCAGAGTGTCCTGAACCAACGGTAGACCTGTCAGAGTGTCCTGAACTAACAGTAGACCTGTTAGAGTTTCCTGAACCAACGGTAGACCTGTCAGAGTGTCCTGAACTAGCAGTAGACCTGTCAGAGTGTCCTGAACCAACGGTAGACCTGTCAGAGTGTCCTTAACCAACGGTAGACCTGTCAGAGTGTCCTGAACCAACGGTAGGCCTGTCAGAGTGTCCTGAACTACCGGTAGACCTGTCAAAGTGTCCTGAACCAACTGTAGGCCTGTCAGAGTGTCCTGAACCAACGGTAGACCTGTCAGAGTGTCCTGAACCAACGGTAGGACTGTCAGAGTGTCCTGAACCAACGGTAGGCCTGTCAGAGTGTCCTGAACCAACGGTAGACCTGTCAGAGTGTCCTTAACTAGCAGTAGACCTGTCAGAGTGTCCTGAACCAACGGTAGACCTGTCAGAGTGTCCTGAACCAACGGTAGGCCTGTCAGAGTGTCCTGAACCAACGGTAGGCCTGTCAGAGTGTCCTGAACCAACGGTAGACCTGTCAGAGTGTCCTGAACCAACGGTAGACCTGTCAGAGTGTCCTGAACCAACGGTAGACCTGTCAGAGTGTCCTGAACCAACGGTAGACCTGTCAGAGTGTCCTGAACCAACGGTAGATCTGTCAGAGTGTCCTGAACCAACGGTAGACCTGTCAGAGTGTCCTGAACCAACGGTAGACCTGTCAGAGTGTCCTGAACCAACGGTAGGCCTGTCAGAGTGTCCTGAACCAACGGTAGACCTGTCAGAGTGTCCTGAACTAGCAGTAGACCTGTCAGAGTGTCCTGAACCAACGGTAGACCTGTCAGAGTGTCCTTAACCAACGGTAGACCTGTCAGAGTGTCCTGAACCAACGGTAGGCCTGTCAGAGTGTCCTGAACCACCGGTAGACCTGTCAGAGTGTCCTGAACCACCGGTAGGCCTGTCAGAGTGTCCTGAACCAACGGTAGGCCTGTCAGAGTGTCTTGAACCAACGGTAGACCTGTCAGAGTGTCCTGAACCAACGGTAGACCTGTCAGAGTGTCCTGAACCAACGGTAGACCTGTCAGAGTGTCCTGAACCAACGGTATGCCTGTCAGAGTGTCCTGAACCAACGGTAGGCCTGTCAGAGTGTCCTGAACCAACAGTAGACCTGTCAGATTGTCCTGAACCAACGGTAGACCTGTCAGAGTGTCCTGAACCAACGGTAGACCTGTCAGAGTGTCCTGAACCAACGGTAGGCCTGTCAGAGTGTCCTGAACCAACGGTAGGCCTGTCAGAGTTTCTGAACCAACTGGAGACCTGTCAGAGTGTCCTGAAACAACGGTAGACCTGTCGGAGTGTCCTGAAATAACGGTAGATCTGTCAGAGTTTCCTGAACCAACGGTAGACCTGTCAGAGTGTCCTGAACCAACGGTAGACCTGTCAGAGTGTCCTGAACCAACGGTAGGCATGTCAGAGTGTCCTGAACCAACGGTAGACCTGTCAGAGTGTCCTGAACGAACAGTAGACCTGTCAGAGTTTCCTGAACTAACGGTAGACCTGTCAGAGTGTCCTGAACCAACGGTAGACCTGTCAGAGTGTCCTGAACCAACGGTAGACCTGTCAGAGTGTCCTGAACCAACGGCAGACCTGTCAGAGTGTCCTGAACCAACGGTAGGCCTGTCAGAGTGTCCTGAACCAACGGTAGACCTGTCAGAGTGTCCTGAACCAACGGTAGACCTGTCAGAGTGTCTTGAACCAATGGTAGACCTGTCAGAGTGTCCTGAACTAGCAGTAGACCTGTCAGAGTGTCCTGAACCAACGGTAGACCTGTCAGAGTGTCCTGAACCAACGGTAGACCTGTCAGAGTGTCCTGAACCAACGGTAGACCTGTCAGAGTGTCCCGAACAAACGGTAGACCTGTCAGAGTGTCCTGAACCAACAGTAGACCTGTCAGAGTTTCCTGAACCAACGGTAGACCTGTCAGAGTGTCCTGAACCAACAGTAGACCTGTCAGAGTGTCCTGAACCAACGGTAGACCTGTCAGAGTGTCCTGAACTAGCAGTAGACCTGTCAGAGTGTCCTGAACCAACGGTAGACCTGTCAGAGTGTCCTGAACCAACGGTAGACCTGTCAGAGTGTCCTGAACCAACGGTAGGCCTGTCAGAGTGTCCTGAACCAACGGTAGACCTGTCAGAGTGTCCTGAACCAACGGTAGACCTGTCAGAGTGTCCTGAACCAACGGTAGGCCTGTCAGAGTGTCCTGAACCAACGGTAGACCTGTCAGAGTGTCCTGAACTAACAGTAGACCTGTCAGAGTTTCCTGAACCAACGGTAGATCTGTCAGAGTGTCCTGAACTAGCAGTAGACCTGTCAGAGTGTCCTGAACCAACGGTAGACCTGTCAGAGTGTCCTGAACCAACGGTAGGCCTGTCAGAGTGTCCTGAACCAACGGTAGACCTGTCAGAGTGTCCTGAACTAACAGTAGACCTGTCAGAGTGTCCTGAACCAACGGTAGACCTGTCAGAGTGTCCTGAACCAACGGTAGACCTGTCAGAGTGTCCTGAACTACCGGTAGACCTGTCAGAGTGTCCTGAACCAACGGTAGGCCTGTCAGAGTTTCCTGAACCATCGGTAGGCCTGTCAGAGTGTCTTGAACCAATGGTAGACCTGTCAGAGTGTCCTGAACCAACGGTAGGACTGTCAGAGTGTCCTGAACCAACGGTAGGACTGTCAGAGTGTCCTGAACCAACGGTAGACCTGTCAGAGTGTCCTGAACCAACGGTAGACCTGTCAGAGTGTCCTGAACTAGCAGTAGACCTGTCAGAGTGTCCTGAACCAACGGTAGACCTGTCAGAGTGTCCTTAACCAATGGTAGACCTGTCAGAGTGTCCTAAACCAACGGTAGGCCTGTCAGAGTGTCCTGAACTACCGGTAGACCTGTCAAAGTGTCCTGAACCACCGGTAGGCCTGTCAGAGTGTCCTGAACCAACGGTAGGCCTGTCAGATTGTCTTGAACCAATGGTAGACCTGTCAGAGTGTCCTGAACCAACGGTAGGCCTGTCAGAGTGTCCTGAACCAACGGTAGACCTGTCAGAGTGTCCTGAACCAACGGTATGCCTGTCAGAGTGTCCTGAACCAACGGTAGGCCTGTCAGAGTGTCTTGAACCAACAGTAGACCTGTCAGATTGTCCTGAACCAACGGTAGACCTGTCAGAGTGTCCTGAACCAACGGTAGACCTGTCAGAGGGTCCTGAACCAACGGTAGGCCTGTCAGAGTGTCCTGAACCAACGGTAGGCCTGTCAGAGTTTCTTGAACCAATTGGAGACCTGTCAGAGTGTCCTGAAACAACGGTAGACCTGTCGGAGTGTCCTGAAATAACGGTAGATCTGTCAGAGTTTCCTGAACCAACGGTAGACCTGTCAGAGTGTCCTGAACCAACGGTAGACCTGTCAGAGTGTCCTGAACCAACGGTAGGCTTGTCAGAGTGTCCTGAACCAACGGTAGACCTGTCAGAGTGTCCTGAACTAACAGTAGACCTGTCAGAGTTTGCTGAACCAACGGTAGACCTGTCAGAGTGTCCTGAACTAGCAGTAGACCTGTCAGAGTGTCCTGAACCAACGGTAGACCTGTCAGAGTGTCCTGAACCAACGGTAGACCTGTCAGAGTGTCTTGAACCAATGGTAGACCTGTCAGAGTGTCCTGAACCAACGGCAGACCTGTCAGAGTGTCCTGAACCAACGGTAGGCCTGTCAGAGTGTCCTGAACCAACGGTAGACCTGTCAGAGTGTCTTGAACCAATGGTAGACCTGTCAGAGTGTCTTGAACCAATGGTAGACCTGTCAGAGTGTCCTGAACTAGCAGTAGACCTGTCAGAGTGTCCTGAACCAACGGTAGACCTGTCAGAGTGTCCTGAACCAACGGTAGACCTGTCAGAGTGTCTTGAACCAATGGTAGACCTGTCAGAGTGTCCTGAACCAACGGCAGACCTGTCAGAGTGTCCTGAACCAACGGTAGACCTGTCGGAGTGTCCTGAACTAACGGTAGATCTGTCAGAGTTTCCTGAACCAACGGTAGACCTGTCAGAGTGTCCTGAACCAACGGTAGACCTGTCAGAGTGTCCTGAACCAACGGTAGGCCTGTCAGAGTGTCCTGAACCAACGGTAGACCTGTCAGAGTGTCCTGAACCAACGGTAGACCTGTCAGAGTGTCCTGAACCAACGGTAGACCTGTCAGAGTGTCCTGAACTACCGGTAGACCTGTCAGAGTGTCCTGAACCAACGGTAGGCCTGTCAGAGTGTCCTGAACCAACGGTAGACCTGTCAGAGTGTCCTGAACCAACGGTAGGCCTGTCAGAGTGTCCTGAACCAACGGTAGACCTGTCAGAGTGTCCTGAACCAACGGTAGGCCTGTCAGAGTGTCCTGAACCAACGGTAGGCCTGTCAGAGTGTCCTGAACCAACAGTAGACCTGTCAGAGTGTCCTGAACCAACGGTAGACCTGTCAGAGTGTCCTGAACCAACGGTAGGCCTGTCAGAGTGTCCTGAACCAACGGTAGGCCTGTCAGAGTGTCCTGAACCAACGGTAGACCTGTCAGAGTGTCCTGAACCAACGGTAGACCTGTCAGAGTGTCCTGAAACAACGGTAGACCTGTCAGAGTTTCCTGAACCAACGGTAGACCTGTCAGAGTGTCCTGAACCAACGGTAGACCTGTCAGAGTGTCCTGAACCAACGGTAGACCTGTCAGAGTGTCCTGAACCAACGGTAGACCTGTCAGAGTGTCCTGAACCAACGGTAGACCTGTCAGAGTGTCCTGAACCAACGGTAGGCCTGTCAGAGTGTCCTGAACCAACGGTAGACCTGTCAGAGTGTCCTGAACCAACGGTAGACCTGTCAGAGTGTCCTGAACCAACGGTAGACCTGTCAGAGTGTCCTGAACCAACGGTAGACCTGTCAGAGTGTCCTGAACCAACGGTAGACCTGTCAGAGTGTCCTGAACCAACGGTAGGCCTGTCAGAGTGTCCTGAACCAACGGTAGGCCTGTCAGAGTGTCCTGAACCAACGGTAGACCTGTCAGAGTGTCCTGAACCAACGGTAGGCCTGTCAGAGTGTCCTGAACCAACGGTAGACCTGTCAGAGTGTCCTGAACCAACGGTATACCTGTCAGAGTGTCCTGAACCAACGGTAGGCCTGTCAGAGTGTCTTGAACCAACAGTAGACCTGTCAGATTGTCCTGAACCAATGGTAGACCTGTCAGAGTGTCCTGAACCAACGGTAGACCTGTCAGAGGGTCCTGAACCAACGGTAGGCCTGTCAGAGTGTCCTGAACCAACGGTAGACCTGTCAGAGTGTCCTGAACCAACGGTAGACCTGTCAGAGTGTCCTGAACCAACGGTAGACCTGTCAGAGTGTCCTGAACCAACGGTAGACCTGTCAGAGTGTCCTGAACCAACGGTAGGCCTGTCAGAGTGTCCTGAACCAACGGTAGACCTGTCAGAGTGTCCTGAACCAACAGTAGACCTGTCAGAGTTTGCTGAACCAACGGTAGACCTGTCAGAGTGTCCTGAACTAGCAGTAGACCTGTCAGAGTGTCCTGAACCAACGGTAGACCTGTCAGAGTGTCCTGAACCAACGGTAGACCTGTCAGAGTGTCCTGAACCAACGGTAGACCTGTCAGAGTGTCCTGAACCAACGGTAGACCTGTCAGAGTGTCCTGAACCAACGGTAGACCTGTCAGAGTGTCCTTAACCAACGGTAGACCTGTCAGAGTGTCCTGAACCAACGGTAGGCCTGTCAGAGTGTCCTGAACCAACGGTAGACCTGTCAGAGTGTCCCGAACAAACGGTAGACCTGTCAGAGTGTCCTGAACCAATGGTAGGCCTGTCAGAGTGTCCTGAACCAACGGTAGACCTGTCAGAGTGTCCTGAACCAACGGTAGGCCTGTCAGAGTGTCCTGAACCAACGGTAGACCTGTCAGAGTGTCCTGAACTAACAGTAGACCTGTCAGAGTTTCCTGAACCAACGGTAGACCTGTCAGAGTGTCCTGAACTAGCAGTAGACCTGTCAGAGTGTCCTGAACCAACGGTAGGCCTGTCAGAGTGTCCTGAACCAACGGTAGACCTGTCAGAGTGTCCTGAACCAACGGTAGACCTGTCAGAGTGTCCTGAACCAACGGTAGGCCTGTCAGAGTGTCCTGAACCAACGGTAGACCTGTCAGAGTGTCCTGAACCAACGGTAGACCTGTCAGAGTTTCCTGAACCAACGGTAGGCCTGTCAGAGTGTCCTGAACCAACGGTAGGCCTGTCAGAGTGTCCTGAACCAACGGTAGACCTGTCAGAGTGTCCTGAACCAACGGCAGACCTGTCAGAGTGTCCTGAACCAACGGTAGGCCTGTCAGAGTGTCCTGAACCAACGGTAGACCTGTCAGAGTGTCCTGAACTAACGGTAGACCTGTCAGAGTTTCCTGAACCAACGGCAGACCTGTCAGAGTGTCCTGAACCAACAGTAGACCTGTCAGAGTGTCCTTAACCAACGGTAGGCCTGTCAGAGTGTCCTGAACCAACGGTAGGCCTGTCAGAGTGTCCTGAACCAACGGTAGACCTGTCAGAGTGTCCTGAACTACCGGTAGACCTGTCAGAGTGTCCTGAACCAACGGTAGACCTGTCAGAGTGTCCTGAACCAACGGTAGGCCTGTCAGAGTGTCCTGAACCAACGGTAGACCTGTCAGAGTGTCCTGAACCAACGGTAGACCTGTCAGAGTGTCCTGAACCAACGGTAGGCCTGTCAGAGTGTCCTGAACCAACGGTAGACCTGTCAGAGTGTCCTGAACTAACAGTAGACCTGTCAGAGTTTCCTGAACCAACGGTAGATCTGTCAGAGTGTCCTGAACTAGCAGTAGACCTGTCAGAGTGTCCTGAACCAACGGTAGACCTGTCAGAGTGTTCTGAACCAACGGTAGACCTGTCAGAGTGTCCTGAACCAACGGTAGACCTGTCAGAGTGTCCTGAACCAACGGTAGACCTGTCAGAGTGTCCTGAACCAACGGTAGGCCTGTCAGAGTGTCCTGAACCAAAGGTAGGCCTGTCAGAGTGTCCTGAACCAACGGTAGACCTGTCGGAGTGTCCTGAACTAACGGTAGATCTGTCAGAGTTTCCTGAACCAACGGTAGGACTGTCAGAGTGTCCTAAACCAACGGTAGGACTGTCAGAGTGTTCTGAACCAACGGTAGACCTGTCAGAGTGTCCTGAACCAACGGTAGACCTGTCAGAGTGTCCTGAACTAGCAGTAGACCTGTCAGAGTGTCCTGAACCAACGGTAGACCTGTCAGAGTGTCCTTAACCAATGGTAGACCTGTCAGAGTGTCCTAAACCAACGGTAGGCCTGTCAGAGTGTCCTGAACTACCGGTAGACCTGTCAAAGTGTCCTGAACCACCGGTAGGCCTGTCAGAGTGTCCTGAACCAACGGTAGGCCTGTCAGATTGTCTTGAACCAATGGTAGACCTGTCAGAGTGTCCTGAACCAACGGTAGGCCTGTCAGAGTGTCCTGAACCAACGGTAGACCTGTCAGAGTGTCCTGAACCAACGGTATGCCTGTCAGAGTGTCCTGAACCAACGGTAGGCCTGTCAGAGTGTCTTGAACCAACACTAGACCTGTCAGATTGTCCTGAACCAACGGTAGACCTGTCAGAGTGTCCTGAACCAACGGTAGACCTGTCAGAGGGTCCTGAACCAACGGTAGGCCTGTCAGAGTGTCCTGAACCAACGGTAGGCCTGTCAGAGTTTCTTGAACCAATTGGAGACCTGTCAGAGTGTCCTGAAACAACGGTAGACCTGTCGGAGTGTCCTGAAATAACGGTAGATCTGTCAGAGTTTCCTGAACCAACGGTAGACCTGTCAGAGTGTCCTGAACCAACGGTAGACCTGTCAGAGTGTCCTGAACCAACGGTAGGCTTGTCAGAGTGTCCTGAACCAACGGTAGACCTGTCAGAGTGTCCTGAACTAACAGTAGACCTGTCAGAGTTTGCTGAACCAACGGTAGACCTGTCAGAGTGTCCTGAACTAGCAGTAGACTTGTCAGAGTGTCCTGAACCAACGGTAGACCTGTCAGAGTGTCCTGAACCAACGGTAGACCTGTCAGAGTGTCTTGAACCAATGGTAGACCTGTCAGAGTGTCCTGAACCAACGGCAGACCTGTCAGAGTGTCCTGAACCAACGGTAGGCCTGTCAGAGTGTCCTGAACCAACGGTAGACCTGTCAGAGTGTCTTGAACCAATGGTAGACCTGTCAGAGTGTCTTGAACCAATGGTAGACCTGTCAGAGTGTCCTGAACCAACGGTAGACCTGTCAGAGTGTCCTGAACCAACGGTAGACCTGTCAGAGTGTCTTGAACCAATGGTAGACCTGTCAGAGTGTCCTGAACCAACGGCAGACCTGTCAGAGTGTCCTGAACCAACGGTAGGCCTGTCAGAGTGTCCTGAACCAACGGTAGACCTGTCGGAGTGTCCTGAACTAACGGTAGATCTGTCAGAGTTTCCTGAACCAACGGCAGACCTGTCAGAGTGTCCTGAACCAACGGTAGACCTGTCAGAGTGTCCTTAACCAACGGTAGACCTGTCAGAGTGTTCTGAACCAACAGTAGACCTGTCAGAGTGTCCTGAACCAACGGTAGACCTGACAGAGTGTCCCGAACAAACGGTAGACCTGTCAGAGTGTCCTGAACCAATGGTAGGCCTGTCAGAGTGTCCTGAACCAACGGTAGACCTGTCAGAGTGTCCTGAACCAACGGTAGGCCTGTCAGAGTGTCCTGAACCAACGGTAGACCTGTCAGAGTGTCCTGAACCAACGGTATGCCTGTCAGAGTGTCCTGAACCAACGGTAGGCCTGTCAGAGTGTCTTGAACCAACAGTAGACCTGTCAGATTGTCCTGAACCAACGGTAGACCTGTCAGAGTGTCCTGAACCAACGGTAGACCTGTCAGAGGGTCCTGAACCAACGGTAGGCCTGTCAGAGTGTCCTGAACCAACGGTAGGCCTGTCAGAGTTTCTTGAACCAATTGGAGACCTGTCAGAGTGTCCTGAAACAACGGTAGACCTGTCGGAGTGTCCTGAAATAACGTTAGATCTGTCAGAGTTTCCTGAACCAACGGTAGACCTGTCAGAGTGTCCTGAACCAACGGTAGACCTGTCAGAGTGTCCTGAACCAACGGTAGGCTTGTCAGAGTGTCCTGAACCAACGGTAGACCTGTCAGAGTGTCCTGAACTAACAGTAGACCTGTCAGAGTTTGCTGAACCAACGGTAGACCTGTCAGAGTGTCCTGAACTAGCAGTAGACTTGTCAGAGTGTCCTGAACCAACGGTAGACCTGTCAGAGTGTCCTGAACCAACGGTAGACCTGTCAGAGTGTCTTGAACCAATGGTAGACCTGTCAGAGTGTCCTAAACCAACGGCAGACCTGTCAGAGTGTCCTGAACCAACGGTAGGCCTGTCAGAGTGTCCTGAACCAACGGTAGACCTGTCAGAGTGTCTTGAACCAATGGTAGACCTGTCAGAGTGTCTTGAACCAATGGTAGACCTGTCAGAGTGTCCTGAACTAGCAGTAGACCTGTCAGAGTGTCCTGAACCAACGGTAGACCTGTCAGAGTGTCCTGAACCAACGGTAGACCTGTCAGAGTGTCCTGAACCAACGGTAGACCTGTCAGAGTGTCCTGAACCAACGGTAGACCTGTCAGAGTGTCCTGAACCAACGGTAGACCTGTCAGAGTGTCCTGAACCAACGGTAGACCTGTCAGAGTGTCCTGAACCAACGGTAGACCTGTCAGAGTGTCTTGAACCAATGGTAGACCTGTCAGAGTGTCCTGAACCAACGGCAGACCTGTCAGAGTGTCCTGAACCAACGGTAGGCCTGTCAGAGTGTCCTGAACCAACGGTAGACCTGTCGGAGTGTCCTGAACTAACGGTAGATCTGTCAGAGTTTCCTGAACCAACGGCAGACCTGTCAGAGTGTCCTGAACCAACGGTAGACCTGTCAGAGTGTCCTTAACCAACGGTAGACCTGTCAGAGTGTTCTGAACCAACAGTAGACCTGTCAGAGTGTCCTGAACCAACGGTAGACCTGACAGAGTGTCCCGAACAAACGGTAGACCTGTCAGAGTGTCCTGAACCAATGGTAGGCCTGTCAGAGTGTCCTGAACCAACGGTAGACCTGTCAGAGTGTCCTGAACCAACGGTAGGCCTGTCAGAGTGTCCTGAACCAACGGTAGACCTGTCAGAGTGTCCTGAACTAACAGTAGACCTGTCAGAGTTTGCTGAACCAACGGTAGACCTGTCAGAGTGTCCTGAACTAGCAGTAGACCTGTCAGAGTGTCCTTAACCAACGGTAGACCTGTCAGAGTGTCCTGAACCAACGGTAGACCTGTCAGAGTGTCTTGAACCAATGGTAGACCTGTCAGAGTGTCCTGAACCAACGGTAGGACTGTCAGAGTGTCCTGAACCAACGGTAGACCTGTCAGAGTGTCTTGAACTAACAGTAGACCTGTTAGAGTTTCCTGAACCAACGGTAGACCTGTCAGAGTGTCCTGAACCAACGGTAGACCTGTCAGAGTGTCCTGAACCAACGGTAGACCTGTCAGAGTGTCCTGAACCAACGGTAGACCTGTCAGAGTGTCCTGAACCAACGGTAGGCCTGTCAGAGTGTCCTGAACCAACGGTAGACCTGTCAGAGTGTCCTGAACCAACAGTAGACCTGTCAGAGTGTCCTGAACCAACGGTAGACCTGTCAGAGTGTCCCGAACCAACGGTAGACCTGTCAGAGTGTCTTGAACCAATGGTAGGCCTGTCAGAGTGTCCTGAACCAACGGCAGACCTGTCAGAGTGTCTTGAACCAACGGTAGGCCTGTCAGAGTGTCCTGAACCAACGGTAGACCTGTCGGAGTGTCCTGAACTAACGGTAGACCTGTCAGAGTTTGCTGAACCAACGGTAGACCTGTCAGAGTGTCCTGAACCAACAGTAGACCTGTCAGAGTGTCCTTAACCAACGGTAGACCTGTCAGAGTGTCCTGAACCAACGGTAGACCTGTCAGAGTGTCCTGAACCAACGGTAGACCTGTCAGAGTGTCCTGAACCAACGGTAGACCTGTCAGAGTGTCCTGAACCAACGGTAGACCTGTCAGAGTGTCTTGAACTAACAGTAGACCTGTTAGAGTGTCCTGAACCAACGGTAGACCTGTCAGAGTGTCCTGAACCAACGGTAGACCTGTCAGAGTGTCTTGAACCAATGGTAGACCTGTCAGAGTGTCCTGAACCAACGGCAGACCTGTCAGAGTGTCCTGAACCAACGGTAGGCCTGTCAGAGTGTCCTGAACCAACGGTAGACCTGTCGGAGTGTCCTGAACTAACGGTAGATCTGTCAGAGTTTCCTGAACCAACGGCAGACCTGTCAGAGTGTCCTGAACCAACGGTAGACCTGTCAGAGTGTCCTTAACCAACGGTAGGACTGTCAGAGTGTCCTGAACCAACGGTAGGCATGTCAGAGTGTCCTGAACCAACGGTAGACCTGTCAGAGTGTCCTGAACTAGCAGTAGACCTGTCAGAGTGTCCTGAACCAACGGTAGACCTGTCAGAGTGTCCTGAACCAACGGTAGACCTGTCAGAGTGTCCTGAACCAACGGTAGGCCTGTCAGAGTGTCCTGAACCAACGGTAGACCTGTCAGAGTGTCCTGAACCAACGGTAGACCTGTCAGAGTGTCCTGAACCAACGGTAGACCTGTCAGAGTGTCCTGAACCAACGGAGTTGTCGTGGCATTTCAAAGGTGTGCATTTCACCTGCCATACCTTTCAAAGGTGTGCATTTCACCTGCCATACATTTCAAAGGTGTGCATTTCACCTGCCATACCTTTCAAAGGTGTGCATTTCACCTGCCATACCTTTCAAAGGTGTGCATTTCACCTGCCATACCTTTCAAGGGTGTGCATTTCACCTGCCATACATTTCAAAGGTGTGCATTTCACCTGCCATACCTTTCAAAGGTGTGCATTTCACCTACCATACCTTTCAAATGTGTGCATTTCACCTGCCATGCATTTTAATGGTGTGCATTTCACCTGCCATACCTTTCAAAGGTGTGCATTTCACCTCCCATACATTTCAAAGGTGTGCATTTCACCTGCCATACATTTCAAAGGTGTGCATTTCACCTGCCATACCTTTCAAAGGTGTGCATTTCACCTGCCATGCATTTTAATGGTGTGCATTTCACCTGCCATACCTTTCAAAGGTGTGCATTTCACCTTCCATACATTTCAAAGGTGTGTATTTCACCTGCCATACATTTCAAAGGTGTGCATTTTACCTGCCATACATTTCAAAGGTGTGCATTTCACCTGCCATACATTTCAAAGGTGTGCATTTCACCTGCCATACATTTCAAATGTGTGCATTTCACCTGCCATTTATTTTAATGGTGTGCATTTCACCTGCCATACCTTTCAAAGGTGTGCATTTCACCTGCCATGCATTTTAATGGTGTGCATTTCACCTGCCATACCTTTCAAAGGTGTGCATTTCACCTGCCAAGCATTTTAATGGTGTGCATTTCACCTGCCATACCTTTCAAAGGTGTGCATTTCACCTTCCATACATTTCAAAGGTGTGCATTTCACCTGCCATACCTTTCAAAGGTGTGCATTTCACCTGCCATACATTTCAAAGGTGTGCATTTCACCTGCCATACCTTTCAAAGGTGTGCATTTCACCTGCCATACCTTTCAAAGGTGTGCATTTCACCTGCCATACATTTCAAAGGTGTGCATTTCACCTGCCATACCTTTCAAAGGTGTGCATTTCACCTACCATACCTTTCAAATGTGTGCATTTCACCTGCCATGAATTTTAATGTTGTGCATTTCACCTGCCAGACCTTTGAAAGGTGTGCATTTCACCTGCCATGCATTTTAATGGTGTGCATTTTACCTGCCATACCTTTCAAAGGTGTGCATTTCACCTTCCATACATTTCAAAGGTGTGCATTTCACCTGCCATACCTTTCAACGGTGTGCATTTCACCTGCCATGCATTTTAATGGTGTGCATTTCACCTGCCATACCTTTCAAAGGTGTGCATTTCACCTGCCATGCATTTTAATGTTGTGCATTTCACCTGCCATACCTTTCAAAGGTGTGCATTTCACCTTCCATACATTTCAAAGGTGTGCATTTCACCTGCCATACCTTTCAAAGGTGTGCATTTCACCTGCCATACATTTCAAAGGTGTGCATTTCACCTGCCATACCTTTCAACGGTGTGCATTTCACCTCCCATACATTTCAAAGGTGTGCATTTCACCTGCCATACATTTCAAAGGTGTGCATTTCACCTGCCATACCTTTCAAAGGTGTGCATTTCACCTGCCATGCATTTTAATGGTGTGCATTTCACCTGCCATACCTTTCAAAGGTGTGCATTTCACCTTCCATACATTTCAAAGGTGTGTATTTCACCTGCCATACATTTCAAAGGTGTGCATTTTAACCGGCCATACATTTCAAAGGTGTGCATTTCACCTGCCATACATTTCAAAGGTGTGCATTTCACCTGCCATACATTTCAAATGTGTGCATTTCACCTGCCATTTATTTTAATGGTGTGCATTTCACCTGCCATACCTTTCAAAGGTGTGCATTTCACCTGCCATGCATTTTAATGGTGTGCATTTCACCTGCCATACCTTTCAAAGGTGTGCATTTCACCTGCCATGCATTTTAATGGTGTGCATTTCACCTGCCATACCTTTCAAAGGTGTGCATTTCACCTTCCATACATTTCAAAGGTGTGCATTTCACCTGCCATACCTTTCAACGGTGTGCATTTCACCTGCCATGCATTTTAATGGTGTGCATTTCACCTGCTATACCTTTCAAATGTGTGCATTTCACCTGCCATGCATTTTAATGTTGTGCATTTCACCTGCCATACCTTTCAAAGGTGTGCATTTCACCTTCCATACATTTCAAAGGTGTGCATTTCACCTGCCATACCTTTCAAAGGTGTGCATTTCACCTGCCATACATTTCAAAGGTGTGCATTTCACCTGCCATACCTTTCAACGGTGTGCATTTCACCTGCCATACCTTTCAACGGTGTGCATTTCACCTGCCATACCTTTCAAAGGTGTGCATTTCACCTGCCATACATTTCAAAGGTGTGCATTTCACCTGCCATACCTTTCAAAGGTGTGCATTTCACCTACCATACCTTTCAAATGTGTGCATTTCACCTGCCATGAATTTTAATGTTGTGCATTTCACCTGCCAGACCTTTGAAAGGTGTGCATTTCACCTGCCATGCATTTTAATGGTGTGCATTTCACCTGCCATACATTTCAAAGGTGTGCATTTTACCTGCCATACATTTCAAATGTGTGCATTTCACCTGCCATTTATTTTAATGGTGTGCATTTCACCTGCCATACATTTCAAAGGTGTGCATTTTACCTGCCATACATTTCAAAGGTGTGCATTTCACCTGCCATACATTTCAAAGGTTTGCATTTCACCTGCCATACATTTCAAATGTGTGCATTTCACCTGCCATTTATTTTAATGGTGTGCATTTCACCTGCCATACCTTTCAAAGGTGTGCATTTCACCTGCCATGCATTTTAATGGTGTGCATTTCACCTGCCATACCTTTCAAAGGTGTGCATTTCACCTGCCAAGCATTTTAATGGTGTGCATTTCACCTGCCATACCTTTCAAAGGTGTGCATTTCACCTTCCATACATTTCAAAGGTGTGCATTTCACCTGCCATACCTTTCAAAGGTGTGCATTTCACCTGCCATACATTTCAAAGGTGTGCATTTCACCTGCCATACCTTTCAAAGGTGTGCATTTCACCTGCCATACCTTTCAAAGGTGTGCATTTCACCTGCCATACATTTCAAAGATGTGCATTTCACCTGCCATACCTTTCAAAGGTGTGCATTTCACCTACCATACCTTTCAAATGTGTGCATTTCACCTGCCATGAATTTTAATGTTGTGCATTTCACCTGCCAGACCTTTGAAAGGTGTGCATTTCACCTGCCATGCATTTTAATGGTGTGCATTTCACCTGCCATACCTTTCAAAGGTGTGCATTTCACCTTCCATACATTTCAAAGGTGTGCATTTCACCTGCCATACCTTTCAACGGTGTGCATTTCACCTGCCATGCATTTTAATGGTGTGCATTTCACCTGCTATACCTTTCAAATGTGTGCATTTCACCTGCCATGCATTTTAATGTTGTGCATTTCACCTGCCATACCTTTCAAAGGTGTGCATTTCACCTTCCATACATTTCAAAGGTGTGCATTTCACCTGCCATACCTTTCAAAGGTGTGCATTTCACCTGCCATACATTTCAAAGGTGTGCATTTCACCTGCCATACCTTTCAACGGTGTGCATTTCACCTCCCATACATTTCAAAGGTGTGCATTTCACCTGCCATACATTTCAAAGGTGTGCATTTCACCTGCCATACCTTTCAAAGGTGTGCATTTCACCTGCCATGCATTTTAATGGTGTGCATTTCACCTGCCATACCTTTCAAAGGTGTGCATTTCACCTTCCATACATTTCAAAGGTGTGTATTTCACCTGCCATACATTTCAAAGGTGTGCATTTTAACCGGCCATACATTTCAAAGGTGTGCATTTCACCTGCCATACATTTCAAAGGTGTGCATTTCACCTGCCATACATTTCAAATGTGTGCATTTCACCTGCCATTTATTTTAATGGTGTGCATTTCACCTGCCATACCTTTCAAAGGTGTGCATTTCACCTGCCATGCATTTTAATGGTGTGCATTTCACCTGCCATACCTTTCAAAGGTGTGCATTTCACCTGCCATGCATTTTAATGGTGTGCATTTCACCTGCCATACCTTTCAAAGGTGTGCATTTCACCTTCCATACATTTCAAAGGTGTGCATTTCACCTGCCATACCTTTCAAAGGTGTGCATTTCACCTGCCATACATTTCAAAGGTGTGCATTTCACCTGCCATACCTTTCAAAGGTGTGCATTTCACCTGCCATACCTTTCAAAGGTGTGCATTTCACCTGCCATACCTTTCAAAGATGTGCATTTCACCTGCCATACATTTCAAAGGTGTGCATTTCACCTGCCATACCTTTCAAAGGTGTGCATTTCACCTACCATACCTTTCAAATGTGTGCATTTCACCTGCCATGAATTTTAATGTTGTGCATTTCACCTGCCAGACCTTTGAAAGGTGTGCATTTCACCTGCCATGCATTTTAATGGTGTGCATTTTACCTGCCATACCTTTCAAAGGTGTGCATTTCACCTTCCATACATTTCAAAGGTGTGCATTTCACCTGCCATACCTTTCAACGGTGTGCATTTCACCTGCCATGCATTTTAATGGTGTGCATTTCACCTGCTATACCTTTCAAATGTGTGCATTTCACCTGCCATGCATTTTAATGTTGTGCATTTCACCTGCCATACCTTTCAAAGGTGTGCATTTCACCTTCCATACATTTCAAAGGTGTGCATTTCACCTGCCATACCTTTCAAAGGTGTGCATTTCACCTGCCATACATTTCAAAGGTGTGCATTTCACCTGCCATACCTTTCAACGGTGTGCATTTCACCTGCCATACCTTTCAACGGTGTGCATTTCACCTGCCATACCTTTCAAAGGTGTGCATTTCACCTGCCATACATTTCAAAGGTGTGCATTTCACCTGCCATACCTTTCAAAGGTGTGCATTTCACCTACCATACCTTTCAAATGTGTGCATTTCACCTGCCATGAATTTTAATGTTGTGCATTTCACCTGCCAGACCTTTGAAAGGTGTGCATTTCACCTGCCATGCATTTTAATGGTGTGCATTTCACCTGCCATACCTTTCAAAGGTGTGCATTTCACCTTCCATACATTTCAAAGGTGTGCATTTCACCTGCCATACCTTTCAAAGGTGTGCATTTCACCTGCCATGCATTTTAATGGTGTGCATTTCACCTGCCATACCTTTCAAAGGTGTGCATTTCACCTGCCATGGATTTTAATGTTGTGCATTTCACCTGCCATACCTTTCAAAGGTGTGCATTTCACCTTCCATACATTTCAAAGGTGTGCATTTCACCTGCCATACATTTCAAAGGTGTGCATTTCACCCGCCATACCTTTCAAAGGTGTGCATTTCACCTGCCATGCATTTGAAAGGTGTGCATTTCACCTTCCATACATTTCAAAGGTGTGTATTTCACCTGCCATACATTTCAAAGGTGTGCATTTCACCTGCCATACATTTCAAAGGTGTGCATTTCACCTTCCATACATTTCAAAGGTGTGCATTTCACCTGCCATACCTTTCAAAGGTGTGCATTTCACCTGCCATACTTTTCAAAGGTGTGCATTTCACCTTCCATACATTTCAAAGGTGTGCATTTCACCTGCCATACCTTTCAACGGTGTGCATTTCACCTGCCATGCATTTTAATGGTGTGCATTTCACCTGCTATACCTTTCAAATGTGTGCATTTCACCTGCCATGCATTTTAATGTTGTGCATTTCACCTGCCATACCTTTCAAAGGTGTGCATTTCACCTTCCATACATTTCAAAGGTGTGCATTTCACCTGCCATACCTTTCAAAGGTGTGCATTTCACCTGCCATACATTTCAAAGGTGTGCATTTCACCTGCCATACCTTTCAACGGTGTGCATTTCACCTCCCATACATTTCAAAGGTGTGCATTTCACCTGCCATACATTTCAAAGGTGTGCATTTCACCTGCCATACCTTTCAAAGGTGTGCATTTCACCTGCCATGCATTTTAATGGTGTGCATTTCACCTGCCATACCTTTCAAAGGTGTGCATTTCACCTTCCATACATTTCAAAGGTGTGTATTTCACCTGCCATACATTTCAAAGGTGTGCATTTTAACCGGCCATACATTTCAAAGGTGTGCATTTCACCTGCCATACATTTCAAAGGTGTGCATTTCACCTGCCATACATTTCAAATATGTTCATTTCACCTGCCATTTATTTTAATGGTGTGCATTTCACCTGCCATACCTTTCAAAGGTGTGCATTTCACCTGCCATGCATTTTAATGGTGTGCATTTCACCTGCCATACCTTTCAAAGGTGTGCATTTCACCTGCCATGCATTTTAATGGTGTGCATTTCACCTGCCATACCTTTCAAAGGTGTGCATTTCACCTTCCATACATTTCAAAGGTGTGCATTTCACCTGCCATACCTTTCAAAGGTGTGCATTTCACCTGCCATACATTTCAAAGGTGTGCATTTCACCTGCCATACCTTTCAAAGGTGTGCATTTCACCTGCCATACCTTTCAAAGGTGTGCATTTCACCTGCCATACCTTTCAAAGGTGTGCATTTCACCTGCCATACATTTCAAAGGTGTGCATTTCACCTGCCATACCTTTCAAAGGTGTGCATTTCACCTACCATACCTTTCAAATGTGTGCATTTCACCTGCCATGAATTTTAATGTTGTGCATTTCACCTGCCAGACCTTTGAAAGGTGTGCATTTCACCTGCCATGCATTTTAATGGTGTGCATTTCACCTGCCATACCTTTCAAAGGTGTGCATTTCACCTTCCATACATTTCAAAGGTGTGCATTTCACCTGCCATACCTTTCAACGGTGTGCATTTCACCTGCCATGCATTTTAATGGTGTGCATTTCACCTGCTATACCTTTCAAATGTGTGCATTTCACCTGCCATGCATTTTAATGTTGTGCATTTCACCTGCCATACCTTTCAAAGGTGTGCATTTCACCTTCCATACATTTCAAAGGTGTGCATTTCACCTGCCATACCTTTCAAAGGTGTGCATTTCACCTGCCATACATTTCAAAGGTGTGCATTTCACCTGCCATACCTTTCAACGGTGTGCATTTCACCTGCCATACCTTTCAAAGGTGTGCATTTCACCTGCCATACATTTCAAAGGTGTGCATTTCACCTGCCATACCTTTCAAAGGTGTGCATTTCACCTACCATACCTTTCAAATGTGTGCATTTCACCTGCCATGAATTTTAATGTTGTGCATTTCACCTGCCAGACCTTTGAAAGGTGTGCATTTCACCTGCCATGCATTTTAATGGTGTGCATTTCACCTGCCATACCTTTCAAAGGTGTGCATTTCACCTTCCATACATTTCAAAGGTGAGCATTTCACCTGCCATACCTTTCAAAGGTGTGCATTTCACCTGCCATGCATTTTAATGGTGTGCATTTCACCTGCCATACCTTTCAAAGGTGTGCATTTCACCTGCCATGCATTTTAATGTTGTGCATTTCACCTGCCATACCTTTCAAAGGTGTGCATTTCACCTTCCATACATTTCAAAGGTGTGCATTTCACCTGCCATACATTTCAAAGGTGTGCATTTCACCCGCCATACCTTTCAAAGGTGTGCATTTCACCTGCCATGCATTTGAAAGGTGTGCATTTCACCTTCCATACATTTCAAAGGTGTGTATTTCACCTGCCATACATTTCAAAGGTGTGCATTTCACCTGCCATACATTTCAAAGGTGTGCATTTCACCTTCCATACATTTCAAAGGTGTGCATTTCACCTGCCATACCTTTCAAAGGTGTGCATTTCACCTGCCATACTTTTCAAAGGTGTGCATTTCACCTTCCATACATTTCAAAGGTGTGCATTTCACCTGCCATACCTTTCAAATGTGTGCATTTCACCTGCCATGCATTTTAATGGTGTGCATATCACCTGCCATACCTTTCAAAGGTGTGCATTTCACCTTCCATACATTTCAAAGGTGTGCATTTCACCTACCATACATTTCAAAGGTGTGCATTTCACCTGCCATACATTTCAAAGGTGTGCATTTCACCTTCCATACATTTCAAAGGTGTGCATTTCACCTGCCATACCTTTCAAAGGTGTGCATTTCACCTGCCATACTTTTCAAAGGTGTGCATTTCACCTTCCATACATTTCAAAGGTGTGCATTTCACCTGCCATACCTTTCAAATTTGTGCATTTCACCTGCCATGCATTATAATGGTGTGCATATCACCTGCCATACCTTTCAAAGGTGTGCATTTCACCTTCCATACATTTCAAAGGTGTGCATTTCACCTACCATACATTTCAAAGGTGTGCATTTCACCTGCCATACATTTCAAAGGTGTGCATTTCACCTGCCATACCTTTCAAAGGTGTGCATTTCACCTGCCATACTTTTCAAAGGTGTGCATTTCACCTTCCATACATTTCAAAGGTGTGCATTTCACCTGCCATACCTTTCAAAGGTGTGCATTTCACCTGCCATACCTTTCAAAGGTGTGCATTTCACCTGCCATACCTTTCAAAGGTGTGCATTTCACCTGCCATACCTTTCAAAGGTGTGCATTTCACCTTCCATACATTTCAAAGGTGTGCATTTCACCTTCCATACATTTCAAAGGTGTGCATTTCACCTGCCATACATTTCAAAGGTGTGCATTTCACCTGCCATACCTTTCAAAGGTGTGCATTTCACCTGCCATGCATTTGAAAGGTGTGCATTTCACCTTCCATACATTTCAAAGGTGTGCATTTCACCTGCCATACATTTCAAAGGTGTGCATTTCACCTGCCATACATTTCAAAGGTGTGCATTTCACCTTCCATACATTTCAAAGGTGTGCATTTCACCTGCCATACCTTTCAAAGGTGTGCATTTCACCTGCCATACCTTTCAAAGGTGTGCATTTCACCTTCCATACATTTCAAAGGTGTGCATTTCACCTTCCATACATTTCAAAGGTGTGCATTTCACCTGCCATACATTTCAAAGGTGTGCATTTCACCTGCCATACCTTTCAAATGTGTGCATTTCACCTGCCATGCATTTTAATGGTTTGCATTTCACTTGCCATACCTTTCAAAGGTGTGCATTTCACCTTCCATACATTTCAAAGGTGTGCATTTCACCTGCCATACATTTCAAAGGTGTGCATTTCACCTGCCATACATTTCAAAGGTGTGCATTTCACCTGCCATACATTTCAAAGGTGTGCATTTCACCTGCCATACCTTTCAAAGGTGTGTATTTCACCTGCCATGCATTTCAAAGGTGTGCATTTCACCTTCCATACATTTCAAAGGTGTGTATTTCACCTGTCATACCTTTCAAAGGTGTGCATTTCACCTGCCATACCTTTCAAAGGTGTGCATTTCACCTGCCATACCTTTCAAAGGTGTGCATTTCACCTTACATACATTTCAAAGGTGTGCATTTCACCTTCCATACATTTCAAAGGTGTGCATTTCACCTGCCATACATTTCAAAGGTGTGCATTTCACCTGCCATGCCTTTCAAATGTGTGCATTTCACCTGCCATGCATTTTAATGGTTTGCATTTCACTTGCCATACCTTTCAAAGGTGTGCATTTCACCTTCCATACATTTCAAAGGTGTGCATTTCACCTGCCATACATTTCAAAGGTGTGCATTTCACCTGCCATACCTTTCAAAGGTGTGCATTTCACCTACCATACCTTTCAAAGGTGTGCATTTCACCTTCCATACATTTCAAAGGTGTGCATTTCACCTTCCATACATTTCAAAGGTGTGCATTTCACCTTCCATACATTTCAAAGGTGTGCATTTCACCTGCCATGCCTTTCAAATGTGTGCATTTCACCTGCCATGCATTTTAATGGTGTGCATATCACCTGCCATACCTTTCAAAGGTGTGCATTTCACCTTCCATACATTTCAAAGGTGTGCATTTCACCTGCCATACATTTCAAAGGTGTGCATTTCACCTGCCATACATTTCAAAGGTGTGCATTTCACCTTCCATACATTTCAAAGGTGTGCATTTCACCTGCCATACTTTTCAAAGGTGTGCATTTCACCTTCCATACATTTCAAAGGTGTGCATTTCACCTGTCATACCTTTCAAAGGTGTGCATTTCACCTGCCATACATTTCAAAGGTGTGCATTTCACCTACCATACATTTCAAAGGTGTGCATTTCACCTTCCATACATTTCAAAGGTGTGCATTTCACCTGCCATACCTTTCAAAGGTGTGCATTTCACCTGCCATACTTTTCAAAGGTGTGCATTTCACCTTCCATACATTTCAAAGGTGTGCATTTCACCTGCCATACCTTTCAAAGGTGTGCATTTCACCTGCCATACCTTTCAAAGGTGTGCATTTCACCTACCATACCTTTCAAAGGTGTGCATTTCACCTTCCATACATTTCAAAGGTGTGCATTTCACCTTCCATACATTTCAAAGGTGTGCATTTCACCTTCCATACATTTCAAAGGTGTGCATTTCACCTGCCATACCTTTCAAATGTGTGCATTTCACCTGCCATGCATTTTAATGGTGTGAAAATCACCTGCCATACCTTTCAAAGGTGTGCATTTCACCTTCCATACATTTCAAAGGTGTGCATTTCACCTGCCATACATTTCAAAGGTGTGCATTTCACCTGCCATACCTTTCAAAGGTGTGCATTTCACCTTCCATACATTTCAAAGGTGTGCATTTCACCTTCCATACATTTCAAAGGTGTGCATTTCACCTTCCATACATTTCAAAGGTGTGCATTTCACATGCCATACCTTTCAAAGGTGTGCATTTCACCTGTCATACCTTTCAAAGGTGTGCATTTCACCTGCCATACTTTTCAAAGGTGTGCATTTCACCTGCCATACCTTTCAAAGGTGTGCATTTCACCTTACATACATTTCAAAGGTGTGCATTTCACCTTCCATACATTTCAAAGGTGTGCATTTCACCTGCCATACATTTCAAAGGTGTGCATTTCACCTGCCATACCTTTCAAATGTGTACATTTCACCTGCCATGCATTTTAATGGTTTGCATTTCACTTGCCATACCATTCAAAGGTGTGCATTTCACCTTCCATACATTTCAAAGGTGTGCATTTCACCTGCCATACCTTTCAAAGGTGTGCATTTCACCTGTCATACCTTTCAAAGGTGTGCATTTCACCTGCCATACCTTTCAAAGGTTGCATTTCACCTACCATACCTTTCAAAGGTGTGCATTTCACCTGCCATACATTTCAAAGGTGTGCATTTCACCTGCCATACATTTCAAAGGTGTGCATTTCAACTTCCATACATTTCAAAGGTGTGCATTTCACCTGCCATACCTTTCAAAGGTGTGCATTTCACCTGCCATACTTTTCAAAGGTGTGCATTTCACCTTCCATACATTTCAAAGGTGTGCATTTCACCTGCCATACCTTTCAAAGGTGTGCATTTCACCTGCCATACCTTTCAAAGGTGTGCATTTCACCTGCCATACCTTTCAAAGGTGTGCATTTCACCTGCCATGCATTTTAATGGTTTGCATTTCCCTTGCCATACCATTCAAAGGTGTGCATTTCACCTTCCATACATTTCAAAGGTGTGCATTTCACCTGCCATACCTTTCAAAGGTGTGCATTTCACCTGCCATGCATTTTAATGTTGTGCATTTCACCTGCCATACCTTTCAAAGGTGTGCATTTCACCTTCCATACATTTCAAAGGTGTGCATTTCACCTGCCATACATTTCAAAGGTGTGCATTTCACCCGCCATACCTTTCAAAGGTGTGCATTTCACCTGCCATGCATTTGAAAGGTGTGCATTTCACCTTCCATACATTTCAAAGGTGTGTATTTCACCTGCCATACATTTCAAAGGTGTGCATTTCACCTGCCATACATTTCAAAGGTGTGCATTTCACCTTCCATACATTTCAAAGGTGTGCATTTCACCTGCCATACCTTTCAAAGGTGTGCATTTCACCTGCCATACTTTTCAAAGGTGTGCATTTCACCTTCCATACATTTCAAAGGTGTGCATTTCACCTGCCATACCTTTCAACGGTGTGCATTTCACCTGCCATGCATTTTAATGGTGTGCATTTCACCTGCTATACCTTTCAAATGTGTGCATTTCACCTGCCATGCATTTTAATGTTGTGCATTTCACCTGCCATACCTTTCAAAGGTGTGCATTTCACCTTCCATACATTTCAAAGGTGTGCATTTCACCTGCCATACCTTTCAAAGGTGTGCATTTCACCTGCCATACATTTCAAAGGTGTGCATTTCACCTGCCATACCTTTCAACGGTGTGCATTTCACCTCCCATACATTTCAAAGGTGTGCATTTCACCTGCCATACATTTCAAAGGTGTGCATTTCACCTGCCATACCTTTCAAAGGTGTGCATTTCACCTGCCATGCATTTTAATGGTGTGCATTTCACCTGCCATACCTTTCAAAGGTGTGCATTTCACCTTCCATACATTTCAAAGGTGTGTATTTCACCTGCCATACATTTCAAAGGTGTGCATTTTAACCGGCCATACATTTCAAAGGTGTGCATTTCACCTGCCATACATTTCAAAGGTGTGCATTTCACCTGCCATACATTTCAAATGTGTGCATTTCACCTGCCATGCATTTTAATGGTGTGCATTTCACCTGCCATACCTTTCAAAGGTGTGCATTTCACCTGCCATGCATTTTAATGGTGTGCATTTCACCTGCCATACCTTTCAAAGGTGTGCATTTCACCTGCCATGCATTTTAATGGTGTGCATTTCACCTGCCATACCTTTCAAAGGTGTGCATTTCACCTTCCATACATTTCAAAGGTGTGCATTTCACCTGCCATACCTTTCAAAGGTGTGCATTTCACCTGCCATACATTTCAAAGGTGTGCATTTCACCTGCCATACCTTTCAAAGGTGTGCATTTCACCTGCCATACCTTTCAAAGGTGTGCATTTCACCTGCCATACCTTTCAAAGGTGTGCATTTCACCTGCCATACATTTCAAAGGTGTGCATTTCACCTGCCATACCTTTCAAAGGTGTGCATTTCACCTACCATACCTTTCAAATGTGTGCATTTCACCTGCCATGAATTTTAATGTTGTGCATTTCACCTGCCAGACCTTTGAAAGGTGTGCATTTCACCTGCCATGCATTTTAATGGTGTGCATTTTACCTGCCATACCTTTCAAAGGTGTGCATTTCACCTTCCATACATTTCAAAGGTGTGCATTTCACCTGCCATACCTTTCAACGGTGTGCATTTCACCTGCCATGCATTTTAATGGTGTGCATTTCACCTGCCATACCTTTCAAATGTGTGCATTTCACCTGCCATGCATTTTAATGTTGTGCATTTCACCTGCCATACCTTTCAAAGGTGTGCATTTCACCTTCCATACATTTCAAAGGTGTGCATTTCACCTGCCATACCTTTCAAAGGTGTGCATTTCACCTGCCATACATTTCAAAGGTGTGCATTTCACCTGCCATACCTTTCAACGGTGTGCATTTCACCTGCCATACCTTTCAAAGGTGTGCATTTCACCTGCCATACATTTCAAAGGTGTGCATTTCACCTGCCATACCTTTCAAAGGTGTGCATTTCACCTACCATACCTTTCAAATGTGTGCATTTCACCTGCCATGAATTTGAATGTTGTGCATTTCACCTGCCAGACCTTTGAAAGGTGTGCATTTCACCTGCCATGCATTTTAATGGTGTGCATTTCACCTGCCATACCTTTCAAAGGTGTGCATTTCACCTTCCATACATTTCAAGGTGAGCATTTCACCTGCCATACCTTTCAAAGGTGTGCATTTCACCTGCCATGCATTTTAATGGTGTGCATTTCACCTGCCATACCTTTCAAAGGTGTGCATTTCACCTGCCATGCATTTTAATGTTGTGCATTTCACCTGCCATACCTTTCAAAGGTGTGCATTTCACCTTCCATACATTTCAAAGGTGTGCATTTCACCTGCCATACATTTCAAAGGTGTGCATTTCACCCGCCATACCTTTCAAAGGTGTGCATTTCACCTGCCATGCATTTGAAAGGTGTGCATTTCACCTTCCATACATTTCAAAGGTGTGTATTTCACCTGCCATACATTTCAAAGGTGTGCATTTCACCTGCCATACATTTCAAAGGTGTGCATTTCACCTTCCATACATTTCAAAGGTGTGCATTTCACCTGCCATACCTTTCAAAGGTGTGCATTTCACCTGCCATACTTTTCAAAGGTGTGCATTTCACCTTCCATACATTTCAAAGGTGTGCATTTCACCTGCCATACCTTTCAAATGTGTGCATTTCACCTGCCATGCATTTTAATGGTGTGCATATCACCTGCCATACCTTTCAAAGGTGTGCATTTCACCTTCCATACATTTCAAAGGTGTGCATTTCACCTACCATACATTTCAAAGGTGTGCATTTCACCTGCCATACATTTCAAAGGTGTGCATTTCACCTTCCATACATTTCAAAGGTGTGCATTTCACCTGCCATACCTTTCAAAGGTGTGCATTTCACCTGCCATACTTTTCAAAGGTGTGCATTTCACCTTCCATACATTTCAAAGGTGTGCATTTCACCTGCCATACCTTTCAAATTTGTGCATTTCACCTGCCATGCATTATAATGGTGTGCATATCACCTGCCATACCTTTCAAAGGTGTGCATTTCACCTTCCATACATTTCAAAGGTGTGCATTTCACCTACCATACATTTCAAAGGTGTGCATTTCACCTGCCATACATTTCAAAGGTGTGCATTTCACCTGCCATACCTTTCAAAGGTGTGCATTTCACCTGCCATACTTTTCAAAGGTGTGCATTTCACCTTCCATACATTTCAAAGGTGTGCATTTCACCTGCCATACCTTTCAAAGGTGTGCATTTCACCTGCCATACCTTTCAAAGGTGTGCATTTCACCTGCCATACCTTTCAAAGGTGTGCATTTCACCTGCCATACCTTTCAAAGGTGTGCATTTCACCTTCCATACATTTCAAAGGTGTGCATTTCACCTTCCATACATTTCAAAGGTGTGCATTTCACCTGCCATACATTTCAAAGGTGTGCATTTCACCTGCCATACCTTTCAAAGGTGTGCATTTCACCTGCCATGCATTTGAAAGGTGTGCATTTCACCTTCCATACATTTCAAAGGTGTGTATTTCACCTGCCATACATTTCAAAGGTGTGCATTTCACCTGCCATACATTTCAAAGGTGTGCATTTCACCTTCCATACATTTCAAAGGTGTGCATTTCACCTGCCATACCTTTCAAAGGTGTGCATTTCACCTGCCATACCTTTCAAAGGTGTGCATTTCACCTTCCATACATTTCAAAGGTGTGCATTTCACCTTCCATACATTTCAAAGGTGTGCATTTCACCTGCCATACATTTCAAAGGTGTGCATTTCACCTGCCATACCTTTCAAATGTGTGCATTTCACCTGCCATGCATTTTAACCTCTTGGGGCTAGGTGGGACGCTAGCGTGCCACCTGTGGTGCACTCCATCAACAGCAGGTGCATTTCAAGAGCGGCAAATTTGAATCCAAATAAATGTCAAAATTCAAATTTTTCAAAAATACAACTATGTTACACCATTTGAAAGATAAACATCTCCTTAATCTAACCACGTTTTACGATTTCAAAAAGGTTTTACGGCGAAAGCATAAATTTAGAGTATGTTAGGACAGTACATTTACAAGAGTTGTGTGTAATGTTTTGTCAAGTCAAAGACAGGGTCACCAAAACCATAAAACCAGCTAAAATGATACACTAACCTTTTACAATCTCCATCAGATGACACTCCTAGGACATTATGTTAGACAATGCATGCATTTTTAGTTCTATCAAGTTCATATTTATATACAAAAACAGCGTTTTACTATGGCATTGATGTTGAGGAAATCGTTTCCCTCCAATAACCGGCAGTCAAGTCAGCGTCACAAATTAAATAATTAAAATTAGAAAACATTGGTAAAATATTATATTGTCATTTAAAGAATTATAGATTTACATCTTTTGAACGCAATCAACTTGCCAGATTTAAAAATAACCTTACTGGGAAATCACACTTTGCAATAATCTGAGCACTGTGCCCAGAAAAATACGGCGTTGCGATACAGACTAGACGTCATGTTGGGGAGATCTAAAATCGAAAATACTATGTAAATAATCCATTACCTTTGATTCTCTTCATCAGATGTCACTTCCAGGTATCACAGGTCCATAACGAATGTAGTTTTGTTCAAAAAAGCTCATCATTTATGTCCAAAAATCTCCGTCTCGTTAGCACATGATGTAAGCCAGCCGGACTTCTCGTCATGAACGAGGGGGAAAAATATATTTCCGTTCGTTCAAACATGTCAAACGTTGTATAGCATAAATCATTAGGGCCTTTTTTAACCAGAACATGAATAATATTCAAGGTGGACGAATGCATAGCCTTTTATAACGTATTGGAACGAGGGTACCCAACATGAAGTAGCGCGCCAGGTGTCTAATGGGACATCACCGTTCCATGGCTCTTGTTCGGTCAGATCTCCCTCCAGAAGACTCAAAACACTTTGTAAAGGCTGGTGACATCTAGTGGAAGCAATAGGAAGTGCCAAAATATTCCTAAACCCCTGTGTTTTTCAATGGGATAGGTTTAAAGTCAATACAACACATCAGGTATCCACTTCCTGTCAGAAAATGTCTCAGGGTTTTGCCTGCCAAATGAGTTCTGTTATACTCACAGACACCATTCAAACAGTTTTGGAAACTTTAGAGTGTTTTCTATCCATATATAATAAGTATATGCATATTCTAGTTACTGGGTAGGATTAGTAACCAGATTAAATCGGGTACATTTTTTTTATCCAGACGTGCAAATGCTGCCCCCTAGACCCAACAGGTTAATGGTTTGCATTTCACTTGCCATACCTTTCAAAGGTGTGCATTTCACCTTCCATACATTTCAAAGGTGTGCATTTCACCTGCCATACATTTCAAAGGTGTGCATTTCACCTGCCATACATTTCAAAGGTGTGCATTTCACCTGCCATACATTTCAAAGGTGTGCATTTCACCTGCCATACCTTTCAAAGGTGTGTATTTCACCTGCCATGCATTTCAAAGGTGTGCATTTCACCTTCCATACATTTCAAAGGTGTGTATTTCACCTGTCATACCTTTCAAAGGTGTGCATTTCACCTGCCATACCTTTCAAAGGTGTGCATTTCACCTGCCATACCTTTCAAAGGTGTGCATTTCACCTTACATACATTTCAAAGGTGTGCATTTCACCTTCCATACATTTCAAAGGTGTGCATTTCACCTGCCATACATTTCAAAGGTGTGCATTTCACCTGCCATGCCTTTCAAATGTGTGCATTTCACCTGCCATGCATTTTAATGGTTTGCATTTCACTTGCCATACCTTTCAAAGGTGTGCATTTCACCTTCCATACATTTCAAAGGTGTGCATTTCACCTGCCATACATTTCAAAGGTGTGCATTTCACCTGCCATACCTTTCAAAGGTGTGCATTTCACCTACCATACCTTTCAAAGGTGTGCATTTCACCTTCCATACATTTCAAAGGTGTGCATTTCACCTTCCATACATTTCAAAGGTGTGCATTTCACCTTCCATACATTTCAAAGGTGTGCATTTCACCTGCCATGCCTTTCAAATGTGTGCATTTCACCTGCCATGCATTTTAATGGTGTGTATATCACCTGCCATACCTTTCAAAGGTGTGCATTTCACCTTCCATACATTTCAAAGGTGTGCATTTCACCTGCCATACATTTCAAAGGTGTGCATTTCACCTGCCATACATTTCAAAGGTGTGCATTTCACCTTCCATACATTTCAAAGGTGTGCATTTCACCTGCCATACTTTTCAAAGGTGTGCATTTCACCTTCCATACATTTCAAAGGTGTGCATTTCACCTGTCATACCTTTCAAAGGTGTGCATTTCACCTGCCATACCTTTCAAAGGTGTGCATTTCACCTACCATACCTTTCAAAGGTGTGCATTTCACCTGCCATACATTTCAAAGGTGTGCATTTCACCTGCCATACATTTCAAAGGTGTGCATTTCACCTTCCATACATTTCAAAGGTGTGCATTTCACCTGCCATACCTTTCAAAGGTGTGCATTTCACCTGCCATACTTTTCAAAGGTGTGCATTTCACCTTCCATACATTTCAAAGGTGTGCATTTCACCTGCCATACCTTTCAAAGGTGTGCATTTCACCTGCCATACCTTTCAAAGGTGTGCATTTCACCTACCATACCTTTCAAAGGTGTGCATTTCACCTTCCATACATTTC
Source organism: Salmo salar (assembly GCF_905237065.1). NCBI lineage: Eukaryota > Metazoa > Chordata > Actinopteri > Salmoniformes > Salmonidae > Salmo > Salmo salar. Next base: position 128,603 of record NW_025550915.1, on the reverse strand, counting down.
AAAGGTGTGCATTTCACCTTCCATACATTTCAAAGGTGTGCATTTCACCTTCCATACATTTCAAAGGTGTGCATTTCACCTGCCATACCTTTCAAATGTGTGCATTTCACCTGCCATGCATTTTAATGGTGTGAAAATCACCTGCCATACCTTTCAAAGGTGTGCATTTCACCTTCCATACATTTCAAAGGTGTGCATTTCACCTGCCATACATTTCAAAGGTGTGCATTTCACCTGCCATACCTTTCAAAGGTGTGCATTTCACCTTCCATACATTTCAAAGGTGTGCATTTCACCTTCCATACATTTCAAAGGTGTGCATTTCACCTTCCATACATTTCAAAGGTGTGCATTTCACCTGCCATACCTTTCAAAGGTGTGCATTTCACCTGTCATACCTTTCAAAGGTGTGCATTTCACCTGCCATACTTTTCAAAGGTGTGCATTTCACCTGCCATACCTTTCAAAGGTGTGCATTTCACCTTACATACATTTCAAAGGTGTGCATTTCACCTTCCATACATTTCAAAGGTGTGCATTTCACCTGCCATACATTTCAAAGGTGTGCATTTCACCTGCCATACCTTTCAAATGTGTACATTTCACCTGCCATGCATTTTAATGGTTTGCATTTCACTTGCCATACCTTTCAAAGGTGTGCATTTCACCTGCCATACCTTTCAAAGGTTGCATTTCACCTACCATACCTTTCAAAGGTGTGCATTTCACCTGCCATACATTTCAAAGGTGTGCATTTCACCTGCCATACATTTCAAAGGTGTGCATTTCAACTTCCATACATTTCAAAGGTGTGCATTTCACCTGCCATACCTTTCAAAGGTGTGCATTTCACCTGCCATACTTTTCAAAGGTGTGCATTTCACCTTCCATACATTTCAAAGGTGTGCATTTCACCTGCCATACCTTTCAAAGGTGTGCATTTCACCTGCCATACCTTTCAAAGGTGTGCATTTCACCTGCCATACCTTTCAAAGGTCTGCATTTCACCTGCCATGCATTTTAATGGTTTGCATTTCACTTGCCATACCATTCAAAGGTGTGCATTTCACCTTCCATACATTTCAAAGGTGTGCATTTCACCTGCCATACCTTTCAAAGGTGTGCATTTCACCTGTCATACCTTTCAAAGGTGTGCATTTCACCTGCCATACCTTTCAAAGGTGTGCATTTCACCTACCATACCTTTCAAAGGTGTGCATTTCACCTGCCATACATTTCAAAGGTGTGCATTTCACCTGCCATACATTTCAAAGGTGTGCATTTCACCTGCCATACATTTCAAAGGTGTGCATTTCACCTGCCATACCTTTCAAAGGTGTGCATTTCACCTGCCATACTTTTCAAAGGTGTGCATTTCACCTTCCATACATTTCAAAGGTGTGCATTTCACCTTCCATACATTTCAAAGGTGTGCATTTCACCTGCCATACATTTCAAACGTGTGCATTTCACCTGCCATACATTTCAAAGGTGTTCATTTCACCTGCCATACATTTCAAAGGTGTGCATTTCACCTGCCATACCTTTCAAAGGTGTGCATTTCACCTACCATACATTTCAAATGTGTGCTTTTCACCTGCCATGCATTTTAATGGTGTGCATTTCACCTGCCATACCTTTCAAAGGTGTGCATTTCACCTGCCATGCATTTTAATGGTGTGCATTTCACCTGCCATACATTTCAAAGGTGTGCATTTCACCTTCCATACATTTCAAAGGTGTGCATTTCACCTGCCATACCTTTCAAAGGTGTGCATTTCACTTGCCATACATTTCAAAGGTGTGCATTTCACCTGCCATACCTTTCAAAGGTGTGCATTTCACCTGCCATACTTTTCAAAGGTGTGCATTTCACCTTCCATACATTTCAAAGGTGTGCATTTCACCTGCCATACCTTTCAAAGGTGTGCATTTCACCTGCCATACATTTCAAAGGTGTGCATTTCACCTGCCATACCTTTCAAAGGTGTGCATTTCACCTGCCATACCTTTCAAAGGTGTGCATTTCACCTGCCATACATTTCAAAGGTGTGCATTTCACCTGCCATACATTTCAAAGGTGTGCATTTCACCTTCCATACATTTCAAAGGTGTGCATTTCACCTTCCATACATTTCAAAGGTGTGCTTTTCACCTGCCATACATTTCAAAGGTGTGCATTTCACCTGCCATACCTTTCAAATGTGTGCATTTCACCTGCCATGCATTTTAATGGTGTGCATATCACCTGCCATACCTTTCAAAGGTGTGCATTTCACCTTCCATACATTTCAAAGGTGTGCATTTCACCTGCCATACATTTCAAAGGTGTGCATTTCACCTGCCATACCTTTCAAAGGTGTGCATTTCACCTTCCATACATTTCAAAGGTGTGCATTTCACCTTCCATACATTTCAAAGGTGTGCATTTCACCTTCCATACATTTCAAAGGTGTGCTTTTCACCTGCCATACATTTCAAAGGTGTGCATTTCACCTGCCATACCTTTCAAATGTGTGCATTTCACCTGCCATGCATTTTAATGGTGTGCATATCACCTGCCATACCTTTCAAAGGTGTGCATTTCACCTTCCATACATTTCAAAGGTGTGCATTTCACCTGCCATACATTTCAAAGGTGTGCATTTCACCTGCCATACCTTTCAAAGGTGTGCATTTCACCTGCCATGCATTTTAATGGTGTGCATTTCACCTGCCATACCTTTCAAAGGTGTGCATTTCACCTGCCATGCATTTTAATGGTGTGCATTTCACCTGCCATACATTTCAAAGGTGTGCATTTCACCTTCCATACATTTCAAAGGTGTGCATTTCACCTGCCATACCTTTCAAAGGTGTGCATTTCACCTGCCATACATTTCAAAGGTGTGCATTTCACCTGCCATACCTTTCAAAGGTGTGCATTTCACCTGCCATACCTTTCAAAGGTGTGCATTTCACCTGCCATACATTTCAAAGGTGTGCATTTCACCTGCCATACCTTTCAATGGTGTACATTTCACCTACCATACCTTTCAAATGTGTGCATTTCACCTGCCATGAATTTTAATGTTGTGCATTTCACCTGCCAGACCTTTGAAAGGTGTGCATTTCACCTGCCATACCTTTCAAAGGTGAGCATTTCACCTTCCATACATTTCAAAGGTGTGCATTTCACCTGCCATACCTTTCAAAGGTGTGCATTTCAACCAACCATACATTTCAAATGTGTGCATTTCACCTGCCATGCATTTTAATGGTGTGCATTTCACCTGCCATACCTTTCAAATGTGTGCATTTCACCTGCCATGCATTTTAATGGTGTGCATTTCACCTGCCATACATTTCAAAGGTGTGCATTTCACCTTCCATACATTTCAAAGGTGTGCATTTCACCTGCCATACCTTTCAAAGGTGTGCATTTCACCTGCCAAACCTTTCAAAGGTGTGCATTTCACCTGCCATACCTTTCAAAGGTGTGCATTTCACCTGCCATACATTTCAAAGGTGTGCATTTCACCTGCCATACCTTTCAAAGGTGTGCATTTCACTTGCCATACATTTCAAAGGTGTGCATTTCACCTGCCATACCTTTCAAAGGTGTGCATTTCACCTGCCATACTTTTCAAAGGTGTGCATTTCACCTTCCATACATTTCAAAGGTGTGCATTTCACCTGCCATACCTTTCAAAGGTGTGCATTTCACCTGCCATACATTTCAAAGGTGTGCATTTCACCTGCCATACCTTTCAAAGGTGTGCATTTCACCTGCCATACCTTTCAAAGGTGTGCATTTCACCTGCCATACATTTCAAAGGTGTGCATTTCACCTGCCATACATTTCAAAGGTGTGCATTTCACCTTCCATACATTTCAAAGGTGTGCATTTCACCTTCCATACATTTCAAAGGTGTGCTTTTCACCTGCCATACATTTCAAAGGTGTGCATTTCACCTGCCATACCTTTCAAATGTGTGCATTTCACCTGCCATGCATTTTAATGGTGTGCATATCACCTGCCATACCTTTCAAATGTGTGCATTTCACCTTCCATACATTTCAAAGGTGTGCATTTCACCTGCCATACTTTTCAAAGGTGTGCATTTCACCTGCCATACCTTTCAAATGTGTTCATTTCACCTGCCATACCTTTCAAAGGTGTGCATTTCACCTGCCATACTTTTCAAAGGTGTGCATTTCACCTTCCATACATTTCAAAGGTGTGCATTTCACCTGCCATACATTTCAAAGGTGTGCATTTCACCTGCCATACATTTCAAAGGTGTTCATTTCACCTGCCATACCTTTCAAAGGTGTGCATTTCACCTGCCATACTTTTCAAAGGTGTGCATTTCACCTTCCATACATTTCAAAGGTGTGCATTTCACCTGCCATACCTTTCAAAGGTGTGCATTTCACCTGCCATACCTTTCAAAGGTGTGCATTTCACCTGCCATACCTTTCAAAGGTGTGCATTTCACCTGCCATAACTTTCAAAGGTGTGCATTTCACCTTCCATACATTTCAAAGGTGTGCATTTCACCTTCCATACATTTCAAAGGTGTGCATTTCACCTGCCATACCTTTCAAAGGTGTGCATTTCACCTGCCATGCATTTTAATGGTGTGCATTTCACCTGCCATACCTTTCAAAGGTGTGCATTTCACCTTCCATACATTTCAAAGGTGTGCATTTCACCTGCCATACATTTCAAAGGTGTGCATTTCACCTGCCATACATTTCAAAGGTGTGCATTTCACCTGCCATACATTTCAAAGGTGTGCATTTCACCTGCCATACATTTCAAAGGTGTGCATTTCACCTGCCATACATTTCAAAGGTGTGCATTTCACCTGCCATACCTTTCAAATGTGTGCATTTCACCTGCCATGCATTTTAATGGTGTGCATTTCACCTGCCATACCTTTCAAAGGTGTGCATTTCACCTTCCATACATTTCAAAGGTGTGCATTTCACCTGCCATACATTTCAAAGGTGTGCATTTCACCTGCCATACATTTCAAAGGTGTGCATTTCACCTGCCATACATTTCAAAGGTGTGCATTTCACCTGCCATACCTTTCAAAGGTGTGCATTTCACCTGCCATACATTTCAAAGGTGTGCATTTCACCTGCCATACATTTCAAAGGTGTGCATTTCACCTTCCATACATTTCAAAGGTGTGCATTTCACCTGCCATACCTTTCAAAGGTGTGCATTTCACCTGCCATACATTTCAAAGGTGTGCATTTCACCTGCCATACATTTCAAAGGTGTGCATTTCACCTGCCATACCTTTCAAAGGTGTGCATTTCACCTGCCATACCTTTCAAAGGTGTGCATTTCACCTGCCATACCTTTCAAAGGTGTGCATTTCACCTGCCATGCATTTTAATGGTGTGCATTTCACCTGCCATACCTTTCAAAGGTGTGCATTTCACCTGCCATACATTTCAAAGGTGTGCATTTCACCTGCCATACCTTTCAAAGGTGTGCATTTCACCTGCCATACCTTTCAAAGGTGTGCATTTCACCTGCCATACATTTCAAAGGTGTGCATTTCACCTGCCATACATTTCAAAGGTGTGCATTTCACCTGCCATACATTTCAAAGGTGTGCATTTCACCTGCCATACATTTCAAAGGTGTGCATTTCACCTGCCATACATTTCAAAGGTGTGCATTTCACCTGCCATACCTTTCAAAGGTGTGCATTTCACCTGCCATACATTTCAAAGGTGTGCATTTCACCTGCCATACATTTCAAAGGTGTGCATTTCACCTTCCATACATTTCAAAGGTGTGCATTTCACCTGCCATACATTTCAAAGGTGTGCATTTCACCTGCCATACATTTCAAAGGTGTGCATTTCACCTGCCATACATTTCAAAGGTGTGCATTTCACCTGCCATACCTTTCAAAGGTGTGCATTTCACCTACCATACATTTCAAAGGTGTGCATTTCACCTGCCATGCATTTTAATGGTGTGCATTTCACCTGCCATACCTTTCAAAGGTGTGCATTTCACCTGCCATGCATTTTCAATGGTGTGCATTTCACCTGCCATACATTTCAAAGGTGTGCATTTCACCTTCCATACATTTCAAAGGTGTGCATTTCACCTGCCATACATTTCAAAGGTGTGCATTTCACCTGCCATACATTTCAAAGGTGTGCATTTCACCTGCCATACCTTTCAAAGGTGTGCATTTCACCTGCCATACATTTCAAAGGTGTGCATTTCACCTGCCATACATTTCAAAGGTGTGCATTTCACCTGCCATACATTTCAAAGGTGTGCATTTCACCTGCCATACATTTCAAAGGTGTGCATTTCACCTGCCATACCTTTCAAAGGTGTGCATTTCACCTGCCATACCTTTCAAAGGTGTGCATTTCACCTGCCATACATTTCAAAGGTGTGCATTTCACCTGCCATACATTTCAAAGGTGTGCATTTCACCTTCCATACATTTCAAAGGTGTGCATTTCACCTTCCATACATTTCAAAGGTGTGCATTTCACCTGCCATACATTTCAAAGGTGTGCATTTCACCTGCCATACATTTCAAATGTGTGCATTTCACCTGCCATGCATTTCAAAGGTGTGCATTTCACCTGCCATACCTTTCAAGGTGTGCATTTCACCTTCCATACATTTCAAAGGTGTGCATTTCACCTGCCATACATTTCAAAGGTGTGCATTTCACCTGCCATACCTTTCAAAGGTGTGCATTTCACCTGCCATACCTTTCAAAGGTGTGCATTTCACCTTCCATACATTTCAAAGGTGTGCATTTCACCTGCCATACATTTCAAAGGTGTGCATTTCACCTGCCATGCATTTCAATGGTGTGCATTTCACCTGCCATACCTTTCAAATGTGTGCATTTCACCTGCCATGCATTTTAATGGTGTGCATTTCACCTGCCATACCTTTCAAAGTTGTGCATTTCACCTTCCATACATTTCAAAGGTGTGCATTTCACCTGCCATACATTTCAAAGGTGTGCATTTCACCTGCCATACCTTTCAAATGTGTGCATTTCACCTGCCATGCATTTTAATGGTGTGCATTTCACCTGCCATACCTTTCAAAGGTGTGCATTTCACCTTCCATACATTTCAAAGGTGTGCATTTCACCTTCCATACATTTCAAAGGTGTGCATTTCACCTTCCATACATTTCAAAGGTGTGCATTTCACCTGCCATACATTTCAAAGGTGTGCATTTCACCTGCCATACATTTCAAAGGTGTGCATTTCACCTGCCATACATTTCAAAGGTGTGCATTTCACCTGCCATACCTTTCAATGGTGTGCATTTCACCTACCATACCTTTCAAATGTGTGCATTTCACCTGCCATGCATTTTAATGGTGTGCATTTCACCTGCCATACATTTCAAAGGTGTGCATTTCACCTTCCATACATTTCAAAGGTGTGCATTTCACCTGCCATACCTTTCAAAGGTGTGCATTTCACCTGCCATACATTTCAAAGGTGTGCATTTCACCTGCCATACCTTTCAAAGGTGTGCATTTCACCTGCCATACCTTTCAAAGGTGTGCATTTCACCTGCCATACATTTCAAAGGTGTGCATTTCACCTGCCATACCTTTCAATGGTGTGCATTTCACCTGCCATACCTTTCAAAGGTGTGCATTTCACCTGCCATGCATTTCAATGGTGTGCATTTCACCTGCCAGACCTTTCAAAGGTGTGCATTTCACCTGCCATACCTTTCAAAGGTGTGCATTTCACCTTCCATACATTTCAAAGGTGTGCATTTCACCTGCCATACATTTCAAAGGTGTGCATTTCACCTGCCATACCTTTCAAAGGTGTGCATTTCACCTGCCATGCATTTTAATGGTGTGCATTTCACCTGCCATACCTTTCAAAGGTGTGCATTTCACCTTCCATACATTTCAAAGGTGTGCATTTCACCTGCCATACCTTTCAAAGGTGTGCATTTCACCTTCCATACATTTCAAATGTGTGCATTTCACCTGCCATGCATTTCAATGGTGTGCATTTCACCTGCCATACCTTTCAAAGGTGTGCATTTCACCTGCCATACATTTTAATGGTGTGCATTTCACCTGCCATACATTTCAAAGGTGTGCATTTCACCTTCCATACATTTCAAAGGTGTGCATTTCACCTGCCATACCTTTCAAAGGTGTGCATTTCACCTGCCATACATTTCAAAGGTGTGCATTTCACCTGCCATACCTTTCAAAGGTGTGCATTTCACCTGCCATACCTTTCAAAGGTGTGCATTTCACCTGCCATACCTTTCAAAGGCGTGCATTTCACCTGCCATACATTTCAAAGGTGTGCATTTCACCTGCCATACCTTTCAAAGGTGTGCATTTCACCTGCCATACATTTTAAAGGTGTGCATTTCACCTGCCATACCTTTCAAATGTGTGCATTTCACCTGCCATGCATTTTAATGGTGTGCATTTCACTTGCCATACCTTTCAAAGGTGTGCATTTCACCTGCCATACATTTCAAAGGTGTGCATTTCACCTGCCATACATTTCAAAGGTGTGCATTTCACCTGCCATACATTTCAAAGGTGTGCATTTCACCTGCCATACATTTCAAAGGTGTGCATTTCACCTGCCATACCTTTCAAAGGTGTGCATTTCACCTACCATACATTTCAAATGTGTGCATTTCACCTGCCATGCATTTTAATGGTGTGCATTTCACCTGCCATACATTTCAAAGGTGTGCATTTCACCTGCCATACATTTCAAAGGTGTGCATTTCACCTGCCATACATTTCAAAGGTGTGCATTTCACCTGCCATACATTTCAAAGGTGTGCATTTCACCTTCCATACATTTCAAAGGTGTGCATTTCACCTGCCATACCTTTCAAAGGTGTGCATTTCACCTGCCATACCTTTCAAAGGTGTGCATTTCACCTGCCATACATTTCAAAGGTGTGCATTTCACCTGCCATACCTTTCAAAGGTGTGCATTTCACCTGCCATACCTTTCAAAGGTGTGCATTTCACCTGCCATACATTTCAAAGGTGTGCATTTCACCTGCCATACATTTCAAAGGTGTGCATTTCACCTGCCATACATTTCAAAGGTGTTCATTTCACCTGCCATACATTTCAAAGGTGTGCATTTCACCTGCCATACATTTCAAAGGTGTGCATTTCACCTGCCATACATTTCAAAGGTGTGCATTTCACCTGCCATGCATTTCAAAGGTGTGCATTTCACCTGCCATACATTTCAAAGGTGTGCATTTCACCTTCCATACATTTCAAAGGTGTGCATTTCACCTGCCATACCTTTCAAAGGTGTGCATTTCACCTGCCATACATTTCAAAGGTGTGCATTTCACCTGCCATACATTTCAAAGGTGTGCATTTCACCTGCCATACATTTCAAAGGTGTGCATTTCACCTGCCATACACTTTCAAAGGTGTGCATTTCACCTGCCATACCTTTCAAAGGTGTGCATTTCACCTTCCATACATTTCAAAGGTGTGCATTTCACCTGCCATACATTTCAAAGGTGTGCATTTCACCTGCCATACCTTTCAAATGTGTGCATTTCACCTGCCATACATTTTAAAGGTGTGCATTTCACCTGCCATACCTTTCAAAGGTGTGCATTTCACCTGCCATACCTTTCAAAGGTGTGCATTTCACCTGCCATACATTTCAAAGGTGTGCATTTCACCTTCCATACATTTCAAAGGTGTGCATTTCACCTGCCATACATTTCAAAGGTGTGCATTTCACCTGCCATACCTTTCAAAGTGTGTGCATTTCACCTGCCATGCATTTCAATGGTGTGCATTTCACCTGCCATACCTTTCAAAGGTGTGCATTTCACCTTCCATACATTTCAATGGTGTGCATTTCACCTGCCATACATTTCAAGCGTGTGCATTTCACCTGCCATACATTTCAAAGGTGTGCATTTCACCTGCCATACCTTTCAAAGGTGTGCATTTCACCTACCATACATTTCAAAGGTGTGCATTTCACCTGCCATGCATTTTAATGGTGTGCATTTCACCTGCCATACCTTTCAAAGGTGTGCATTTCACCTGCCATGCATTTTAATGGTGTGCATTTCACCTGCCATACCTTTCAAAGGTGTGCATTTCACCTTCCATGCATTTTAATGGTGTGCATTTCACCTGCCATACATTTCAAAGGTGTGCATTTCACCTGCCATACATTTCAAAGGTGTGCATTTCACCTGCCATACCTTTCAAAGGTGTGCATTTCACCTTCCATACATTTCAAAGGTGTGCATTTCACCTGCCATACATTTCAAAGGTGTGCATTTCACCTGCCATACCTTTCAAAGGTGTGCATTTCACCTGCCATGCATTTTAATGGTGTGCATTTCACCTGCCATACCTTTCAAAGGTGTGCATTTCACCTTCCATACATTTCAAAGGTGTGTATTTCACCTGCCATACATTTCAAAGGTGTGCATTTCACCTGCCATACATTTCAAAGGTGTGCATTTCACCTGCCATACATTTCAAAGGTGTGCATTTCACCTGCCATACCTTTCAAAGGTGTGCATTTCACCTTCCATACATTTCAAAGGTGTGTATTTCACCTGCCATACATTTCAAAGGTGTGCATTTCACCTGCCATACCTTTCAAATGTGTGCATTTCACCTGCCATGCATTTTAATGATGTGCATTTCACTTGCCATACCTTTCAAAGGTGTGCATTTCACCTTCCATACATTTCAAAGGTGTGCATTTCACCTGCCATACATTTCAAAGGTGTGCATTTCACCTGCCATACATTTCAAAGGTGTGCATTTCACCTGCCATACAGTTCAAAGTTGTGCATTTCACCTGCCATACATTTCAAAGGTGTGCATTTCACCTGCCATACTTTTCAAAGGTGTGCATTTCACCTTCCATACATTTCAAAGGTGTGCATTTCACCTGCCATACCTTTCAAAGGTGTGCATTTCACCTGCCATACATTTCAAAGGTGTGCATTTCACCTGCCATACCTTTCAAATGTGTGCATTTCACCTGCCATGCATTTTAATGGTGTGCATTTCACTTGCCATACCTTTCAAAGGTGTGCATTTCACCTTCCATACATTTCAAAGGTGTGCATTTCACCTGCCATACATTTCAAAGGTGTGCATTTCACCTGCCATACATTTCAAAGGTGTGCATTTCACCTGCCATACAGTTCAAAGGTGTGCATTTCACCTGCCATACATTTCAAAGGTGTGCATTTCACCTGCCATACTTTTCAAAGGTGTGCATTTCACCTTCCATACATTTCAAAGGTGTGCATTTCACCTGCCATACATTTCAAAGGTGTGCATTTCACCTTCCATACATTTCAAAGGTGTGCATTTCACCTGCCATACATTTCGAAGGTGTGCATTTCACCTGCCATACATTTAAAGGTGTGTCCATACGTTTCAGCGGTGTTTATGTCCCAGATCCTCATTTGTATGCAGAATGTTTATTGTCAAACGCAAGAACATATTTCCCTGTTTATTTTAAATGTAACAAGAACATATTTCCCTGTTTATTGTAAATGTAACAAGAACATATTTGTCCCATAGCGTTTCTTCAGGGTGTGTCTCCAAGACTGTCTCACGTCCTGTTATTTACCTAGAGATAACAAGGGCAGTGTCCCAAATGACAGTCCATTCCCTATACAGTGCCTTCGGGAAAGTATTCAGACCCCTTGACTTTTCCACATTTTGTTACGTTACAGCCTTATTCTGAAATCGATTAAATCGTTTTTTTCCCCTCATAAATCTACACACAATACCGTCCTGGCGCTTGCTGGACTTTCTTGGGCGCCTTGAAGCCTTCTTCGCAACAATTGAACCGCTCTCTTTGAAGTTCTTGATGATCCTATAAATGGTTGATTTAGGTGCAATCTTACTGGCTGCAATATCCTTGCCTGTGAAGCCTTTTTTGTGCAAAGCAATGATGACGGCACATGTCTGGTTGACAGAGGAAGAACAATGATTCCAAGCAGCACCCTCCTTTTGAAGCTTCCAGTCTGTTATTCGAACTCATTCAGCATGACAGAGTGATCTCCAGCCTTGTCCTCGTCAACACTCACACCTGTGTTAACGAGAGAATCACTGACATGATATCAACTGGTCCTTTTGTGGCAGGGCTGAAATGCAGTGGAAATGTTTTTTGGGGGATTCAGTTCATTTCCATGGCAAAGAGGGACTTTGCAATTAATCGCAATTCATATGATCACTTCATAACATTCTGGAGTATATGTAAATTGCCATCATACATAACTGAAGCAGCAGACTTTGTGAAAATTAATATTTGTGTCATTCTCAAAACTTTTGGCCACGACTGTAGTGCACTATAGAGGGAATAGGGTTCTACAGGGCCCTGGTCTAAAGTAGTGCACTATAAATAGGGAATAGGGTTCTACAGGGCCCTGGTCTAAAGTAGTGCACTATATAAAGGGAATAGGGTTCTATAGGGTCCTGGTCTAAAGTAGTGCACTATATAGGGAATAGGGTTCTACAGGGCCCTGGTCTAAAGTAGTGCACTATATATAGGGAATAGGGTTCTATAGGGTCCTGGTCTAAAGTAGTGCACTATAGAGGGAATAGGGTTCTACAGGGCCCTGGTCTAAAGTAGTGTTACTGTTGTATTCAGCATTTCACTGTGAGGTCTACTACACCTGTTGTATTCAGCATTTCACTGTGAGGTCTACACCTGTTGTATTCAGCATTTCACTGTAAGGTCTACTACACCTGTTGTATTCGGCGCATGTGACAAATAAAATGTTATTTTATTTTATTTGTATTCGTCGATGTTATTCTCGGAGGCTAACCGGAACATATCCCAATCAGTGTGATCAAAACAATCTTGAAGCGTGGATTCCGATTGGTCAGACCAGGGTTGAATAGTTCTTAGCACTTTCTGGTTGAGTTTCTGCCTATAGGAAGGGAGGATCAAAATGGAGACGTGATCAGACTTGCTGAAGGGAGGGCAGGGGCCTTGTAGGGATCCCGGAAGTTGGAGTAGCAGAGTTGAATGGTCGAGTGTTTTAGCAGCGATAGATAGAACTTCAGTAGCGTTTTCCTCAAATTTGCTTTGTTAAAATCCTCAGCTAAAATAAATGTGGGATATGTTGTTTCCAGTTTGCATAAAATTCTTCTAGGGCCGTCGTGGTGTCGGCTTGATGGGGAATATACACGGCTTGACTATAACCTATATACTCAGTCAGTTAGGAAAGCTAAGGCTAGCTTTTTCAACCATAAATTTGCATCCTGTAGCGCTAATTCCAAAAAGTTTTGGGACACTGTAATGTCCATGGAGAATAAGAGCACCTCCTCTCAGCTGCCCACTGCATTGAGGCTAGGAAACACTGTCACCACCAATAAATCTACGATAATCGTTCATTTCAATAAGCATTTTTCTACAGCTGGCCATGCTTTCCACCTAGCTACCCCTACCCGGCAGCTACTCGCCCAAGCTCTCCCCTCCATTTCTCCTTCTCCCAAATCCAGTCAGCTGATGTTCTGAAAGAGCTGCAAAATCTGGATTCCTACAAATCAGCTAGGCTAGACAATCTGGACCCTCTCTTTCTAAAATTAGACCCCTATTACTAGCCTATTCAACCTCTCTTAGATCCCCACAGATTGGAAAGCTGCCGCGGTCATCCCCCTTTTCAAAGGGGGTGACACTCTAGACACAAACTGTTATAGACCTATATCCATCCTACCCTGCCTTTATAAAGTCTTCGAAAGCCAAGTTAATAAACAGATCACTGACCATTTCGAATCCCACCGTACCTTCTCCGCTATGCAATCTGGTTTCCGAGCTGGTTATGGGAGCACCTCAGCCACGCTCAAGGTCCTTAACGATATCATAACCACCATCGATAAAAGACAGCACTGTGCAGCCGTCTTCATCGACCTGGCCATAGCTTTTGAATCTGTCAATCACCGCATTCTTATCAGCAGACTCAATAGCCTTGGATTTTCAAATGACTGCCTCGCCTGGTTCACCAACTACTTCTCAGATAGAGTTCAGTGTGTCAAATCGGAGGGCCTGTTGTCCGGACCTCTAGCAGTCTCTATGGGGGTGCCACAGAGTTCAATTCTCGGGCCGACTCTTTTCTCTGTATAGATTAATGATGTCGCTCTTGCTGCTGGTGATTCTCTGATCCACCTCTACGCAGACCACACCATTCTGTATACATCTGGCCCTTTTTTGTACACTGTGTTAACTTCTTACATCTAGACGTTCCGCTAGCGGAACACCGCTCCAATATCCAATGATAGGGCGTGGCGCGAAATACAAACTCCTTGAAAATCCGAAAACTTCCATTTTTCAAACATATGACTATTTTACACCATTTTAAAGACAAGACTCTCCTTTATCTAACCACACTGTCCGATTTCAAAAAGGCTTTACCACGAAAGCAAAACATTAGATTATGTCAGGAGAGTACCCAGCCAGAAATAATCAGACACCCATTTTTCAAGCTAGCATATAATGTCACAAAAACCAAAACTACAGCTAAATGCAGCACTAACCTTTGATGATCTTCATCAGATGACACTCCTAGGACATTATGTTATACAATACATGCATGTTTTGTTCAATCAAGTTCATATTTATATCAAAAACTAGCTTTTTACATTAGCATGTGACGTTCAGAACTAGCATTCCCACCGAACACTTCCGGTGAATTTACTAAATTACTCACGATAAACGTTCACAAAAAACATAATTATTTTAGGAATTATAGATACAGAACTCCTTTATGCAATCGCGGTGTCCGATTTTAAAATAGCTTTTCGGTGAAAGCACATTTTGCAATATTCTGAGTAGATAGCCCGGCCATCACAGGCTAGCTATTTTGACACCCACCAAGTTTGGCACTCACCAAACTCAGATTTACTATAAGAAAAATTGGATTACCTTTGCTGTTCTTCGTCAGAATGCACTCCCAGGACTTCTACTTCAACAACAAATGTTGGTTTGGTTCCAAATAATCCATAGTTATATCCAAATAGCTGCGTTTTCTTCGTGCGTTCAAGACACTATCCGAAGGGTAACGAAGGGTGACGCGCCCGCGCGTATCGTGACAAAAAAGTTCTAAATATTCCATTACCGTACTTCGAAGCATGTCAAACGCTGTTTAAAATCAATTTTTATGCGATTTTTCTCGTAAAATAGCGATAATATTCCGACCGGGAGTCGTTGTTTTCGTTCAAAGACTGAAAATGTAAAATGGACTCTTCACGTGCACGCACACACCCGTCTCATTGTTCTCAGATCGACCACTATCCAAATGCGCTACTGTTTTTCAGCCATGGACTGCAGAGTCATCATTCAACGTTCTGGCGCCTTCTGAGAGCCTATGGGAGCCTTAGAAAGTGTCACGTTACAGCAGAGATCCTCTGTTTTCAATAAAGATGCCCTAGAAGGCCAAGAAATGGTCAGAGAGGGCACTTTCTGTTTGGAATCTTCTCAGGTTTTGGCCTGCCATATGAGTTCTGTTATACTCACCGACACCATTCAAACAGTTTTAGAAACGTTAGGGTGTTTTCTATCCAAATCAAACAATGATATGCATATTCTAGTTTCTGGGCAGGAGTAATAAACAGATTATCCGGCCGTGAAAATACTGCCCCTATCCATAACAGGTTAACAGACCTCCTAACGAGCTTCAACGCCTTACAACGCTCCTTCTATGGCCTCCAACTGCTTTTAAATGCAAGTAAAACTAAATGCATGCTCTTCAACCGATCGCTGCCCGCACCTGCCCGCCCACCCAGCATCACTACTCTGGACGGTTCTGGCTTACAAATACCTAGGTGTCTGGTTAGACTGTAAGCTCTCCTTCCAGACTCACATTAAACATCTCCAATCCAAAGTTAAATCTAGAATTGGCTTCCTATTTCGCAACAAAGCATCCTTCATTCATGCTGCCAAACATACCCTCGTAAAACTGACCATCCTACCGATCCTCGACTTCGTCGATGTCATTTACAAAATAGCCTCCAATACCCTACTCAATAAACTGGATGCAGTCTATCACAGTGCCATCCGTTTTAACACCAAAGCCCCATATACTACCCACCACTGCGACCTGTACGCTCTCGTTGGCTGGCCATTGCTTCATACTCGTCACCAAACCCACTGGTTCCAGGTCATCTACAAGACCCTGCTTATCTCAGCTCACTGGTCACCATAGCAGCACCCACCTGTAGCACTCGCTCCAGCAGGTATATCTCTCTGGTCACCCCCAAAGCCAATTCCTCCTTTGGCCGTCTCTCCTTCCAGATCTCTGCTGCCAATGACTGGAACGAACTACGAAAATCACTGAAGCTGGAGACTCGTATCTCCCTCACTAGCTTTAAGCACCAGCTGTCAGATTAGCTCACAGATCACTGCACCTGTACATAGCCCATCTATAATTTAGCCCAAACAACTACCTCTTCCCCTACTGTATTTATTTAGTTATTTTGCTCCTTTGCACCCCATTATTTCTATTTCTACTTTGCACTTTCTTCCACTACAAATCTATCATTCCAGTGTTTTACTTGGTGTATTGTATTTACTTTGCCACCATGGAATTTTTTGCCTTTTCCTCCCTTATCTCACCTCATTTGCTCACATTGTATATAGACTTATTTTTCTACTGTATTATTGATTGTATGTTTGTTTTACTCCATGTGTAACTCTGTGTTGTTGTATGTGTCGAACTGCTTTGCTTTATCTTGGCCAGGTCGCAGTTGTAAATGAGAACTTGTTCTCAACTTGCCTACCGGTTAAATAAAGGTGAAAAAAGAGAAAAAAAAACACACAAAAAAAATCGATCACTGTACCTGTACACAGCCAATCTGTAAATAGCATCTACCTCAATCCCCATATTGTTACTTATCCTCTTGCTCTTTTGCACCCCAGTATCTCTACATGCACATCATCATCTGCACATCTATCACTCCAGTGTTAATGTAACGGTCGTCGTATGGAGTGGACCAAACTGCAGCGGGTATATTTATCATCTTCTATTATTTGAAGGAAAAAAAAACAACAAAACACTTACACAAAACAAACGACGAAAACAGTCCCGTAAGGTGCTCAGACTATACAAGGAACAACCACCCACAAACAGAAGAGAAAACTAACCCACTTAAATATGGCCTCCAATTAGAGTCAACGACAACCAGCTGGCTCTAATTGGAGGTCGTTCCAAAACCCAACATAGAAATAGAAAAACCAGAACAACACATAGAAATAGAAAATATAGAACATACACCAAAAACCCCGAAACACACAAAACAAACACCTCCTGCCACGCCCTGACCAAACTACAATAACAAACAACCGCTTTTACTGGTCAGGACGTGACAGTTAATGCTAAATTGTAATTATTTTGCCTCTATGGCTTATTGCCTTACCTCCCTACTCTTCTACATTTGCACACACTGTACATAGATTTTTATTTTGTGTTATTTTCTGTACGCTTCTTTATGTGTAACTCTGTGTTGTTGTTTTTGTCGCACTGCTTTGCTTTATCTTGGCCAGGTCGCAGTTGTAAACGAGAAGTTGTTCTCAACTGGCCTACCTGGTTAAATAAAGTTTCTTTTTTTATTTTTTTTAAATAACCGAAGAGAATTCTCTTGAGAGGTAATACGGTCAGCATTTGATTGTGTGGTATTCTAGGTCGGATGAACAAAAGGACCTGAGTGTTATCACAATCACACCATGAGCTGATCGTACACCACTGCTTTTCTACTTCCCGGAGAGTTCTTTACTCCTGTCTGCGCGATATACTGAGAACCCAGCTGGCCATATGGAAAAAGACAGTATATCCTTAGAGAGCCATGTTTCCGCGAAACAGAATATGTTACAATGCCTGATGTCTCTCTGGAAGGAGATTCTCGCCCTGAGCTCGTCTACTTTATTATCCAGAAACTGAACGTTAAAGAGTGATATACTCGGAAACGGTGGATTGTGTGCCTGTGTCTGACTAGAAGTCCACTCCTTCCCCTCTCTATCTGTCAATCCTTTTCCTCTGTATCTGTCCCTCCTTTATTTCCTCTGTATCTGTCCCTCCTTTATTTTCCTCCGTATCTGTCCCTCCTTTCCCTCTGTATCTGTCAATACTTTTTCTCTGTTTCTGTCCCTCCTTTTCCTTTGTATCTGTCCCTCCTTTTCCTCTGTATCTGTCCCTCCTTTTCCTCTGTATCTGTCCCTCCTTTTCCTCTGTATCTGTCCCTCCTTTTCCTCTGTTTCTGTCCCTCCTTTTCCTCTGTATCTGGCCCTCCTTTATTTTCCTCTGTATCTGTCCCTCCTTTGCCTCTGTATCTGTCCCTCCTTTTCCTCTGTATCTGTCCCTCCTTTTCCTCTGTTTCTGTCCCTCCTTTTCCTCTGTTTCTGTCCCTCCTTTTCCTCTGTTTCTGTCCCTCCTTTTCCTCTGTATCTGGCCCTCCTTTATTTACCTCTATATCTGTCCCTCCTTTTCCTCTGTTTCTGTCCCTCCTTTTCCTCTATATCTGTCCCTCCTTTTCCTCTGTTTCTGTCCCTCCTTTTCCTCTGTTTCTGTCCCTCCTTTTCCTCTGTATCTGTCCCTCCTTTCCCTCTGTATCTGTCCCTCCTTTCCCTCTGTTTCTGTCCCTCCTTTATTTCCCTGTCCCTCCTTTCCCTTTCTGTCCCTCCTTTATTTTACTGTTATAATACCACATGATACTGGTAGCTAGTTGTTACTGCTATTATACCACATGATACTGGTAGCTAGATGTTACTGTTATAATACCACATGATACTGGTAGCCAGTTGTTACTGCTATAATACCACATGATACTGGTAGCTAGTTGTTACTGTTATAATACCACATGATACTGGTAGCTAGTTGTTACTGTTATAATACCACATGATACCATCAGCTAGTTGTTACTGTTATAATACCACATGATACTGGTAGCTAGTTGTTACTGTTATAATACCACATGATACTGGTAGCTAGTTGTTACTGCTATTATACCACATGATACTGGTAGCTAGTTGTTACTGTTATAATACCACATGATACTGGTAGCCAGTTGTTACTGCTATAATACCACATGATACTGGTAGCTAGTTGTTACTGCTATAATACCACATGATACTGGTAGCTAGTTGTTACTATTATAATACCACATGATACTGGTAGCCAGTTGTTTGTGCTGTTGTGGAGTCTGCTGTCCGATAGTGGCAGTAGTTGTGATCCTAAATTGTATTGTGTGCGGTTGAAAGCGGTTTGTTTATTACGCCCCAGCTTTTATGTCGGAGTGATAAATCCCGATTCTGCCACCGTGCAGCGCTCAGAGAACTTGATCGATCGAAGAGGAGCAGAGGGGTTGGAACGAGGAGGAGAGGAGAGGAGAGGAGAGGAGAGGAGAGGAGAGGAGAGGAGAGGAGAGGAGAGGAGAGGAGAGGAGAGGAGAGGAGAGGAGAGGAGAGGAGAGGAGAGGAGAGGAGAGGAGAGGAGAGGAGAGGAGAGGAGAAGGTGGGTGTGTGTGTTTGAGAGAGAGAAGGAGCTGTCCTCTGGGTGTCTGTCACTGCCATTGCTAATTTTGCTGACTGTTCACTCAACTCTTTTACTTTTTGAGGCATGTTTCCCAGGGATTACCAACACACACATGTAACATGTTTTGCTCTATGATGGTCACAAGCTACACAAGAGTCAATAGAAGGTAAGAGGTTCTTCTACATAGAAGATCATAGTAAATCCCAGGTCATAGTGTCTATAATACTGTAAGAGGTTCTTCTACATAGAAGATCATAGTAAATCCCAGGACATAGTGTCTATAATACTGTAAGGGGTTCTTCTACATAGTAAATCCCAGGACATAGTGTCTATAATACTGTAAGGGGTTCTTCTACATAGACCATAGTAAATCCCAGGACATAGTGTCTATAATACTGTAAGGGGTTCTTCTACATAGTAAATCCCAGGACATAGTGTCTATAATACTGTAAGGGGTTCTTCTACATAGACCATAGTAAATCCCAGGACATAGTGTCTATAATACTGTAAGGGGTTCTTCTACATAGTAAATCCCAGGACATAGTGTCTATAATACTGTAAGAGGTTCTTCTACATAGAAGATCATAGTAAATCCCAGGTCATAGTGTCTATAATACTGTAAGGGGTTCTTCTACATAGAAGACCATAGTAAATCCCAGGACATAGTGTCTATAATACTGTAAGGGGTACTTCTACTTAGACCATAGTAAATCCCAGGTCATAGTGTCTATAATACTGTAAGGGTTTCCTCTACATAGAAGACCATAGTAAATCCCAGGACATAGTGTCTATAATACTGTAAGGGGTTCCTCTACATAGATCATAGTAAATCCCAGGACATAGTGTCTATAATACTGTAAGGGGTTCCTCTACATAGATCCTAGTAAATCCCAGGACATAGTGTCTATAATACTGTAAGGGGTTCTTCTACATAGACCATAGTAAATCCGAGGACACTGTAAGGTAAAGAACAGGGTAAAACACTTCATTATGAGGTAAAGAACAGGGTAAAACACTTCATTGTGAGGTAAAGAACAGGGTAAAACACTTCATTATGAGGTAAAGAACAGGGTAAAACACTTCATTATGAGGTAAAGAACAGGGTAAAACACTTCATTATGAGGTAAAGAACAGGGTAAAACACTTCATTGTGAGGGAAAGAACAGGGTAAAACACTTCATGATGAGGTCAAGAGAGCTTGTCTTTGGATTACTCTTCTACAGACTGGAAGCCCCTGATTAAGTAAGCCGTGTTATCGACAAGTACGTTTCGCTATCCACAACGTCCCTGACTTCCTAGGAGATCACATTCATGGTGAACGCAGCAGATGTAGGCTCAAGTGGAAATATCCTTTACAACATCCAACACAATGCGCTTTCCTGCCACGCGCCTTTGAATTGAATTCAAGTTCAGTGCTTCAATGGAGATGCTGGGGGTCTCAGCCTCGTGAACACCTGAGCTAGGATCTGTAATATTATCATCAACTTACTTCAATGACTCAGAGTGTACCACATGAGACGTGAGTCATGAGAGCTGAGTCATGAGAGCTGAGTCATGAGAGCTGAGTCATGACAGCTGAGTCATGACAGCTGAGTCATGAGAGCTGAGTCATGATAGGTGAGTGGCGCAGCGGTCTAAGGCACTGCATCTCTAGTGCTAAGAGATGTCACTACAGTCCCTGGTTTGAATCCAGGCTGTATCACATCCGGTCGTGATTGGGAGTTCCACAGGGCGGCGGCGCACAATTGGTCCAGTGTCGTCCTGGTTTTGCCGGGGTAGCCGTAAACAATTCTTCCTTTCTTTCAATTATTATTTTGGTAGGCCGTCATTGTAAATAAGAATTTGTTCTTAACTGACTTGCCTAATAAAATAACCTAAACAACAATTTCCATCAACAGGTTTGAGTGTAAATGCGTAACTTTTTTTTTTTTTTTTTTACTAAAACGTTATCCCTATTCTCTTTATAGTGCACTACTTCTGACCAAACCCTTATAGGACCAAGTGCACTACCGTATGCAGGAAATAGGGGTTCCATTTGGTACGCAAGCCTCCTCCTCTCTTGTGTACAGGGACCAAACTGCTGATTACTGGCTGAATGTGTTATCTAGATTCTGGAGCGGTACCCTGAGGTACCACGTCTCTAAAGAATAATAATTTTAAAAAAGGGACCGGTTTGGCACATAGATCATATCTAAGGCCCTTGCCCCAACCCAAACAATATAAATGAATATCAGCAAAAAACTAGGCCAAGGCTGAATCAGAATTTCAAGAGTACATTTTTATTTAGACATGCAATTTTGGCAGTAACCACAACCAGAATATCAATCATAGTATGTTATTGTGATGTGGTGGATGGAGAGAGAGTCAGGAGACAGAGAGAGGAGGGGGGGAGAAAGACACACAGAGGGGGTGAGAGAGACAGAGAGGGAGGAAAGAGAGAGACAGAGAGAGAGAGAAAGGGGGGAGAGATAGAGACACACAGAGATAGAGACAGAGGGAGGGTAGGAAAGAGACAGAGTGAGAGAAAGGGGGGGAGAGAGAGAGAGAGAGAGAGAGAGAGAGAGAGAGAGAGAGAGGGGAGAGACACAAGCAAGAGACACACAAAGAGAGAGACTGGGAGAGAGACACAGAGAGATAGAGAGAGTCAGAGGGAGGGAAGAAGAGAGAGAGAGGGGGAGACAGAGGAGGGAAGGAAAGAGACAGAGAGAGAGACAAGGGGGAGATATAGAGACACAAAGAGAGAGAGGGGGGAGAGAGAGACACAGAGATAGTGGAGAGAGAGACACAGAGATAGGGGAGAGAGAGAGAGACACAGAGAGAGAGAGGGGGAGAGAGAGAGACACACACACAGTGAGAGAGAGAATGTAACGTGTAACAGAGTTAAGAACGTGCCGTAAGCTCGCCCCCAACCCTAGCTCGAAATGTCACGGATGGAGGAATCCAAGAAGTACCTTTTGAGTGTCTTAAAACCCTTTGGTACGTTGTCAAGGAGGGCGGTCATGTGTGTTATGAAGTATGGCAGTAGTGTGGGGCAGTCGGTCAGTCACTGGAGGAAACTACACTGTTAACAGCAGCACGTTGATGTAGGTTTCACTCGTGCCGTGACCCGGATCAGCAGTTGGACTCAGCAGACGGGGTAGTTTGCTGTTTAGTTTTAGTTATAGTTATAGTTTTGTTTAATTTGTTTAGTTCGTTTAGTTCAGTTAGTTAGTTAGTTTAGTTAGTTCATTTAGTTTGTTTAGTTTAGTTTGTTTAGTTTAGGGTGAGTGTCACAGAGTTAAAAACGTATCGTAAACTGACTTGGTTGTAGGGACGAAGCCGTACTTTTCCTGTTTGGTAAAAACGTTCTGAGAACAGAAGTGAACATTTTTGCCTGTTCTGGGAACGTTTATTTGTAGTTTGCAGGGAGGTACGAGAACGTTTATTTGTGGTTTGCAGGGAGGTACGAGAACATTTATTTGTAGTTTGCAGGGAGGCACGAGAACGTTTATTTGTAGTTTGCAGGGAGGTATGAGAACGTTTATTTGTAGTTTGCAGGGAGGTATGAGAACGTTTATTTGTAGTTTGCAGGGAGGTACGAGAACGTTTATTTGTAGTTTGCAGGGAGGTACGAGAACGTTTATTTGTAGTTTGCAGGGAGGTACGAGAACGTTTATTTGTAGTTTGCAGGGAGGTACGAGAACGTTTATTTGTAGTTTGCAGGGAGGTATGAGAACGTTTATTCGTAGTTTGCAGGGAGGTACGAGAACGTTTTACTCTGGTTCCTTCAACGTTTTTTACCTGGAAGTTTTTATTTATGCTCTAAGAACAAAAAAAAAAATGGGAGGTTATTTAGAGTTTCTTTTTTTTTAATAACTTTCTTGAAACATTCACTAAATGTTTCAATAAAGCCTTTTAATAACACTGGGCTAACTTTTTTTTTTATCCAAGTACAGATAGAAATGCTTAGGCATGAATCATCCAAACGTAAAATTGTTGTTGTGACACGGCATCAGTGAGATTCAAGCCTATGAATCTTCTCTTGTTTAGGGAATTAGTTCAGAATGGAGTTAGCAGGTCATGATTTTTTTTTTACACGTACAAAGCTGTTCATTTTAGTCTATTAAAACAGATCCCATCTCAATGGGAACAAGAACTCATTAAGATCAGGTGTAGCAAATTGGTGAGGGGTGAACACACTTTTAACAAGATAGAGGCTAGAGAGAGTTTTGTTGAAGCTGAAGAAGGGAATGTACATTCCGAAAGTATTCAGACCCCTTGACTTTTTCCTCATTTTGTTACGTTACAGACTTTTTCTAAAATGGATTAAATAAAAACATTTCGTCATAATGGGGTGGCAGCGTAGCTTAGTGGTTAGAGCATTGGACCAGTAACCTATAAAGGTTGCAAGTTCAAATCCCCGAGCTGACAAGGTAAAAATCTGTCGTTCTACCCCTGAACAAGGCAGTTAACCCGCTGTTCCTAGGCTGGCCGTCATTGTAAATAAGAATTTGTTCTTAACTGACTTGCCTAGTTAGAGTTTTTATTTAACTACACACAATACCACATAATTCATTTTTGCAACTGTATTAAAAATAAAAAAACAAATACTACATTTCCATAAGTATTCAGACCCTTTGCTATGTGTCACAAAATTGAGTTCAGGTGCATCCTGTTTCCATTGATCATCCTTGAGATGTTTATACAACTTGATTTGAGTCCACCTGTGGTATATTCAATTAACTGGACATGATTTGGAAAGACACACACCAGTCTATACTGTATAAGGTCCCACAATTGACAGTGCATGTCAGAGCAAAGTCATGAGGTTGAAGGAATTGTCCGTAGAGCTTCGAGACAGGATTGTGTCGAGGCACAGATCTGGGGAAGGGTACCAAAACATTTCTCCAGCATTGACAGTCCCCAAGAACACAGTGACTTCCATCATTCTTAAATGAAAGAAGTTTGGACCCACCAAGGCTCTTCCAAAAGCTGGCCGCCTGGCCAAACTGAGCAATCGGGGGGAGAAGGGCCTTGGTCAGGGAGGTAACCAAGAACCCGATGGTCACTCTGACAGAGCTCCAGAGTTCCTCTGTGGAGATGGGAGAACCTTCCAGAAGAACAACCATCTCTGCAGCACTCCACCAATCAGGCTTCAACAAAGTATTGAATAAAGTGTCTGAATTCTTATGTAAATGTGACATGTAATTATTATTATTTTTTTTTATAAATTAGCAGAAATTATAAAAAAAAAAAAATGGTTTTTTGCTTTGTCATTATGGGGAGTTGTGTGTAGATTGATGGGGGGGTGTCACGCTTGTTGAAATGAGTGGACCAAGGCGCAGCGTGCGTAGAGTTCCACATTATCTTTAATAGTGAAACTTACAACCAAAACAACAAAGAATATAACAAACGTGCAGTATTGCAGTGCACAAGGCAACTATACAAAAAACAATATCCCACAAACAACAGGTGGGAAAAGGCTGCCTAAATATGATCCCCAATCAGAGACAACGATAGACAACTGCCTCTGATTGGGAACCATACCAGGTACAACATAGAAAAGGAAAAACTAGGCTTCCCACCCTAGTCAAACCCAACCAAAAGAGAGAAATTAAAGGTTCTCTAAGGTCAGGGCTTGACAGGGGTGGAAAAAAATAACTATTTAATCAATTTTAGAACAAGGCTGTAACGTAACAAAATGTTGAACAATTCAAGGAATCTGAATACTTTCCGAATACACTGGATATGTTTTGAAAATAACATTTTTAGAATGTTCTTTGAATGTTACACTTTTTTATATTTTTTTATAGGTTTTTATGGAAAATATTCTTAACGTTCTCGGATCAATTTGAGAACATGACTTTAAATAGAACCCTGAGAAAAGGCCCGGGGAACAGTGGGTTAACTGCCTTACTCAGGGCCTGGGGAACAGTGGGTTAACTGCCTTACTCAGGGCCCGGGGAACAGCGGGTTAACTGCCTTGTTCAGGGCCCGGGGAACAGCGGGTTAACTGTCTTGTTCAGGGGCAGAATGACAGATTTTTACATTGTCAGCTCAGGGATTCAATCTAGCAACCTTTTAGGTAACTGGCCCAACGCTCTAATCACTAGGCTACCTGTCACCCCATCTTTAGGATCATGTTACAGAGTAACAAGGTATTGATCATTAGGATCATACTACAGAGTAACAAGGTATTGATTATTAGGATCATGTTACAGAGTAACAAGGTATTGATCATTAGGATCATACTACAGAGTAACAAGGTATTGATTATTAGGATCATGTTACAGAGTAACAAGGTATTAATTATTAGGATCATGTTACAGAGTAACAAGGTATTGATTATTAGGATCATATTAGAGAGTAACAAGTTATTGATCTTTAGGATCATATTACAGAGTAACAAGGTATTGATCATTAGGATCATGTTACAGAGTAACAAGGTATTGATTATTAGGATCATACTACAGAGTAACAAGGTATTGATCATTATGATCATATTACAGAGTAACAAGGTATTGATTATTAGGATCATATTACAGAGTAACAAGGTATTGATTATTAGGATCATGTTACAGAGTAACAAGGTATTGATTATTAGGATCATATTAGAGAGTAACAAGGTATTGATCATTAGGATCATGTTACAGAGTAACAAGGTCTTGATTATTATTATCATATTACGGAGTAACAAGGTATTGATCATTAGGATCATATTACAGAGTAACAAGGTATTGATCATTAGGATCATATTACAGAGTAACAAGGTATTGATCATTAGGATCATACTACAGAGTAACAAGGTATTGATCATTAGGATCATGTTACAGATTAACAAGGTATTGATCATTAGGATCATGTTACAGAGTAACAAGGTATTGATCATTAGGATCATATTACAGAGTAACAAGGTATTGATCATTAGGATCATACTACAGAGTAACAAGGTATTGATCATTAGGATCATGTTACAGATTAACAAGGTATTGATCATTAGGATCATGTTACAGAGTAACAAGGTATTGATCATTAGGATCATACTACAGAGTAACAAGGTATTGATTATTAGGATCATACTACAGAGTAACAAGGTATTGATTATTATTATCATATTACAGAGTAACAAGGTATTGATCATTAGGATCATATTACAGAGTAACAAGGTATTGATCATTAGGATCATACTACAGAGTAACAAGGTATTGATCATTAGGATCATGTTACAGATTAACAAGGTATTGATCATTAGGATCATGTTACAGAGTAACAAGGTATTGATTATTATTATCATATTACAGAGTAACAAGGTATTGATTATTATTATCATACTACAGAGTAACAAGGTATTGATTATGAGGATCATATTACAGAGTAACAAGGTATTGATTATTATTATCATACTACAGAGTAACAAGGTATTGATTATGAGGATCATACTACAGAGTTAAAGTAATAACATGCAAATTAACCACAGGACAACCGTGCAGAGTAACGAACAGGACAAGCTCTAAGAAATATATGGTTCACAACCCTTTGGTACTTTGTCGAAAAGAGGTTTGGTCGTGTGTTGCAGAAGCAGAGGATCACTGGTTCGAGCCCGACGTCAGGCAGTGAAAGTAAAGCTACGCTGTTATCGGCAGCGCGTTGACGTCGGTTTCACACACACACACACACACACACACACACACACACACACACACACACACACTCAGTTCCTCAACAAATCTTGACCCCTCCATATACATTCACCAGCTCTCTGTTTTGTAACTTCCGTGTTTTATTGGAGCCAGAGTATGTGAGTTGAGTTGAAGGGCTGGCAATCCCACTCATTACTCACGGAGAGGTCTTTGCCAACCACTCAGGCAGGCACTCAGTAAAAAAACAAAAAACAAAAAACGGTGCTCCAAATTCTCTCCATTCATTTTAAGGTTTATAAATACCCTTTAACGAACACTCCATATACCTTTTTGTTATTGTTGACTATGTACCATTTGGTTTTAAAGTAGACTTTCATAAGAAGCTTCAACATTTCAACAACATATCGGCAACTGATCCAGGACCTACCGACAGGGCAGGGTGCTGAAAAGGGTATGTTGTCGCTACTCTATTGATGACCAGATGCTTCAGTTGTATCTGGCTTTGTTGCGCTCACAGTGAAATGAACAATGCAGAATTGGAGTGGGAGAGACAGCCAAAATTCCAACAGTTTTTAAGTCCGATCCATGCTCCAGCCAAATTTCGCACGCTCCACTTCTCGCTCCACTCCTCTCCTCTCTCCACTTCTCTCCTCTCCAGCTCCACTCCTCTCTTCTCCACCTCCACTTCTCGCTCCACTCCTCTCTCCACTCCTCTCTCCTCCTCTCTCCGCTCCACTCCTCGCTCCCCTCCTCTCTCCTCTCCTCGCTCCCCTCCTCTCTCCTCGCCTCTCTCCACGCCTCTCTCCACACCTCTCTCCACACCTCTCTCCACTCAGCTCACATCCTCTGATTGAGTTAATGCTGCTCTGCTCTGATCAGTGGTTTTAGTGGTGGAGAGAAGGAGTTGAAAAGAGAGAGAGAGAGAGAGAGAGAGAGAGAGAGAGAGAGAGAGAGAGAGACGAGGGACAGAGAGAGAGAGAGAGAGAGAGAGAGAGGGGAAAAAAGAGAGAGAAAGAGAGAGAGACGAGGGACAGAGAGAGAGAGGTCATGATCAGATAAGCTCCTGCATTTTTCAGCATTTTCTTTAAAAAATATAGATTTAGAGTTAGATAAACTTGGATTTTTTGTCAGGAACATATACAGGATACTACCCTCTACAACACTGTCACCAGGACATATACATTATACTACCCTCCACAACACTATGTCACCAGGACATATACAGGATACTACCCTCTACAACACTATGTCACCAGGACATATACAGGATACTACCCTCCACAACACTATGTCACCAGGACATATACAGGATACTACCCTCCACAACACTATGTCACCAGGACATACGGCTGGCCATGCTTTCCACCTAACTACCCCTACTGCATTCAACAGCACTGCACCCCCCACAGCTACTCGCCCAAGCCTCCCCCATTTCTCCTTCTCCACAATCCATTCAGCTGATGTTCTGAAAGAGCTGCAAAATCTGGACCCCTACAAATCAGCTGGGCTTGACAATCTGGACCCTTTCTTTCAAAAATTATCTGCCGAAATTATTGCAACCCCTATTACTAGCCTGTTCAACCTCTCTTTCGTGTCGTCTGAGATTCCCATAGATTGGAAAGCGGTTGCTGTCATCCCCCTCTTCAAAGGAGGTGACACTCTTGACCCAAATTGCTACAGACCTATATCCATCCTACCCTGCCTTTCTAAGGTCTTTGAAAGCCAAGTCAACAAACAGATTACCGACCATTTCGAATCCCACCGCACCCTCTCCGCTATGCAATCTGGTTTCAGAGCTGGTCATGGGTGCACCTCGGCCACGCTCAAGGTCCTAAACGACATTGTAACCGCCATCGATAAGAAACAATACTGTGTAATAATGTGCTGCCGTATTCATTGACCTGGCCAAAGCTTTTGACTCTGTTAATTAATCACCACATCCTCATCGGCAGACTCAGTAGCCTTGGTTTCTCAAACGATTGCGTCGCCTGGTTCACCAACTACTTCTCTGATAGAGTTCAGTGTGTCAAATCGGAGGGCCTGCTGTCCGGACCTCTGGCAGTCTCTATGGGGGTACCACAGGGTTCAATTCTTGGGTCAACTCTTTTCTCTGTATACATCAATGATGTCGCTCTTGCTGCTGGTGAATCTCTGATCCACCTCTACGCAGACGACACCATTCTGTATACTTCTGGCCCTTCTTTGGACACTGTGTTAACAACCCTCCAGACGAGCTTCAATGCCAACCAACTCTCCTTCCGTGGTCTCCAACTGCTCCTAAATACAAGTCAAACTAAATGCATGCTCTTCAACCGATCGCTGCCTGCACCTGCCCGCATCACTTCTCTGGACGGTTCTGACTTAGAATTTGTGGACAACTACGAATACCTAGGTGTCTGGTTAGACTGTAAACTCTCCTTCCAGACTCACATCAATCATCTCCAATCCAAAGTTAAATCTAGAATTGGCTTCCTATTTCGCAACAAAGCATCCTTCACTCATGCTGCCAAACATACCCTCGTAAAACTGACCATCCTACCAATCCTCGACTTCGGCGATGTCATTTACAAAATAGCCTCCAATACCCTACTCAACAAGCTGGATGCAGTCTATCACAGTGCCATCCGTTTTGTCACCAAAGCCCCATATACTACCCACCACTGCGACCTGTACGCTCTCGTTGGCTGGCCTTCGCTTCATAATCGTCGCCAAACACATTGGCTCCAGGTAATCTACAAGACCCTGCTAGGTAAAGTCCCCCCTTATCTCCGCTCACTGGTCACCATAGCAGCACCCACCTGTAGCACGCGCTCCAGCAGGTATATCTCTCTGGTCACCCCTAAAGCCAACTCCTCCTTTGGTCGTCTCTCCTTCCAGTTCTCTGCTGCCAATGACTGGAACGAACTACAAAAATCTCTGAAACTGGAAACACTTATCTCCCTCACTAGCTTTAAGCACCAGCTATCAGAGCAGCTCCCAGATCACTGCACCTGTACATAGCCCATCTATAATTTAGCCCAAACTACTACCTCTTCCCCTACTGTATTTATTTATTTTATTTATTATTTTGCTCCTTTGCACCATATTATTTATATTTTAACTTTGAACTTTCTTCAAATTATAAATCTACCATTCCAGTGTTTTACTTGCTATACTTTATTTACTTTGCCACCATGGCCTTTTTTGCCTTTACCTCCCTTATCTCACATCATTTGCTCACATTGTATATAGTCTTATTTTTGTCTACTGTAGCATTGATTGTATGTTGTTTTACTCCATGTGTAACTCTGTGTTTTTGTATGTTGTCGAACTGCTTTGCTTTATCTTGGCCAGGTCGCAATTGTAAATGAGAACTTGTTCTCAACTTGCCTACCTGGTTAAATAAAGGTGAAATAAAATAAAATAAAATAAATAAAACATATACAGGATACTACCCTCTACAACACTGTCACCAGGACATATACAGGATACTATCCTCCACAACACTATGTCACCAGGACATATACAGGATACTACCCTCCACAACACTATGTCACCAGGACATATACAGGATACTACCCTCCACAACACTATGTCACCAGGACATATACAGGATACTACCCTCTACAACATAACCTTCACTATGTCACCAGGACATATACAGGATACTACCCTCTACAACACAACCTTTACTATGTCACCAGGACATATACAGGATACTACCCTCTATAACACTATGTCACCAGGACATATACAGGATACTACCCTCCACAACACAACCTTCACTATGTCACCAGGACATATACAGGTTACTACCCTCTACTACATAACCTTCACTAAGTCACCAGGACATATACTGGATACTACGCTCCACAACACAACCTTCACTATGTCACCAGGACATATACAGGATACTACCCTCCACAACACTATGTCACCAGGACATATACAGGATACTACCCTCTACAACATAACCTTCACTATGTCACCAGGACATATACAGGATACTACCCTCTACAACACAACCTTTACTATGTCACCAGGACATATACAGGATACTACCCTCTATAACACTATGTCACCAGGACATATACAGGATACTACCCTCCACAACACAACCTTCACTATGTCACCAGGACATATACAGGTTACTACCCTCTACTACATAACCTTCACTAAGTCACCAGGACATATACTGGATACTACGCTCCACAACACAACCTTCACTATGTCACCAGGACATATACAGGATACTATCCTCCACAACACTATGTCACCAGGACATATACAGGATACTACCCTCCACAACACTATGTCACCAGGACATATACAGGATACTACCCTCTACAACATAACCTTCACTATGTCACCAGGACATATACAGGATACTACCCTCTACAACACAACCTTTACTATGTCACCAGGACATATACAGGATACTACCCTCTATAACACTATGTCACCAGGACATATACAGGATACTATCCTCCACAACACAACCTTCACTATGTCACCAGGACATATACAGGTTACTACCCTCTACTACATAACCTTCACTAGGTCACCAGGACATATACTGGATACTACGCTCCACAACACAAACTTCACTATGTCACCAGGACATATACAGGATGCTACGCTCTGCAACATAACCTTCACTATGTCACCAGGACATATACAGGATACTACCCTCAACAACATAACCTTTACTATGTCACCAGGACATATACAGGATAAGACCCTCTACAACACTATGTCACCAGGTTATATACAGAATACTACCCTCCACAACACTATGTCACCAGGACATATACAGGATACTACCCTCTACAACACTATGTCACCAGGACATATACAGGATACTACCCTCTACAACATAACCTTCACTATGTCACCAGGACATATACAGGATACTACCCTCTATAACACAACTTTTACTATGTCACCAGGAGATATACAGGATGCAACGCTCTACAACATAACCTTCACTATGTCACCAGGACATATACAGGATACTACCCTCTACAACATAACCTTCACTATGTCACCAGGACATATACAGGATACTACCCTCTACAACACAACCTTTACTATGTCACCAGGACATATACAGGATACTACCCTCTATAACACTATGTCACCAGGACATATACAGGATACTACCCTCCACAACACAACCTTCACTATGTCACCAGGACATATACAGGTTACTACCCTCTACTACATAACCTTCACTAAGTCACCAGGACATATACTGGATACTACGCTCCACAACACAACCTTCACTATGTCACCAGGACATATACAGGATACTATCCTCCACAACACTATGTCACCAGGACATATACAGGATACTACCCTCTACAACATAACCTTCACTATGTCACCAGGACATATACAGGATGCTACGCTCTGCAACATAACCTTCACTATGTCACCAGGACATATACAGGATACTACCCTCAACAACATAACCTTTACTATGTCACCAGGACATATACAGGATAATACCCTCTACAACACTATGTCACCAGGTTATATACAGAATACTACCCTCCACAACACTATGTCACCAGGACATATACAGGATACTACCCCTCTACAACACTATGTCACCAGGACATATACAGGATACTACCCTCTACAACATAACCTTCACTATGTCACCAGGACATATACAGGATACTACCCTCTATAACACAACTTTTACTATGTCACCAGGAGATATACAGGATGCAACGCTCTACAACATAACCTTCACTATGTCACCAGGACATATACAGGATACTACCCTCCACAACATAACCTTCACTATGTCACCAGGACATATACAGGTTACTACCCTCAACAACATAACCTTCACTATGTCACCAGGACATATACAGGATACTACCCTCCACAACATAACCTTCACTATGTCACCAGGACATATACAGGTTACTACCATCTACTACATAACCTTCACTATGTCACCAGGACATATACAGGTTACTACCCTCTACAACATAACCTTCACTATGTCACCAGGACATATACTGAATACTACCCTCTACAACATAACCTTCACTATGTCACCAGGACATATACAGGTTACTGCCCTCTACTACATAACCTTCACAATGCCACCAGGACATATACAGGTTACTACCCTCTACAACATAACCTTCACTATGTCACCAGGACATATACAGGATACTACCCTCTACAACATAACCTTCACTATGTCACCAGGACATATACAGGATACTACCCTCTACAACACTATGTCACCAGGACATATACAGGATACTACCCTCTACAACACTATGTCACCAGGACATATACAGGATACTACCCTCCACAACACTATGTCACCAGGACATATACAGGATACTACCCTCTACAACATAACCTTCACTATGTCACCAGGACATATACAGGATACTACCCTCCACAACACAACCTTTACTATGTCACCAGGACATATACAGGATGCTACGCTCTACTACATAACCTTCACTATGTCACCAGGACATATACAGGATACTACCCTCCACAACATAACATTCACTATGTCACCAGGACATATACAGGTTACTACCCTCTACTACATAACCTTCACTATGTCACCAGGACATATACAGGTTACTACCCTCTACAACATAACCTTCACTATGTCACCAGGACATATACTGGATACTACCCTCTACAACATAACCTTCACTATGTCACCAGGACATATACAGGATACTACCATCTACAACACTATGTCACCAGGACATATACAGGATACTACCCTCTACAACACTATGTCACCAGGACATATACAGGATACTACCCTCCACAACACTATGTCACCAGGACATATACAGGATACTACCCTCTACAACATTAGCTTCACTATATCACCAGGACATATACATGATACTACCCTCCACAACACAACCTTTACTATGTCACCAGGACATATACAGGATACTATCCTCCACAACACTATGTCACCAGGACATATACAGGATACTACCCTCCACAACACTATGTCACCAGGACATATACAGGATACTACCCTCCACAACACTATGTCACCAGGACATATACAGGATACTACCCTCTACAACATAACCTTCACTATGTCACCAGGACATATACAGGATACTACCCTCTATAACACTATGTCACCAGGACATATACAGGATACTACCCTCCACAACACAACCTTCACTATGTCACCAGGACATATACAGGTTACTACCCTCTACTACATAACCTTCACTAAGTCACCAGGACATATACTGGATACTACACTCCACAACACAACCTTCACTATGTCACCAGGACATATAAAGGATACTATCCTCCACAACACTATGTCACCAGGACATATACAGGATACTACCATCCACAACACTATATCACCAGGACATATACAGGATACTACCCTCTACAACATAACCTTCACTATGTCACCAGGACATATACAGGATACTACCCTCTACAACACAACCTTTACTATGTCACCAGGACATATACAGGATACTACCCTCTATAACACTATGTCACCAGGACATATACAGGATACTACCCTCCACAACACAACCTTCACTATGTCACCAGGACATATACAGGTTACTACCCTCTACTACATAACCTTCACTAAGTCACCAGGACATATACTGGATACTACGCTCCACAACACAACCTTCACTATGTCACCAGGACATATACAGGATACTATCCTCCACAACACTATGTCACCAGGACATATACAGGATACTACCCTCCACAACACTATGTCACCAGGACATATACAGGATACTACCCTCTACAACATAACCTTCACTATGTCACCAGGACATATACAGGATACTACCCTCTACAACACAACCTTTACTATGTCACCAGGACATATACAGGATACTACCCTCTATAACACTATGTCACCAGGACATATACAGGATACTATCCTCCACAACACAACCTTCACTATGTCACCAGGACATATACAGGTTACTACCCTCTACTACATAACCTTCACTAAGTCACCAGGACATATACTGGATACTACGCTCCACAACACAAACTTCACTATGTCACCAGGACATATACAGGATGCTACGCTCTGCAACATAACCTTCACTATGTCACCAGGACATATACAGGATACTACCCTCAACAACATAATCTTTACTATGTCACCAGGACATATACAAGATAATACCCTCTACAACACTATGTCACCAGGTTATATACAGAATACTACCCTCCACAACACTATGTCACCAGGACATATACAGGATACTACCCTCTACAACACTATGTCACCAGGACATATACAGGATACTACCCTCTACAACATAACCTTCACTATGTCACCAGGACATATACAGGATACTACCCTCTATAACACAACTTTTACTATGTCACCAGGAGATATACAGGATGCAACGCTCTACAACATAACCTTCACTATGTCACCAGGACATATACAGGATACTACCCTCTACAACATAACCTTCACTATGTCACCAGGACATATACAGGATACTACCCTCTACAACACAACCTTTACTATGTCACCAGGACATATACAGGATACTACCCTCTATAACACTATGTCACCAGGACATATACAGGATACTACCCTCCACAACACAACCTTCACTATGTCACCAGGACATATACAGGTTACTACCCTCTACTACATAACCTTCACTAAGTCACCAGGACATATACTGGATACTACGCTCCACAACACAACCTTCACTATGTCACCAGGACATATACAGGATACTATCCTCCACAACACTATGTCACCAGGACATATACAGGATACTACCCTCCACAACACTATGTCACCAGGACATATACAGGATACTACCCTCTACAACATAACCTTCACTATGTCACCAGGACATATACAGGATACTACCCTCTACAACACAACCTTTACTATGTCACCAGGACATATACAGGATACTACCCTCTATAACACTATGTCACCAGGACATATACAGGATACTATCCTCCACAACACAACCTTCACTATGTCACCAGGACATATACAGGTTACTACGCTCCACAAAACAACCTTCACTATGTCACCAGGACATATACAGGATGCTACGCTCTGCAACATAAACTTCACTATGTCACCAGGACATATACAGGATACTACCCTCAACAACATAACCTTTACTATGTCACCAGGACATATACAGGATAATACCCTCTACAACACTATGTCACCAGGTTATATACAGAATACTACCCTCCACAACACTATGTCACCAGGACATATACAGGATACTACCCTCTACAACACTATGTCACCAGGACATATACAGGATACTACCCTCTACAACATAACCTTCACTATGTCACCAGGACATATACAGGATACTACCCTCTACAACATAACCTTCACTATGTCACCAGGACATATACAGGATACTACCCTCTATAACACAACTTTTACTATGTCACCAGGAGATATACAGGATGCAACGCTCTACAACATAACCTTCACTATGTCACCAGGACATATACAGGATACTACCCTCCACAACATAACCTTCACTATGTCACCAGGACATATACAGGTTACTACCCTCAACAACATAACCTTCACTATGTCACCAGGACATATACAGGATACTACCCTCCACAACATAACCTTCACTATGTCACCAGGACATATACAGGTTACTACCCTCTACCACATAACCTTCACTATGTCACCAGGACATATACAGGTTACTACCCTCTACAACATAACCTTCACTATGTCACCAGGACATATACTGAATACTACCCTCTACAACATAACCTTCACTATGTCACCAGGACATATACAGGTTACTGCCCTCTACTACATAACCTTCACAATGCCACCAGGACATATACAGGTTACTACCCTCTACAACATAACCTTCACTATGTCACCAGGACATATACTGGATACTACCCTCTACAACATAACCTTCACTATGTCACCAGGACATATACAGGATACTACCCTCCACAACATAACCTTCACTATGTCACCAGGACATATACAGGTTACTACCCTCAACAACATAACCTTCACTATGTCACCAGGACATATACAGGATACTACCCTCCACAACATAACCTTCACTATGTCACCAGGACATATACAGGTTACTACCCTCTACCACATAACCTTCACTATGTCACCAGGACATATACAGGTTACTACCCTCTACAACATAACCTTCACTATGTCACCAGGACATATACTGAATACTACCCTCTACAACATAACCTTCACTATGTCACCAGGACATATACAGGTTACTGCCCTCTACTACATAACCTTCACAATGCCACCACGACATATACAGGTTACTACCCTCTACAACATAACCTTCACTATGTCACCAGGACATATACTGGATACTACCCTCTACAACATAACCTTCACTATGTCACCAGGACATATACAGGATACTACCCTCTACAACACTATGTCACCAGGACATATACAGGATCCTACCCTCTACAACACTATGTCACCAGGACATATACAGGATACTACCCTCCACAACACTATGTCACCAGGACATATACAGGATACTACCCTCTACAACATAACCTTCACTATGTCACCAGGACATATACAGGATACTACCCTCCACAACATAACCTCCACTATGTCACCAGGACATATACTGGATACTACCCTCTACAACATAACCTTCACTATGTCACCAGGACATATACAGGATACTACCCTCTACAACATAACCTCCACTATGTCACCAGGACATATACTGGATACTACCCTCTACAACATAACCTTCACTATGTCACCAGGACATATACAGGATACTACCATCTACAACACTATGTCACCAGGACATATACAGGATACTACCCTCTACAACACTATGTCACCAGGACATATACAGGATACTACCCTCCACAACACTATGTCACCAGGACATATACAGGATACTACCCTCTACAACATTAGCTTCACTATATCACCAGGACATATACATGATACTACCCTCCACAACACAACCTTTACTATGTCACCAGGACATATACAGGATGCTACGCTCTACTACATAACCTTCACTATGTCACCAGGACATATACAGGATAGTACCCTCCACAACATAACCTTCACTATGTCACCAGGACATATACAGGATACTACCCTCCACAACACTATGTCACCAGGACATATACAGGATACTACCCTCTACAACATTAGCTTCACTATGTCACCAGGACATATACAGGTTACTACCCTCTACGACATAACCTTCACTATGTCACCAGGATATATACTGGATACTACCCTCTACAACATAACCTTCAGTATGTCACCAGGACATTTACAGGATACTACCCTCTACAACACTATGTTACCAGGACATATACAGGATGCTACCCTCTACAACATAACCTTCACTATGTCACCAGGACATATACAGTATACTACCCTCCACAACATAACCTTCACTATGTCACCAGGACATATACTGGTTACTACCCTCTACTACATAACCTTCACTATGTCACCAGGACATATACAGGTTACTACCCTCTACAACATAACCTTCACTATGTCACCAGGACATATACTGGATACTACCCTCTACAACATAACCTTCACTATGTCACCAGGACATATACAGGATACTACCCTCTACAACACTATGTCACCAGGACATATACAGGATACTACCCTCCACAACACTATATCACCAGGACATATACAGGATACTACCCTCCACAACATAACCTTCCCTCCAAATCAAAACTCAAAACCTACAGCCTGATTTTGGACGGAACTACGGAATCACCTGGAAGGTTTACAAACTACCAAGGATTATTATTCCTAAAGCTATACAGCAAATGTTCTAGAAAACAACAGAAACCTGAAAACACCATCCAACCTAGAACTGAGTGAGTCATGTTTAGTCTGAAGCTATATTTTATTTCCCAAAAGCCAAGAAGAAAACTACATTACGTTACTTTATAAGGACTGAATGCTAAATTAAGGCTGCCAAGCTCGATACAACTTCAATTAGCACTGACGTATCAAGTGAGAGGTGTCAAAGCCCTTTATCCCAACAATAGCAGGAGAGTCGAACAGTCAACTCCAACCAAATGGAGAGGCCTTAGAAGCTGCCTCCTGCTGTTCAGAGGTAATTAAAATACAGAACCCCTCTGTATGTAAAGAATGATAAGGCAAGAAAAGATCACAAAATGAAGCTGCTTATGGAAAATCAAGAGACACCTTTTGCTGACTATTATAAAAATGGGAACATCAGAAACCTCATCTTCAACACAAACCATCCCCTGGCATGACACAGTGCTATATTAACCAGACCATCCCCTGGCACAGTGCTATATTAACCAGACCATCCCCTGGCATGGCACAGTGCTATATTAACCAGACCATCCCCTGGCATGGCACAGTGCTATATTAACCAGACTATCCCCTGGCATGGCACAGTGCTATATTAACACAGACCATCCCCTGGCATGGCACAGTGCTATATTAACACAGACCATCCCCTGGCACAGTGCTATATTAACCAGACCATCCCCTGGCATGGCACAGTGCTGTATTAACCAGACCATCCCCTGGCATGGCACAGTGCTATATTAACCAGACCATCCCCTGGCATGACACAGTGCTATATTAACCAGACCATCCCCTGGTATGGCACAGTGCTATATTAACCAGACCATCCCTTGACACAGTGCTATATTAACCAGACCATCCCCTGGCATGGCACAGTGCTATATTAACCAGACCATCCCCTGGCATGGCACAGTGCTATATTAACCAGACCATCCCCTGGCACAGTGCTATATTAATCAGACCATCCCCTGGCATGGCACAGTGCTATATTAACCAGACCATCCCCTGGCACAGTGCTATATTAACCAGACCATCCCCTGGCATGACACAGTGCTATATTAACCAGACCATCCCATGGCACAGTGCTATATTAACCAGACCATCCCCTGGCATGGCACAGTGCTGTATTAGCACACTACCCCTCTGTTAAGAGAGGGGGTGTTAACGAGGGGTGGAAACTCAGGATACTTGACAACGAGGACTCTGAGTCAGCTAATATAAATCTCTATAAGTCTGGAACAGTATTGGTACAGGGCAACCCCCCCAAACAGGTTCAGCTGGACTTTCACAAAATCAAAGAATTAGCCCAGCAGGAGAAGCTCTCCCTTGATAAAGATACCCCCACCCCAGAGCCTTCAGCGGCGGTCTGCGGCCCAGAGCCTTCAGCGGCGGTCTGCGGCCCAGAGCCTTCAGCGGCGGTCTGCGGCCCAGAGCCTTCAGCGGTGGTCTGCAACCCAGAGCCTTCCGCAGCGGTCTGCAACCCAGAGCCTTCCGCAGCGGTCTGCAACCCAGAGCCTTCCGCAGCGGCCTGCAGCCTAGATCCTCCAGCGGCGGCTTGGAGGTCGGAACCTCCAGCAGTGGTCTACAGCACAGGGATTCCGGTAAGGATCTACAGTCCAATTCCTCCAATAATGATCCACAGGCCTATGTTACAGAAGCGGAGGGATCTGCGGGCGGAATGGAGGTTACGCCCTGAGCCAGAGCCACCTACGTTGCTGGAGGATCGGGAGAAGAGGAAGGTTCTGGGTGGAGCACATGAGCCGCCATAGACTGTTGTCACCCTCCCTGCCCTCCTTTTGTGTTTGGGGTTGTTGTTGTTGGGTTTTTTGGTTTGGGTGCAGTCGGAGTCTGCACCTTTGGGGGGGGTACTGTCACGTCCTGACCCTGGTATGAGGTCATTTCTTCCCTAGTAGATTGGTCAGGGCGTGACAGGGGGGTGTTTTGTCTATGTGTTTTGGGTTTTCTGTTTTCTATGTGGGTTTTCTAAAGTTTCATTCTATGTTGTCATTTTCTAGGTTGTGGCCAGGTATGGTTTCCAATCAGAGGCAGCTGTCTATTGTTGTCTCTGATTGGAAACCATACTTAGGCAGCCTGTTTTTTCATGGGGTTTTGTGGGGGGGGTTGTTTCCGTTTAGTCTAGAGTACCTGACGGGAATGTTGTTGGTCATTTTGTTATTTTGTTGTTGTAGTGTTTTCATTCAAAGTTTAAATTTGAGCACTATACACGCTACACCTTGGTCTCCATTCGACGACCCCCGTGACAGAACCACCCACCGTGAAAGGACCAAGCAGCGTGAGAGAAGGTACCTGGAGTCGTGGATGTGGGAAGAAATCCTGGATGGGAAGGGACCCTGGAGCCAGGCTGGGGAGTATCGTCGCCCGAAGGAGGAATTGGAAGAAGCCAAGAGGGAGCGACGGTATTATGAGGCGCTGTATCCTCCAATAGGGGAGGCAAAGAGGCAGACCACCCCAAAAAAATCTCCATTTAACGACCCCTGTGACAGAAAGGGTGGTCACAGCACTCAAGGGAGTGAATGAAAAAGCGTCTTCTACTTTCCCCAATGCACAAGTGGTTATCTCCACCCTGCTACCACAAAAAGACTTCCACCCTGCTACCACGAAAAGACTTCCACCCTGCTACCACGAAAAGACTTCCACCCTGCTACCATGAAAAGACTTCCAGAACCTACATCCAAACCACAACACCACCAGCCACATACACACCCCCACCCCCACCCCAACCAATCAACACCCCCCAAGCTAACCATGCCCACACCCCATTTAGGCCCCCCTCAGATCAGACCTATGCCCCTCCTGCCCACCCCATGCCCTCGACTCCCACAAAAAGGACCTCAACATGGAAGTCACACATACGCCCAGGCTGTGGAGCAGGCAAACAGACCCAACCCCCACTCTTACACTAGCCCAAGCCAATGGCATGTACCAGGCTCTGCTCACACTTACTGGTCTGAGGCCAAACCACACGGCCAACAAAATTGGACACTTTATGGAACATAAAGCCTTCACTATCTCATCCTGTAATATACATGGTCTGAGGTCATCTGCCTTTGGCCTAAAGAGCAGGAACCTGGACTTCACCAAAGAAATTGGTAATACAGACATTGTCATTCTGCAAGAAACACGGTATAGAGGAGATGGACCCACTGGTTGCCCTCTAGGTTACAGAGAGCTAGTAGTCCCATCCACCACACTACCAGGTGAGTGGTATAGAGGAGACAGACCCACTGGTTGCCCTCTAGGTTACAGAGAGCTGGTAGTCCCATCCACCAAACTACCAGGTGTTAAACAGGGAAGAGACTAAGGGGGTATGCTAATTTGGTATAGAGCAGACCTAACTCACTCCATTAAATTAATCAAAACAGGAACATTTTACATTTGGATAGAAATTCAAAAGGAAATTATCTTAACAGAGAAAAATGTCCTCCTGGGTGCTATCTTTATCCCCCCACTAGAATCCCCATACTTTAATGAAGACAGCTTCTCCATCCTGGAGGCGGAAATCAATCATTTCCAGGCCCAGGGACATGTACTAGTCTGTGGCGACCTAAATGCCAGAACTGGACAAGAACCTGACACCCTCAGCACACATGGGGACAAACACCTACCTGGAGGTGACAGAATTCCCTCCCCCATATGCCCCCCTAGGCACAACTATGACAACATAACCAACAAAAACGGGTCACAACTCCTGCAGCTCTGTCGCACGCTGGGTCTGTACATAGTCAATGGTAGCCTTCGAGGGGACTCCTATGGTAGCTACACATATAGCTCATCCCTTGGCAGTAGTACTGTAGACTACTTTATCACTGACCTCAACCCAGAGTCTCTCAGAGCATTCAGTCAGCCCACTGTCACCCCTATCAGATCACAGCAAAATCAAAGTCTACTTGAACAGAGCAATACTCAATCATGAGGCATCAAAGCCAAAGGAACTGAATAATATTTTGAAATGCAATAGATGGAAGGAATGCAGCTTGGAAACCTACCAAAAAACAATTAGGCAACAACAAATTCAATCTCTTTTAGACAATTTCCTGGGTAAAACGTTCCACTGTAATAGTGAAGGTGTAAACTTGGCAGTAGAAAATCTTAACAGTATATTTGACCTCTCAGCTTATCAAATCTAAAACTCTCAAAAAGAAAACCGAAGAAAATTAACAACAATGACAAATGGTTTGATGAAGAATGCAAAAACCTAAGAAAGAAATTGAGAAACCTGTCCAACCAAGAACATAGAGACCCAGAAAACCTGAGTCTACTCCTTCACTATGGTGAATCATTAAAACAATACAGAAATACACTACAGAAAAAGAAGAAACAACATGTCAGAAACCAGCTCAATGTAATTGAAGAATCCATAGACTAACCACTTCTGGGAAAATTGGAAAACTCTAAACAAACAACAACACGAAGTGTTATCTATCCAAAACAGAGATGTGTGGAGAAACCACTTCTCCAATCTTTTTGGCTCTATAACAAAGAACAAACAGCAAAAACATATAAAAGGATCAAATACAAATCTTAGAATCAACTATTAAAGACTACCAGAACCCACTGGATTCTCCAATTACATTGAATGAACTACAGGACAAAATACAAACCTTCCAACCCCAAAAAGGCCTGTGGTGTTGATGGTATAATTAACAAAATGATAAAATATACAGACCACAAATTCCAATTGGCTATACTAGAACTCTTTAACATCATCCTCAGCTCTGGCATCATATTTGGAACCAAGGACTGATCACGCCAATCCACAAAAGTGGAGGCAAATTCGACCCCATGCGTCAACAGCATCCTTGGGAAAATCCTCTGCATTATCATTAACAGCGGACTCGTACATTTCCCCAATTAAAACGATGTACTGAGCAAATGTCAAATTTGCTTTTTACCAAATTACCGTACAACAGACCATGTATTCACCCTGCACACCCTAATTGACAAACAAACAAACGAAAACAAAGGCAAAGTCTTTTCAATTTGACATGAGGATTTGCTGTACAAATTGATGGAAAGTGGTGTTGGGGGGTAAAACATACAACATTATAAAATCCATGTACACAAACAACAAGTGTGCGGTTAAAATAGGCAAAAAACACACACATTTCTTCCCACAGGGCCGTGGGGTGAGACAGGGATGCAGCTTAAGCCCCACCCTCTTCAACATATATATCAACGAATTGGCGAGGGCACGAGAACAGTCTGCAGCACCCGGCCTCACCCTACTAGAATCTGAAGTCAAATGTCTCCTGTTTGCTGATGATCTGGTGCTTCTGTCACCAACCAAGGAGGGCCTACAGCAGCACTTAGATCTGTCACCAACCAAAGAGGACCTACAGCAGCACCTAGATATTCTACACAGATTCTGCCAGACCTGGGCCCTGACAGTAAATCTCAGTAAGACCAAAATAA
The DNA here is from genome assembly GCF_905237065.1 of Salmo salar. Lineage (NCBI taxonomy): Eukaryota > Metazoa > Chordata > Actinopteri > Salmoniformes > Salmonidae > Salmo > Salmo salar. The sequence continues at coordinate 84,130 of NW_025550915.1, read as the reverse complement.
TGGTGTTCCAAAAAAGGTCCAGTCGCCAGGACCACAAATACAAATTCCATCTAGACACTGTTGCCCTAGAGCACACAAAAAACTATACATACCTTGGCCTAAACATCAGCACCACAGGTAACTTCCACAAAGCTGTGAACAATCTGAGAGACAAGGCAAGAAGGGCATTCTACGCCATCAAAAGGAACATCAAATTCAATATACCAATTAGGATCTGGCTAAAAATACTTGAATCAGTTATAGAACCCATTGCCCTTATGGTTGTGAGGTCTGGGCTCCGCTCACCAACCAAGAATTCACAAAATGGGACAAACACCAAAAATATCCTCCGTGTACAACGTAGAACACCAAATAATGCATGCAGATCAGAATTAGGCTGACACCCACTAATTATCAAAATCCAGAAAAGAGTTGTTCAATACTACAACCACATAAAAGGAAGCGATTCCCAAACCTTCCATAACCAAGCAATCACCTATGGAGAGATGAACCTGGAGAAGAGTCCCCTAAGCAAGCTGGTCCTGGGGCTCTGTTCACAAACACAAACACACCCCACAGAGCCCCAGGACAGCAACACAATTAGACCCAACCAAATCATGAGAAAACAAAAAGATAATTACTTGACACATTGGAAAGAATTAACAAAAAAACAGAGCAAACTAGAATGCCATTTGGCCCTAAACAGAGAGTACACAGTGGCAGAATACCTGACCACTGTGACTGACCCAAACTTAAGGAAAGCTTTGACTATGTACAGACTCAGTTAGCACAGCCTTGCTATTGAGAAAGGCCGCCGTAGGCAGACATGGCTCTCAAGAGAAGACAGGCTATGTGCAACACTGCCCACAAAATGAGGTGGAAACTGAGTTGCACTTCCTAACCTCCTGCCCAATGTATGACAAAGATCCACAAAGAATTCGAAAACAAACCCAATTTTGATAAACTCTCTTATCTACTGGGTGAAATACCACAGTGTGACATCACAGCAGCAAGATGTGTGACCTGTTGCCACAAGAAAAGGTCAACCAGTGAAGAACAGACACCATTGTAAATACAACCCATATTTATGGTTACTTATTTTCCCTTTTGTACTTTAACTATTTGTACATCGTTACAACACTGTATATATACATAATATGACATTTGTAATGTCTTTATTGTTTTGAAACTTCTGTATGTTAAATGTTTACTGTTAATTTTGATTGTTTATTTCGCTTTTGTATATTATCTACCTCACTTGCTTTGGCAATGTTAACATATGTTTCCCATTCCAATAAAGCCCCTTGAATTGAATTTAATTGAAATTGAGAGGGTGTCATGTCCTGACCCTAGTAAGATGTAATTTTCTATAGTAGAGTAGGTCAGGGCATGACAGGGGATGTTTTGTGTTTTTCTATGTTTGTGTTCTAGGTTTTCTATTTCTATGTTTTTTTTTGGGGGGTTGCCTCTGATTGGAAATCATATTTAAGTAGGGGGTTATTCTTCCTGGGTTTTTGTGGGTAGTTGTTTTCCGTTTTGTCAAGTGTACCTGACGGAACTGTTGGCTGTCGTTCTGTTGTTTTGTTTAAGTGTCTTCATTAAAGTTAAGAAATGAGCACTCTACACACTGCGCCTTGGTCCACTTTAGACAACCCTTAATAGAGGGGAAAAAAGAGAGACAGAACGAGAGAGAGACGAGGGACAGAGAGAGAGAGGGGAAAAAAGAGAGAGAGAACGAGAGAGAGACGAGGGACAGAGAGAGAGAGAGAGAATGAGAGAGAGAGACGAGGGACAGAGAGAGAGAGAGAGAGAGACGAGGGACAGAGAGAGAGAGAGCGAGAGAGAGGGGAAAAAGAGAGAGAAAGAGAGAGAAAGAGAGTGAGAAAAAAGAGAGAAAGAGAGCGAGAGCAGAACAGTGGTGGAGCATAAGTGTTTAATTTATTGTGTTTAATGGGTTTATGGTATAACACTGCACACTGAACTCCTAAAATATGAATTCCAGAGCAGTACTAGGACTACTATCCATTAAGTATTTAAATCATGGCGGTGTGATGCATAAATAATGTTTGGAAGCTTTAGTTGGAAGGATCATTGCACATTAGATAACGGTGACAAATGTTTCTATAAAGGGAAGTAAGCCATAATATCCTGTAGAAATACAGTATTGCTGAAAATTACCATTTGGGAAAAGACATTAAGTATGAATATCAATTTATATAAATATAAATATGCATTAAAGTTGAAGCTTAAAAAAAAGGAGTTTCTCATCCAAAGTAAAAACGTGTTTGGTCTGTTAACTTGTCAACTTGTGGCAGCAGGTTGCGTTGAGTCGTCACTCATATATCTAAATATATCAAAGAAAATCTTTGCTTTCATCAGTCTGCCAAAATATCTGCTTCTCAGTTTTCAGCGGTTTCTCCCGTACAGCTGTACAGACATCCACTGACAGCTGTGGGAGTCTTGGCTTGACAAACAAGTAGATACAGTATATGGTATTATTGGCTTGATATATATGAATCTATGAGAGTCTTGGTTTGACATCCAGGTATCTATGGTAGTATTGGTTTGACATCCAGGTATCTACGGTAGTCTTGGCTTGACATCCAGGTATCTACGGTAGTCTTGGCTTGACATCCAGGTATCTATGGGAGTCTTGGCTTAACATCCAGGTATCTATGGGAGTCTTGGTTTGACACCCAGGCATCTCATGTAGACCTACAAGTTTATAATGATAGACCAGACCAGACTGAAACACCCATGGGAAGCTTGAAATGGCATCATTCACGCAAAACTGAAAGCGCGAACCACTGCTTTTAACCATGGCAACGCGACCGGAAACATGACCGAATACAAAGCCGCGTCCTCAGAGCATGCAGAGGCCAGTTGGCTGGTGTGTTTACGGACATATTCAATCAATCCTTATCCCAGTCTGTTGTTCCCACATGCTTCAAGAGGGCCACCATTGTTCCTGTACCCAAGAAAGCTAAGGTAACTGAGCTAAATGACTATGGCCCTGTAGCACTCACTTCCGTCATCATGAAGTGCTTTGAGAGACTAGTCAAGGATCATATCACCTCCACCCTACCTGACACCCTAGACCCACTCCAATTTGCTTACCGCCCCAATAGGTCTACAGACAACGCAATTACAATCACACTGCACACTGGCCTAACCCATCCGGACAAGAGGAATACCTAGGTAAGAATGCTGTTCATTTAGTACAGCTCAGCATTCAACACCATAGTACCCTCCAAACTCATCATTAAGCTGGAGGCCCTGGGTCTCGATCCCACCCTGTGCAACTGGATCCTGGACTGATGGGCCGCCCCCAGGTGGTGAGGGTAGGAAACAACATCTCCAACCCGCTGATCCTCAACACTGGGGCACCACAAGGGTGCGTTCTCAGCCCTCTCCTGTACTCCCTGTTCACCCATGACTGCGTGGCCATGCACGCCACCAACTCAATCATCAAGTTTGCAGACGACACTACAGTGGTAGGCTTGATTACCAACAACGACGAGACAGCCTACAGGGAGGAGGTGAAGGCCCTCGGAGTGTGGTGTCAGGAAAATAACCTCACACTCAATGTTAACAAAACAAAGGAGATGATCGTGGACTTCAGGAAACAGCAGAGGGAGCAGCCCCCCTATCCACATCGAAGGGACAGTAGTGGAGAAGGTGGAAAGTTTTAGGTTCCTCGGCGTACACATCACGGACAAACTGAAATGGTCCACTCACACAGACAGTGTGGTGAAGAACGCGCAACAGTGCCTCTTCAACCTCAGGAGGCTGAAGAAATTTGGCTTGTCACCAAAAACACTCACAAACTTTTACAGATGCACAATCGAGAGCATCCTGTCGGGCTGTATCACCGCCTGGTACGGCAACTGCTCCACCCACAACCTCAAGGCTCTCCAGATGGTAGTGAGGTCTGAACAACGCATCACTGGGGACAAACTACCTGCCCTCCAGGACACCTACACCACCCGATGTCACAGGAAGGCCAAAAAGATCATCAAGGACAACAACCACCCGAGCCACTGCCTGTTCACCCCGCTATCATCCAGAAGGCGAGGTCAGTACAGGTGCATCAAAGCTGGGACCCGAGAGACTGAAAAACAGCTTCTATCTCAAGGCCATCAGACTGTTAAACAGCCATCACTAACACAGAGTGGCTGCTGCCTACATACTGACTCAATCTCTAGCCACTTTAATAATTTTAATAATTAAAAATTGGATGTAATAAATGTATCACTAGTCACTTTAAACAATGCCACTTTATATAATGTTTACATACCCTACATTACTCATCTCATATGTATATACTGTACTCTATACCATCTACTCCATCTTGCCTATGCCATTTGGCCATCGCTCATCCATATATGTATATGTACATATTCTTATTCATTCCTTTACACTTGTGTGTATAAGGTAGTTGTTGTGGAATTGTTAGATTAGATTACTTGTTTGATATTACCGCACGGTCGGAACTAGAAGCATAAGCATTTCGCTACACTCGCATTAACACCTGCTAACCATGTGTATGTGACCGATACAATTTGATTTGATTTGATTTGAATACAGGGTACTGGCAGACCAGCCTGCAACTGTGCTACTGTCAAACTCTATGCCTGCTACATATACCAAATCCTACGTTTGTATGATGACCGGTCAGAAGCAAATTTAGCTGAGTCTCGCCCAGCCTCATTTGTGAGTTTAGAGGGGAGAGTTTAATTGTCCTTCTGGCTCAGCCTCATTAGTGAGTTTAGAGGGGAGAGTTTAACTGTCCTGACTCAGACTTATTAGAGAGTTTAGAGGGGAGAGTTTAACGTCAGTATCTGATGGTAGGGGCAGAGGAAAGAGGAGAGGTAGAGAGAGGAGAGGTGGAGAGGAGGAGAGAGGAGAGAGGAGGGGTGGAGAGAGAAGAGAGGAGAGGAGAGGTAGAGAGAGGAGAGGAGAGAGGAGGGGTGGCGAGAGGAGAGGAGAGGAGACGAGAGGAGGTGGAGAGGAAAGCAAGAGAGAGGAGGGGGAGAGAGGTGAAGAGGAGAGAGGAAGGGTAGAGAGGTGGAGAGGAGAAAAGTATGAGAGGAAGAGAGAGGAAAGAAGAGGAGGATAGGTGGAGAGGAAGAGAGAGGAGGGGGAGAGGTGAAGAGGAGAGGAGGAGAGATGAGGTGTAGAGAGAGGAGATGAAGAGAGAGGAGTAGAGACAGAAGAGGAAGAGAGATGAGAGAGGAGAGGAGAAAAGTATGAGAGGAAGAGAGAGGAAAGGAGAGGAGGGTAGGTGGAGAGGAGAAGAAGAGAGAGGAGGGGTAGGAGGTGGAGAGGAAGAGAGGAGGGGTAGCGAGAGGAGAGGAAGAGAGAGGAGGGGTAGAGAGAGGAGAGGAAGAGAGAGGAGGGGTAGAAAGAAGAGAGAGGAGGGAGGAGGGGTAGAGAGAGGAGAGGAAGAGAGAAGGGGCAAAAGAGGAGAAGATGAGAGAACAGGAAGAGGGGCTTCACAGAGCATTAAGGCCAGAGGTATTTAACACAGATCATGTGACAGACCAAGGCGACGTCCTAAATGGAACCCCATTCCTCAACAACCAGACCACGTGACAGAACAAAAAGTCAAGGGGTCTGAATTCTTTCCGAATGCACTGTATATATAGAAATATATTAATATTCCAGACTCTGACAGCTCGTTCTGTTCAGTCTTAATTTCATTATTTGTTTGTTATTATTGTTATTGTATTGCTAGATATTACATTGTGGTATCTAGGAACATTTTCAATGCACCTGCGATAACATCTGCTAAACTATGTACGTGACCAATAAACGTTGATTTGATTTTAATTTGTTAACTCACAATGAGGCCTCGCTTCAGGTTTTGTCTGTGACACCTTCCAATAACAACCAACCATTAGTTTTAATACACACACACACACACACACACACACAACACACACACACACACACACACACACACACACACACACACACACACACACACACACACACACACACACACACACCATGCTTTTTTAAATTCATGACTAACTCCATATCACACTCTAATTAGCTGAATAGCTGTTCACTGAACACACAGGAATGCTAACCATGCTAACCATGCTAACTGTGCTAACCGTGCTAACCGTGCTAACCATGCTAACCATGCTAACCATGCTAACCGTGCTAACCGTGCTAACCATGCCATCAACAGCTATTAAAGTGATTAGAAACATCATACATGTTACTATTTAATATGTCTGTGTTATCTATACTGTGTGCACGGTGTGTGGCGGCGGATGCGGTCAGAAATCACTGAGGTGTTTAAATAGCTATAATTGTGATGTCATACTAATTAGTGGAGAGAACTAATTAACCTCAAATTTCCTCTGGGGCCGCCTCTCCACTCTGCCTAGATGAGGAGAGAGAGAGAGAGAGAGAGAGAGAGAGAGGTAGAGAGAGAGAGAGAGAGAGAGAGAGAGAGAGAGAGAGAGAGAGAGCACCAACTAGTTAAAACCTTCATTGAACAGACAGAAGCAAGGGGAAAACGCTGGTACGTTTCACAAAACAAAACTAACTTGCAACAGACAAACAGAGAACACAGGTATAAATACACTGGGGATAATGGGGAAGATGGGAGAGGAGGGGGGTGGAGACAAGCACAAAGACAGGTGAAACAGATCAGGGTGTTTTTTTTTTGTTATTGTGAAAATGGGGCACTACTTTTGACCAGGGCCCGTAGGAAATAGGGCACTACTTTAGACCAGGACCCATAGGGAATAGGGCACTACTTTAGACCAGGACCCATAGGGAATAGGGCACTACTTTAGACCAGGACCCATAGGGAATAGGGCACTACTTTAGACCTGGACCCATAGGGAATAGGGCACTACTTTAGACCAGGACCCATAGGGAATAGGGCACTACTTTAGACCAGGACCCGTAGGCAATAGGGCACTACTTTAGACCAGGACCCATAGGGAATAGGGTGCTATTTGGGACGCACCTTGTCAGTCGATCAAGTTACATCCTCCTCAGTCAGCGCGACAACAGATGGATCTGCAAAGACACGTCAACACATTGGCAATTTAGGAGTTAGCATAATTTATACACATTAACACTTAATCTTAATCATTCTGCGTTTGGCGTTTAACGGCATTCATCCACAGAGCTGTTCACTCTAATGCGTCCCAAATGGTACCCTATTGCCTATATATTGGACAACGTCTGACCAGCATTAGTGCACTATATAGGGACTAAGGTGCTATTTGGAAAGCATCTACAGACACCTCTAATATGGGAGAGTGATTGAGAGGCTAACAATGACAGCAGCCTATGGGGATAAACCAGACTGTGTGCGTCACAAATAGCAACGTTTTCCATAGGGTCTTGGTCAAAAGTTGTGCACTTGTCACGACTTCCGCCGAAGTCGGCCCCTCTCCTTGTTCGGGCGGCGTTCGGCGGTCGACGTCACCGGCTTCCTAGTTACCACCGATCTATGTTTCCTTGTTCATTTGGTTTTGTCTTAATTATACACACCTGTTTATGATTCCCTGATTATGTTCGTTATTTAACCCTTTGGCTTCCCTGTTTGTCTTGTCCGTGATTGTTTCCTGTTTTGTGGTTGTTGGAGGTGTTTCTCCCAGCCATGTTTTATTACTGTGGGAGAAGTTTGATTATAGTTTTGAGTAAACACGTTTTTGTTTGCACTCATCCCTGTGTCCTGCGCCTGACACCGATACCTAACGAAAGCATTACAGCACTATAAAGGGAATAGGGTTCTATTTGGGACGTAGCCTTGAGTATCACAGCAGGACTCAGTCAGTTTTCTAACTTCAGTTTTACAGCATCAGCCACACTATGTCACCCAGTCTAGAAACCAACCAGATCAGCCTCACTACATCACCCAGTCTGGAAACCAACCAGGTCAGCCCCACTACATCACCCAGTCTAGAAACCAACCAGATCAGCCCGACTACATCACCCAGTCTAGAAACCAACCAGATCAGCCCCACTACGTCACCCAGTCTAGAAACCAAAAAGATCAGCCTCACTACATCACCCAGTCTAGAAACCAACCAGATCAGCCTCACTACATCACCCAGTCTAGAAACCAACCAGATCAGCCCCACTACATCACCCAGTCTAGAAACCAACCAGATCAGCCTCACTACATCACCCAGTCTAGAAACCAACCAGATCAGCCTCACTACATCACCCAGTCTAGAAACCAACCAGATCAGCCCACTACATCACCCAGTCTAGAAACCAACCAGATAAGCCCCATTACATCACCCAGTCTAGAAACCAACCAGATCAGCGTCACTACATCACCCAGTCTAGAAACCAACCAGATCAGCCTCACTACGTCACCCAGTCTAGAAACCAAAAAGATCAGCCTCACTACATCACCCAGTCTAGAAACCAACCAGATCAGCCCACTACATCACCCAGTCTAGAAACCAACCAGATAAGCCCCACTACATCACCCAGTCTAGAAACCAACCAGATCAGCGTCACTACATCACCCAGTCTAGAAACCAACCAGATCAGCCTCACTACGTCACCCAGTCTAGAAACCAACCAGATCAGCCTCACTACGTCACCCAGTCTAGAAACCAACCAGATCAGCCTCACTACGTCACCCAGTCTAGAAACCAACCAGATCAGCCCCACTACATCACGCAGTCTAGAAACCAACCAGATCAGCCTCACTACGTCACCCAGTCTAGAAACCAACCAGATCAGCCCCACTACATCACCCAGTCTAGAAACCAACCAGATCAGCCTCACTACGTCACCCAGTCTAGAAACCAACCAGATCAGCCCCACTACATCACCCGGTCTAGAAACCAACCACATCAGCCTCACTACATCACCCGGTCTAGAAACCAACCAGATCAGCCTCACTACATCATCGGTCTAGAAACCAACCAGATCAGCCCCACTATATCACCCAGTCTAGAAACCAACCAGATCAGCCTCACTACATCACCCAGTCCAGAAACCAACCAGATCAGCCCCACTATGTCACCCAGTCTAGAAACCAACCAGATCAGCCTCACTACATCACCCAGTCTAGAAACCAACCAGATCAGCCTCACTACATCACCCAGTCTAGAAACCAACCAGATCAGCCCCACTACATCACCCAGTCTAGTAACCAACCAGATCAGCCTCACTACGTCACCCAGTCTAGTAACCAACCAGATCAGCCTCACTACGTCACCCAGTCTAGAAACCAACCAGATCAGCCCCACTACATCACCCAGTCTAGAAACCAATCAGATCAGCCTCACTACATCACCCAGTCTAGAAACCAACCAGATCAGCCTCACTACATCACCCAGTCTAGAAACCAACCAGATCAGCCTCACTACGTCACCCAGTCTAGAAACCAACCAGATCAGCCTCACTACGTCACCCAGTCTAGAAACCAAACAGATCAGCCTCACTACGTCACCCAGTCTAGAAACCAACCAGATCAGCCTCACTACGTCACCCAGTCTAGAAACCAACCAGATCAGCCCCACTACATCACCCAGTCTAGAAACCAACCAGATCAGCCCCACTACGTCACCCAGTCTAGAAACCAACCAGATCAGCCTCACTACGTCACCCAGTCTAGAAACCAACCAGATCAGCCACAGTACATCACCCAGTCTAGAAACCAACCAGATCAGCCTCACTACATCACCCAGTCTAGAAACCAACCAACCAGAACTAGGAGTGTTTAAACCAACCACAGAACTAGGAGTGTTTTAACCAACCACAGAACTAGGAGTGTTTAAACCAATCACAGAACTAGGAGTGTTTAAACCAACCACAGAACTAGGAGTGTTTAAACCAACCACAGAACTAGGAGTGTTTTAACCAACCACATAACTAGGAGTGTTTAAACCAATCACAGAACTAGGAGTGTTTAATAAGTATTAGCCCTTTTTTTTAATGTTCGCCTAAATTGACATACCCAAATCTAACTGCCTTTATCTCAGGCCCTGAAGCAAGGATATGCATATTCTTGGTACCATTTGAAAGGAAACACTTTGAAGTTAATGGAAGTGTGAAATTAATGTAGGAGAATACAACACAATAGATCTGGTAAAAGATAATACAAAGAAAAAAACCAACCGTTCTTTTATATTTCTTTGTACCATCATCTTTGAAATGCAGGAGAAAGGCCATAATGTATTATTCCATCCCAGGTGCAATTTAAATGTTGGCCACTAGATGGCAGCAGTGTATGTGCAAAGTTTTAGACTGAGCCAATAAACCATTGCATTTCTGTTCTCAACCAGTTCTCATGGAAGGGACACCGATCCCGAAGATTAACCTCTGTAGGGTATGTGGGATGAACAGCCAGTGGAATCCCGTGGCGCGATATTCAAATACCTTAGAAATGCTATTACTTCAATTTCTCAAACATATGACTATTTTACACCATTTTAAAGACAAGACTCTCGTTAATCTAACCACACTGTCCGATTTCAAAAAGGCTTTACAACGAAAGCAAAACATTAGATTATGTCAGCAGAGTACCCAGCCAGAAATAATCAGACACCCATTTTTCAAGCTAGCATATAATGTCACAAAAACCAAAACCACAGCTAAATGCAGCACTAACCTTTGATGATCTTCATCAGATGACACTCCTAGGACATTATGTTATACAATACATGCATGTTTTGTTCAATCAAGTTCATATTTATATCAAAAAACAGCTTTTTACATTAGCATGTGACGTTCAGAACTAGCATACCCACCGCATACTTCCGGTGAATTTACTAAATTACTCACGATAAACGTTCACCAAAAACATAACAATTATTTTAAGAATTATAGATACAGATGTCCTTTATGCAATCGCGGTGTCCGATTTTAAAATAGCTTTTCGGCAAAAGCACATTTTGCAATATTCTGAGTAGATAGCTCGCCATCACGGGCTAGCTATTTTGACACCCACCAAGTTTGGCACTCACCAAATTCAGATTTACTATAAGAAAAATTGGATTACCTTTGCTGTTCTTCGTCAGAATGCACTCCCAGGACTTCTACTTCATCCACAAATGTTGTTTTGGTTCAAAATAATCCATAGTTATGTTCAAATATCCTCTGTTTTGTTCTTGCGTTCAAGACACTATCCGAACGGTGACGCGCGGACGTGTATCGGGACAAAAAAAATTCTAAATATTCCATTACCGTACTTCGAAGCATGTCAAACGCTGTTTAAAATCAATTTTTATGCGATTTTTCTCGTAAAAAAGCGATAATATTCCGACCGGGAAACGTCCTTTCCGTTCAAAGACTCAAAATCTAAAATGGACTCTTCAAGTGCACGCGCGCGCACCCATCTCATTGTTCTCAGATCGACCACTATCGAAATGCGCTACTGTTTTTCAGCTATGGGCTGCAAAGTCATCATTCAATGTTCTGGCGCCTTCTGAGAGCCTGAGGGAGCCTTAGAAAGTGTCATGTTACAGCAGAGATCCTTTGTTTTCAATAAAGAGAGTGTAGAAGGCCAAGAAATGGTCAGAGAGGGCACTTCCTGTACAGAATCTTCTCAGGTTTTTGCCTGCCATATGAGTTCTGTTATACTCACAGAAATCATTCAAACAGTTTTCGAAACTTTAGGGTGTTTTCTATCCAAATCAAACAATTATATGCATATTCTAGTTTCTGGGCAGTAGTAATAACCAGATTAAATCGGGTACGTTTTTTATCCGGCCGTGCAAATACTGCCCCCTATCCCCAACAGGTTAACACAGTGTTTCATCACATACAGGAGTTATATAGACACTGGGTATACAAAACATTAAGAACACCTTCGTAATATTGAGTTGGACCCCCCCTACCCTTTTGCCCTCAGAACAGCCTCAATTCGTGGGGGTATGAACCCTACAAGGTGTCGAAAGCATTCCACGGGGATGCTGGCCCATGTTGACTCCAATGGCTCCCACAGTTATGTCAAGTTGGCTGGATGTCCTTTGGGTGGTGGACCATTCTTAATACACACGGGAAACTGTTGAGCGTGAAAAACCCAGCAGCGTTTGCAGTTCTTCACACAAACTGGTGCACCTGGCACCTACTACCATAACCCGTTCATAGGCACTTCAATCTTTTGTATTTCCCATTCACCCTCTGAATGGCACACATACACAATCCATGTCTCAATTGTCTCAAAGCTTAAAAAAAATCCTTATTTTAGCCGTCTCCTCCCCTTTCATCTACACTGATTGAAGTGGATTTAACAAGTGACCTCAATAAAGGATCATAGCTTTCAGCTGGATTTACCTGATCAGTCTATGTCATGGTGTTCATAATGTTTTGTACACAGCAATAGCCTACTTGATCACATTATATAAAGGACTTCCATTTGCACCAAGTGGGTGCATTAGGATGAGAGCAGAGCAATCATTCAGGAGATCAGCTCTCACTCAATAACTTATGAATGCATACATTTCATACATTTTTTTCTTTTTTTTTAATTCATACTTGTCCCCACGTGGGAATCAAACCCACAACCCTGGCGTTGCAAACACCATGCTCTAACAACTGAGCCACACAGGATCTTAAGTTTTTGAAAGCTTCGACTCGTTCCAGGAGCAAAACGATCAACAGAGTCATCAGGTGTTTCGGTTAAAAATCCCCTGAGAGAATTAGAAAAGCCTCTTGAGTATTTGTTGTGTAAATCTTGTCATTTTCTGGTAAATTGGGGTGGGGGGGGGGGGGGGGATTTATTTGGAGCGTGTTAATTATGTCCATACACATTACAGATGACGAAAATAGCATTGTCAAGCTTAACAGTTACTATGACCCATCTGCCATCCTGTGAAGATGTTGAGTCTAAGAATGTCACCTTTAAACTTGTGGATAAGTGTCAAAACACCAGCAGAAATAGGCAACGTCTCCCCATTGTGACTTCCACAATTTCAAGTCACTTTCACACAAATGAGTTTCCTGAAGAAGGACAAAAATCTGCTTTACTGCGTTTACAATATAACAATAAGGCTTTCCTTTTTGAACCCCTAGCGTTCAGGCTAACGATATTGAGTGAGTTGAAAACAAACTCCTGCATTAAAAATAAAGAGACACAAACTAGACAACAGATGTACAAACTAGACAACAGATGTACAAACTAGACAACAGATGTACAAACTAGACAACAGATGTACAAACTAGACAACAGATGTACAAACTAGACAACAGATGTACAATCTAGACAACAGATGTAATAATGTGAACAATAAAACAAACAGTAAACCTTAAAAGGGTTACTGCAACCGATGTACTCTCGGCAGTACTCACAGTTCAAGTGTGGTTTATGTCATCGGAGTTAACCAGTAATCCTTCTTCCTTCGACGAACGCGTGTGGGCCCTTGAACACAGTCTTCTTTCCCTCTTGTCGTGCCTTCTGTATAAGAGGCCACAGTTTCTCCCTGGCAGTCTGATCCTGCGGTTTCAGAGCCTCCTTGATGCTGAGTTTCTTCACGTCCAGAAACTTGTTCCCCTTGGCCATTTTCCAGACGATGTCCCTGTAATGGCGCATAGTGAAGGATGACATTGCGAGGGGGGTCCATCAGATCTTCCGTTTCCCAAGTCGATGTACCACGTCGATCACGTCTCTTAGCTTGTCTTTGATGCACGGAGCCACCTTTCCCAGGATAGCTTCCCTGTGGCTCAGTTGGTAGAGCATGGTGTTTGCAACGCCAGGGTTGTGGGTTTGATTCCCACGGGGGGGCCAGTACAAAAAAAATAAAAAATGTATGAAATGCATTCACTACTGTAAGTCGCTCTGGATAAGAGCGTCTGCTAAATGACTAAAAATGTAAATATTGATGACCGCTTCTCTAATGTCCTCTACCTCTCTTACACCTTGGATTTTCAGATTCCACTGGTGAGAGTACCGTTGGAAGTTCAGCTATGTGATTCCACCTGTGAGAGTACCGTTGGAAGTTCAGCTACGTGATTCCACCTGTGAGAGTACCGTTGGCAGTTCAGCTACGTGATTCCACCTGTGAGAGTACCGTTGGAAGTTCAGCTACATGATTCCACCTGTGAGAGAACCGTTGGAAGTTCAGCTACGTGATTCCACCTGTGAGAGAACCGTTGGAAGTTCAGCTACGTGATTCCACCTGTGAGAGTACCGTTGGAAGTTCAGCCTCATGATTCCACCTGTGAGAGTTCCGTTGGAAGTTCAGCTACATGATTCCACTTGTGAGAGTACCGTTGAAGTTCAGCTACATTCTCACACAACTCATTATTTTGGGGTTTGCAGTTTTTTTCAGCTCGTTCTCTAGGAACGTTATATTTTCTCGCTCACAACTGTGTGAAGTTGACGGACAGTTTTTGACAAATTATCAATCTTCTTTGACGTTTCTTCGGTAGCTTTTGTTTCTATGAAGGACACTTTGGAGAATGTGGCGTCTTGTTTAGTAGACAGGGTCTGGATTGCAGTGAGAAGTTCAGACATGGAAATGTCTTCTTTCACTTTTTTCTCCCCGGTGGATTTTTTATTGGGGTCTGAGGTAAAGAGGTTGCAAGGATCTTATCCTGGTCCTTCTTGTTCTTTCTCTTACTTGAGCTAGCAGCTCAAGCATGTATTGTCATAGTCTTCATCTTCTGATGAAGAGTAAGACATATTGGACCAATACGCAGCGTGGTAAGTGTCCATACTTATATTTTTATTCATACGTGAACACTGAAACAAAAACAAGACAACACACGACAGTCCTGTAAGGTAACCTTGCCTATACATGGAACAATCACCCACAAACCCAAGAGAAAATAAACCCATATAAATATGGCCTCCAATTAGAAGCAACAATAACCAGCTGCTTCTAATTGGAGGTCGTTCCCAAAACTAACATAGAAATACAAATACTAGAAATCCGAACATAGAAATACAAAACATAGAACAATACCCTCCCAAAAAACCCGACAACACAAAACAAACACACCCCCTGCCACGTCCTGACCAAACTACAATAACAAATAACCCCTTATACTGGTCAGGACGTGACATGAATCCATGCTGCTCTCGCTCTCGTTGTAGCTAGCTAATATGCCTGCCATCTTCTGTGAGGCTTGGATATTCCTTCTTCTATTGTCTTTTTGTTGTGTTCTTCCCATTCAACTTGACAAAAAACAAACTCTAAACTTGCCACATGTAGCTAAAACAATTTATAGTTACTTTCTTGCTACATTGATAGCCAATATTAGACGGTTAACCACCTAACCGTCAAGCGAGAAAACATTCCCTCTCACAGCGACGCCATCTTGGCTTTTTTTCCCTTTTTTTATTTAACACGGCAAGTAAGTTAAGAACACATTTCTATTCAAAAGGACAGCCTACCCCGGCCTAACCCGGATGACTTTGGATCAATTGAGAGCCGCCCTATGGGACTCCCAATCACGACCGGTTGTGATACAGCCTGGAATCGAACCAGGGTCTGTAGTGACGCCTCTAGGACTGAGATGCAGTCCCTTAGACCGCTGCACCACTTGGTCTCCCTATATAGGTTATTTATGGTGTCATTGTATTGTCACATTGTGATGCACAGAGACCAGGAGAACATTCTGTCTGGTCACACCTGGATGTGTGCCTCTGTATATCTCTGTCAGTGGTTTACTAGAGGACAAGAAAGGTGAGGAGAGGAGAGGAGAGGAGAGGAGAGGTGAGGAGAAGAAAGGTGAGGAGAAGAGAGAAGAGGAGAAGAGAGGAGAGGAGAGGAGAGGAGAGGAGAGGAGAGGAGAGGAGAGGAGAGGAGAGGAGAGGAGAGGAGAGGAGAGGAGAGGAGAGGAGAGGAGAGGAGAGGAGAGGAGAGGAGAGGAGAGAGGACAAGAAAGGAGAGGAGAGAGGACAAGAAAGGAGAGGACAAGAAAGGAGAGGAGAGGAAAGGAAAGGAGAGGAGAGGAGAGAGGACAAGAAAGGAGAGGAGAGAGGCCAAGAATGGAGAGGAGAGAGGACAAGAAAGGAGAGGACAAGAAAGGAGAGGAGAGGAGAGGAAAGGAGAGGAGAGCTGTTACGTTACTAGATGCAAGGATGAGGCAGAGAGACGTCAGTCAAGTTAACATGTTTAGTCAGTGATACAGGTCAAACATTTGGCTCATGACTGAACGAACCCTTCACACTAGGACGTCTCCCCCTTTTAGTGAAGAACATCAGAAAATATGTCAAACCAATCACGAATATAATTGCTTAATTTTATTTATACAGACAGATACTGCACCCCAATCACTATACGATAAGAGCAGTGACTTCATGAAGCAAACTCTAACGTCATGTAATCAAGGCTAATAACTTCCACAGGAAGCCATAATTAGGTCTAATGCAAAGCGTAGGCTTTCCCTCCTGGTTATGACTCTAATGAAAACCACATCGGCTCTGCTAGCTACATAACAGCTGCCAATATGCAGTATTTAAATAAGTGGCATAAGTTATTGAGTGAGAGCTGATCTCCTGAATGATTGCTCTGCTCTCAGCCTCATCCTAATGCACCCACTTGGTGCGAATGGAAGTCCTTTATATAACGTGATCAAGTAGGCTATTGCTATGTACTGTATGTGCTGTGTACAAAACATTATGAACACCTGCTCTTTCCATGACATAGGCTGAGCAGGTGAATCCAGGTGAAAGCTATGATCCTTTATTGAGGTCACTTATTAAATCCACTTCAATCAGTGTAGATGAAAGGGGAGGAGGACGGGTAAAATAAGGATTTTTTTTAAGCTTTGAGACAAAAGGTATTGGAGGATATTGGAAATTAAACAACACACTTCTTAAAAGATCCTATTTTCATTGGAAACCTCAAATCGCTAGCCAAATAAAAAAACATTTGAGAGAGAGAGAAGACTTGGATCATGGGAGTAGATGTGAATTCTTCAAATGTAAAGTCCGAGTTGTAGCCATTAAATGTGCCAAAGATGTCACGTCCTGACCATAGTGAGTGTTATTTTCTATGGTAGATTAGGTCAGGGCGTGACAGGGGGTGTTTTGTATGTCTATGTTTTGGTTCTAGGTTTGTATTTCTATGTTGGTGTTATTTGGCATGATCTCCAATTAGAGGCAGCAGGTTTTTGTTGTCTCTAATTGGAGGTCCTACTTAAGTTTAGGTTTGTCCCACAGGTGTTTGTGGGTGATTGTTCTTCGTGAGGTTTATGTTCTTCCAGCGTCACGGTTTGTTGTTTTTGTATTTACTTAAAGTGTTAATTGTTGCATTCGGTTTCACTGATTTAAATAAAACATGTGGAATTACGAAAACGCTGCATCTTGTTCCGCTCATTCAAACAGCCGTGACGAAAGAGCTGAAGCACCTGAAGAACCTTAGAGAAAAAGCTTGGATGAGCAAGCTTGACAGTTTTCTAGAGAAGAAGAAGAGTCTGTATTTAAATATTTACAACAAGAATTAGAACAGCTTTACACGGATCTGGCAAAGGCTGCCTTTGTCAGATCAAGAGCAAAATAAATGGGGGAAAGAAACACCAGCACTTGAAAAGAGAAACTACAAAAGAAAATATATAAATGGTACTCAAAATGAATGATGTATTATGCAAAGATCCCATTACAATCGCGACATTTGTCAATTCCTTTAAAACTCACCATTTCAGGAAGATTGTTGTGAAAGCTACATTTGCCACATTCAGAATTATGTCCCTGTAATTGAGGATGATTTCCACTCAGTTTGCGATTCACCTGTGTCAATCGAATAAATTAGAGAGGTTCTGAATTCAATGAGAAATGGGAAATCCCCTTGCCCTGATGGCCTGTCAGTTTTATTTTATAGACAGTTTGGGAGTGTCACGTCCTGACCAGTAAAATGGGTTATTTGTTATTGTAGTTTGGTCAGGACGTGGCAAGGGGTGTTTGTTTTGTGTTTCGGGGTTTTTTGGTTAATGTTCTATGTTAGTATATTTCTATGTTCGTTCTTGTTTTTCTATTTCTATGTTTAGTTTATTGGGTTGACCTTCAATTGGAGGCAGCTGTTCCCCGTTGCCTCTAATTGAAGGTCCTATTTAGTAGGGGTGTTTTTCTATGGGTTTTTGTGGGTAGTTGTTCCGTGTTTAGCTGTGTGCCTTACAGGACTGTTTTTTTTGTCGTTGTTTTTGATTAAGTGTTTATTTTGGTTTTCTTCTAAATAAATAAAGAAGATGAGTATTCACATTCCCGCTGCGTTTTGGTCCCATCCTTACGACGAATATGACAGGGAGTTACTAAAAAAATATATTTTGAAGATGTTTCAAGATTGCATTGAAAATGATGAAATGGTCTCCACTATGAAACAGGGCCTTATTTCACTGATTCCGAAGCCCGATAAAGACCTTTCTCTCATTACCCCCAGGGGTACTAGGATCCTGGGGGTACTTGGTCTATCCACCTGGGGTACTTCAGAAGACTCATGAGACCGTCGTCCTACTGGTAAAATGCACATGAGGGGGTACTTCAGGGGTATTCCATGCAGAGCAAAATTCAGTTGGTGTTACAGTAAATGAAAAAGGTTGGGAACCACTTTTCTAGATTATACCTCTTGTCTGTCCACACAGAACCACTGTTCTAGACCTCTGTCTGTCCACACAGAACCACTGTTCTAGACCTTTTGTCTGTCCACACAGAACCACTGTTCTAGACCTCTGTCTGTCCACACAGACTCTGTTCTAGACCTGTCTGTTCACACAGAACCACTGTTCTAGACCTTTTGTCTGTCCACACAGAACCACTGTTCTAGACCTTTTGTCTGTTCACACAGACTCTGTTCTCTGTCTGTTACAGAGGAGATTCAGATTCATTCTTGGATGAGCT
The DNA here is from genome assembly GCF_905237065.1 of Salmo salar. Classification (NCBI taxonomy): domain Eukaryota; kingdom Metazoa; phylum Chordata; class Actinopteri; order Salmoniformes; family Salmonidae; genus Salmo; species Salmo salar. The sequence goes on along the minus strand of NW_025550915.1, from coordinate 65,370 downwards.
GAATGTCCTCTGTAGTTGGCTTTGCTCCTTCATTTAAGGCACCTGGATTGGATAGAGTGGTAGAAGCAGTGATCCCTTCCCTATGTCCGTTTGGATACCACGACTGTACATCTCTGGTCTGTGTCACAACTTCCGCCGAAGTTGGGTGCCTGTCCTCGTTCGTTCGTCGGTCGTCGTCACCGGCTTTCTAGCCTCCACCGAGCCATGTTTGTTATGTCTTGATTGTTCACACCTGGTTCCCATTTCGTTATGATTACTTCCCTATTTAAACCCTCTGGTTCTCATGATGTTTTGTGCGTTATTGTTTTCCTGTTGGTCGTGTTAGTTATTATTGTGTCGTTATTGTTTATCCCTGCGTGGATTTTGACTATGAGTTTTTCTAGAGTAAAATACGTTATTTTTACTCAGTTCGGTGTCCTGCGCTTCACTCTATTCCTCATCTCCACTACACTGACACTGACACTCTGTCTGTTCACATAGACTGTTGGTCTGTTAATTAATTTTCTGCCTTAAAGACTGTTTCCTTCTACCGTTCTCTGTCTGTGACATTACCAGGCTCTGAGGGACCAAGAGACTCTCCATTCCCCTGACCGTTACCATTTACAGTCGGGTGGCAGGTAGCCTAGCAGTTAAGAGCATTGAGCCAAAGATGGCTTGTTCAAATCCCAAGCCAACTAGGTGAAAAATCTGTTGATTTTTCCCTAGAGCAAGGCACTTAAACTTTATAAGAGAATCTGCTGAATGCTTTTAAACGCTAGACTCCATGCCGCCTACCTCAACACAAACAAAAAAAATTCTGTGGTAAAGGAATTTGTTTGTTCGCTACATTGGTGTCAGAAGTGGGATGTGGCCTGTGATGAATACAATTAGGGGCATTGCGAAGAATAAAGAAAGTGGTAGCCTGTCATCTTCCTGTACCAATCAAATCCCCACAGTGAGTTAGTGTGTCCCAAATGGTGCCCTATCCATCCACTGAAGCGCACTAGATCCCTCTGGGCTCTGGTCAAAAGTAGTGTCCTATATAGGGAATAGGGTGCCATAGGGCCCTTGTCAAAAGTGGTACACTAAGTAGAGAATGGGATGCCATTTGGGACAAATTGCTAGATTCCATTCTGAATGTTCTGACATCCCAAAAGTCCCATTTTGACAGTCACGCCTGTCCCATTTTAACAGTCACGCCTGTCCCCATTTTAACAGTCACGTCTGTCCCCATTTTAACAGTCATGCCTGTCCCATTTTAACAGTCACGCCTGTCCCATTTTAACAGTCACGCCTGTCCCCATTTTAACAGTCACGTCTGTCCCCATTTTAACAGTCACGTCTGTCCCCATTTTAACAGTCACGTCTGTCCCCATTTAAACAGTCACGCCTGTCCCCATTTTAACAGTCAGCCTGTCCCCATTTTAACAGTCACGCCTGTCCCCATTTTAACAGTCAGGTCTGTCCCCATTTTAACAGTCACGTCTGTCCCCATTTTAACAGTCACGTCTGTCCCCATTTTAACAGTCACGTCTGTCCCCATTTTAACAGTCATGCCTGTCCCCATTTTAACAGTCACGTCTGTCCTCATTTTAACAGTCACGTCTGTCCCATTTTAACAGTCACGTCTGTCCCCATTTTAACAGTCACATCTGTCCCATTTTAACAGTCATATCTGTCCCATTTTAACAGTCATATCTGTCCCATTTTAACAGTCACGCCTGTCCCCATTTTAACAGTCACGTCTGTCCCCATTTTAACAGTCACGTCTGTCCCATTTTAACAGTCATGTCTGTCCCCATTTTAACAGTCACGTCTGTCCTCATTTTAACAGTCACGTCTGTCCCATTTTAACAGTCACGTCTGTCCCCATTTTAACAGTCACATCTGTCCCATTTTAACAGTCAGGTCTGTCCCATTTTAACAGTCACGTCTGTCCATATTTTAACAGTCACGCCTGTCCCCATTTTAACAGTCACGTCTGTCCTCATTTTAACAGTCACGTCTGTCCCATTTTAACAGTCACGTCTGTCCCCATTTTAACAGTCACATCTGTCCCATTTTAACAGTCATATCTGTCCCATTTTAACAGTCACGTCTGTCCCCATTTTAACAGTCACGCCTGTCCCATTTTAACAGTCACGTCTGTCCCCATTTTAACAGTCACGTCTGTCCCCATTTTAACAGTCATGCCTGTCCCCATTTTAACAGTCACGTCTGTCCTCATTTTAACAGTCACGTCTGTCCCATTTTAACAGTCACGTCTGTCCCCATTTTAACAGTCACATCTGTCCCATTTTAACAGTCATATCTGTCCCATTTTAACAGTCATATCTGTCCCATTTTAACAGTCACGCCTGTCCCCATTTTAACAGTCACGTCTGTCCCCATTTTAACAGTCAAGTCTGTCCCATTTTAACAGTCATGTCTGTCCCCATTTTAACAGTCACGTCTGTCCTCATTTTAACAGTCACGTCTGTCCCATTTTAACAGTCACGTCTGTCCCCATTTTAACAGTCACATCTGTCCCATTTTAACAGTCAGGTCTGTCCCATTTTAACAGTCACGTCTGTCCCATTTTAACAGTCACGCCTGTCCCCATTTTAACAGTCACGTCTGTCCCCATTTTAACAGTCACGTCTGTCCCATTTTAACAGTCACGTCTGTCCCCATTTTAACAGTCACGTCTGTCCCCATTTTAACAGTCACGACTGTCCCCATTTTAACAGTCACACCTGTCCCCATTTTAACAGTCACGCCTGTCCCATTTTAACAGTCACGTCTGTGCCCATTTTAACAGTCACGTCTGTCCCCATTTTAACAGTCACGCCTGTCCCATTTTAACAGTCACGTCTGTCCCCATTTTAACAGTCACGTCTGTCCCCATTTTAACAGTCACGTCTGTCCCCATTTTAACAGTCACGTCTGTCCCCATTTTAACAGTCACATCTGTCCCATTTTAACAGTCAGGTCTGTCCCATTTTAACAGTCACTTCTGTCCCCATTTTAACAGTCACGTCTGTCCCATTTTAACAGTCACGTCTGTCCCATTTTAACTGTCACGTCTGTCCCCATTTTAACAGTCACGTCTGTCCCCATTTTAACAGTCACGTCTGTCCCCATTTTAACAGTCACATCTGTCCCCATTTTAACAGTCATATCTGTCCCATTTTAACAGTCATTTCTGTCCCATTTTAACAGTCACGCCTGTCCCCATTTTAACAGTCACGTCTGTCCCCATTTTAACAGTCACGTCTGTCCCCATTTTAACAGTCACGTCGGTCCCCATTTTAACAGTCACATCTGTCCCATTTTAACAGTCATATCTGTCCCATTTTAACAGTCACATCTGTCCCATTTTAACAGTCACGCCTGTCCCCATTTTAACAGTCACGTCTGTCCCCATTTTAACAGTCAAGTCTGTCCCATTTTAACAGTCACGTCTGTCCCCATTTTAACAGTCACATCTGTCCCATTTTAACAGTCAGGTCTGTCCCATTTTAACAGTCACTTCTGTCCCCATTTTAACAGTCACGTCTGTCCCATTTTAACAGTCACGTCTGTCCCATTTTAACTGTCACGTCTGTCCCTATTTTAACAGTCACGTCTGTCCCCATTTTAACAGTCACGTCTGTCCCCATTTTAACAGTCACATCTGTCCCCATTTTAACAGTCATATCTGTCCCATTTTAACAGTCATTTCTGTCCCATTTTAACAGTCACGCCTGTCCCCATTTTAACAGTCACGTCTGTCCTCATTTTAACAGTCACGTCTGTCCCCATTTTAACAGTCACGTCGGTCCCCATTTTAACAGTCACATCTGTCCCATTTTAACAGTCATATCTGTCCCATTTTAACAGTCACATCTGTCCCATTTTAACAGTCACGCCTGTCCCCATTTTAACAGTCACGTCTGTCCCCATTTTAACAGTCAAGTCTGTCCCATTTTAACAGTCACGTCTGTCCCCATTTTAACAGTCACGTCTGTCCTCATTTTAACAGTCACGTCTGTCCCATTTTAACAGTCACGTCTGTCCCCATTTTAACAGTCACATCTGTCCCTTATTAACATTTAGGTCTGTGCCATTTTAACAGTCACGTCTGTCCCCATTTTAACAGTCACGTCTGTCCCCATTTTAAGTCACGTCTGTCCCCATTTTAACAGTCACGTCTGTCTCATTTTAACAGTCACGTCTGTCCCCATTTTAACAGTCACGTCTGTCCCATTTTAACAGTCACGTCTGTCCCATTTTAACAGTCAGGTTTTTCCCATTTTAACAGTCACGTCTGTCCCATTTTAACAGTCACGTCTGTCCCATTTTAACAGTCACGTCTGTCCCCATTTTAACAGTCACATCTGTCCACATTTTAACAGTCACGTCTGTCCCCATTTTAACAGTCACGTCTGTCCCCATTTTAACAGCCACGTCTGTCCCATTTTAACAGTCACGTCTGTCCTCATTTTAACAGTCACGTCTGTCCCCATTTTAACAGTCACGTCTGTCCCCATTTTAACAGTCACGTCTGTCCCCATTTTAACAGTCACGCCTGTCCCAATTTTAACAGTCACGTCTGTCCCCATTTTAACAGTCACGCCTGTCCCATTTTAACAGTCACGTCTGTCCCCATTTTAACAGTCACGTCTGTCCCATTTTAACAGTCAGGCGTGTCCATTTTAACAGTCACGCCTGTCCCCATTTTAACAGTCACGCCTGTCCCCATTTTAACAGTCACGCCTGTCCCCATTTTAACAGTCACGCCTTTCCCTATTTTAACAGTCACGCCTGTCCTCATTTTAACAGTCACGCCTGTCCTCATTTTAACAGTCACGTCTGTCCCCAGTTTAACAGTCACGTCTGTCCCCATTTTAAGTCACGTCTGTCCCCATTTTAACAGTCACGTCTGTCTCATTTTAACAGTCACGTCTGTCCCCATTTTAACAGTCACGTCTGTCCCATTTTAACAGTCACGTCTGTCCCCATTTTAACAGTCACGTCTGTCCCCATTTTAACAGTTACGTCTGTCCACATTTTAACAGTCACGTCTGTCCCCATTTTAACAGTCACGTCTGTCCCCATTTTAACAGCCATGTCTGTCCCATTTTAACAGTCACGTCTGTCCTCATTTTAACAGTCACGTCTGTCCCCATTTTAACAGTCACGTCTGTCCCCATTTTAACAGTCACGTCTGTCCCCATTTTAACAGTCATGCCTGTCCCAATTTTAACAGTCACGTCTGTCCCCATTTTAACAGTCACGCCTGTCCCATTTTAACAGTCACGTCTGTCCCCATTTTAACAGTCACGTCTGTCCCATTTTAACAGTCAGGCGTGTCCCATTTTAACAGTCACGCCTGTCCCCATTTTAACAGTCACGCCTGTCCCCATTTTAACAGTCACATCTGTCCCATTTTAACAGTCATATCTGTCCCATTTTAACAGTCACATCTGTCCCATTTTAACAGTCACGCCTGTCCCCATTTTACCAGTCACGTCTGTCCCCATTTTAACAGTCACGTCTGTCCTCATTTTAACAGTCACGTCTGTCCCATTTTAACAGTCACGTCTGTCCCCATTTTAACAGTCACATCTGTCCCTTATTAACATTTAGGTCTGTCCCATTTTAACAGTCACGTCTGTCCCCATTTTAACAGTCACGTCTGTCCCCATTTTAAGTCACGTCTGTCCCCATTTTAACAGTCACGTCTGTCTCATTTTAACAGTCACGTCTGTCCCATTTTAACAGTCAGGTGTGTCCCATTTTAACAGTCACGTCTGTCCCATTTTAACAGTCACGTCTGTCCCATTTTAACAGTCACGTCTGTCCCCATTTTAACAGTCACGTCTGTCCCCATTTTAACAGTTACGTCTGTCCACATTTTAACAGTCACGTCTGTCCCCATTTTAACAGTCACGTCTGTCCCCATTTTAACAGCCACGTCTGTCCCATTTTAACAGTCACGTCTGTCCTCATTTTAACAGTCACGTCTGTCCCCATTTTAACAGTCACGTCTGTCCCCATTTTAACAGTCACGTCTGTCCCCATTTTAACAGTCATGCCTGTCCCAATTTTAACAGTCACGTCTGTCCCCATTTTAACAGTCACGCCTGTCCCATTTTAACAGTCACGTCTGTCCCCATTTTAACAGTCACGTCTGTCCCATTTTAACAGTCAGGCGTGTCCCATTTTAACAGTCACGCCTGTCCCCATTTTAACAGTCACGCCTGTCCCTTTTTTAACAGTCACGCCTGTCCCCATTTTAACAGTCACGCCTGTCCCCATTTTAACAGTCACGCCTGTCCCCATTTTAACAGTCACGCCTGTCCCCATTTTAACAGTCACGTCTGTCCCCATTTTAACAGTCACGTCTGTCCCCATTTTAACAGTCACGCCTGTCCCCATTTTAACAGTCACGTCTGTCCCCATTTTAACAGTCACGCCTTTCCCTATTTTAACAGTCACGCCTGTCCTCATTTTAACAGTCACGCCTGTCCTCATTTTAACAGTCACGTCTGTCCCCATTTTAACAGTCACGTCTGTCCCCATTTTAAGTCACGTCTGTCCCCATTTTAACAGTCACGTCTGTCTCATTTTAACAGCCATGTCTGTCCCCATTTTAACAGTCACGTCTGTCCCATTTTAACAGTCACGTCTGTCCCATTTTAACAGTCACGTCTGTCCCCATTTTAACAGTCACGTCTGTCCCCATTTTAACAGTCACGTCTGTCCCCATTTTAACAGTCACGTCTGTCCCCATTTTAACAGCCACGTCTGTCCCATTTTAACAGTCACGTCTGTCCTCATTTTAACAGTCACGTCTGTCCCCATTTTAACAGTCACGTCTGTCCCCATTTTAACAGTCACGTCTGTCCCCATTTTAACAGTCACGTCTGTCCCCATTTTAACAGTCATGCCTGTCCCAATTTTAACAGTCACGTCTGTCCCCATTTTAACAGTCACGCCTGTCCCATTTTAACAGTCACGTCTGTCCCCATTTTAACAGTCACGTCTGTCCCATTTTAACAGTCAGGCGTGTCCCATTTTAACAGTCACGCCTGTCCCCATTTTAACAGTCACGCCTGTCCCCATTTTAACAGTCACATCTGTCCCATTTTAACAGTCACATCTGTCCCTTATTAACATTTAGGTCTGTCCCATTTTAACAGTCACGTCTGTCCCCATTTTAACAGTCACGTCTGTCCCCTTTTTAAGTCACGTCTGTCCCCATTTTAACAGTCACGTCTGTCCTCATTTTAACAGTCACGTCTGTCCCCATTTTAACAGCCATGTCTGTCCCATTTTAACAGTCACGTCTGTCCCCATTTTAACAGTCATGCCTGTCCCAATTTTAACAGTCACGCCTGTCCCATTTTAACAGTCACGTCTGTCCCCATTTTAACAGTCACGTCTGTCCCATTTTAACAGTCAGGCGTGTCCCATTTTAACAGTCACGCCTGTCCCCATTTTAACAGTCACGCCTGTCCCTTTTTTAACAGTCACGCCTGTCCCCATTTTAACAGTCACGCCTGTCCCCATTTTAACAGTCACGCCTGTCCCCATTTTAACAGTCACGCCTGTCCCCATTTTAACAGTCACGTCTGTCCCCATTTTAACAGTCACGTCTGTCCCCATTTTAACAGTCACGCCTGTCCCCATTTTAACAGTCACGTCTGTCCCCATTTTAACAGTCACGCCTTTCCCTATTTTAACAGTCACGCCTGTCCTCATTTTAACAGTCACGCCTGTCCCCATTTTAACAGTCACGTCTGTCCCCATTTTAACAGTCACGTCTGTCCCCATTTTAAGTCACGTCTGTCCCCATTTTAACAGTCACGTCTGTCTCATTTTAACAGCCACGTCTGTCCCCATTTTAACAGTCACGTCTGTCCCATTTTAACAGTCACATCTGTCCCATTTTAACAGTCACGTCTGTCCCCATTTTAACAGTCACGTCTGTCCCCATTTTAACAGTCACGTCTGTCCCCATTTTAACAGTCACGTCTGTCCCCATTTTAACAGCCACGTCTGTCCCATTTTAACAGTCACGTCTGTCCTCATTTTAACAGTCACGTCTGTCCCCATTTTAACAGTCACGTCTGTCCCCATTTTAACAGTCACGTCTGTCCCCATTTTAACAGTCACGTCTGTCCCCATTTTAACAGTCATGCCTGTCCCAATTTTAACAGTCACGTCTGTCCCCATTTTAACAGTCACGCCTGTCCCATTTTAACAGTCACGTCTGTCCCCATTTTAACAGTCACGTCTGTCCCATTTTAACAGTCAGGCGTGTCCCATTTTAACAGTCACGCCTGTCCCCATTTTAACAGTCACGCCTGTCCCCATTTTAACAGTCACATCTGTCCCATTTTAACAGTCACATCTGTCCCTTATTAACATTTAGGTCTGTCCCATTTTAACAGTCACGTCTGTCCCCATTTTAACAGTCACGTCTGTCCCCTTTTTAAGTCACGTCTGTCCCCATTTTAACAGTCACGTCTGTCCTCATTTTAACAGTCACGTCTGTCCCCATTTTAACAGCCATGTCTGTCCCATTTTAACAGTCACGTCTGTCCCCATTTTAACAGTCATGCCTGTCCCAATTTTAACAGTCACGTCTGTCCCCATTTTAACAGTCACGCCTGTCCCATTTTAACAGTCACGTCTGTCCCCATTTTAACAGTCACGTCTGTCCCATTTTAACAGTCAGGCGTGTCCCATTTTAACAGTCACGCCTGTCCCCATTTTAACAGTCACGCCTGTCCCCATTTTAACAGTCACATCTGTCCCATTTTAACAGTCATATCTGTCCCATTTTAACAGTCACATCTGTCCCATTTTAACAGTCACGCCTGTCCCCATTTTACCAGTCACGTCTGTCCCATTTTAACAGTCACGTCTGTCCCCATTTTAACAGTCACATCTGTCCCTTATTAACATTTAGGTCTGTCCCATTTTAACAGTCACGTCTGTCCCCATTTTAACAGTCACGTCTGTCCCCATTTTAAGTCACGTCTGTCCCCATTTTAACAGTCACGTCTGTCTCATTTTAACAGTCACGTCTGTCCCCATTTTAACAGTCACGTCTGTCCCATTTTATCAGTCACGTCTGTCCCATTTTAACAGTCAGGTGTGTCCCATTTTAACAGTCACGTCTGTCCCATTTTAACAGTCACGTCTGTCCCATTTTAACAGTCACGTCTGTCCCCATTTTAACAGTCACGTCTGTCCCCATTTTAACAGTTACGTCTGTCCACATTTTAACAGTCACGTCTGTCCCCATTTTAACAGTCACGTCTGTCCCCATTTTAACAGCCACGTCTGTCCCATTTTAACAGTCACGTCTGTCCTCATTTTAACAGTCACGTCTGTCCCCATTTTAACAGTCACGTCTGTCCCCATTTTAACAGTCACGTCTGTCCCCATTTTAACAGTCATGCCTGTCCCAATTTTAACAGTCACGTCTGTCCCCATTTTAACAGTCACGCCTGTCCCATTTTAACAGTCACGTCTGTCCCCATTTTAACAGTCACGTCTGTCCCATTTTAACAGTCAGGCGTGTCCCATTTTAACAGTCACGCCTGTCCCCATTTTAACAGTCACGCCTGTCCCCATTTTAACAGTCACGCCTGTCCCCATTTTAACAGTCACGCCTGTCCCCATTTTAACAGTCACGCCTGTCCCCATTTTAACAGTCACGCCTGTCCCCATTTTAACAGTCACGTCTGTCCCCATTTTAACAGTCACGTCTGTCCCCATTTTAACAGTCACGCCTGTCCCCATTTTAACAGTCACGTCTGTCCCCATTTTAACAGTCACGCCTTTCCCTATTTTAACAGTCACGCCTGTCCTCATTTTAACAGTCACGCCTGTCCTCATTTTAACAGTCACGTCTGTCCCCATTTTAACAGTCACGTCTGTCCCCATTTTAAGTCACGTCTGTCCCCATTTTAACAGTCACGTCTGTCTCATTTTAACAGTCATGTCTGTCCCCATTTTAACAGTCACGTCTGTCCCCATTTTAACAGTCACGTCTGTCCCCATTTTAACAGCCACGTCTGTCCCATTTTAACAGTCACGTCTGTCCTCATTTTAACAGTCACGTCTGTCCCCATTTTAACAGTCACGTCTGTCCCCATTTTAACAGTCACGTCTGTCCCCATTTTAACAGTCACGTCTGTCCCCATTTTAACAGTCATGCCTGTCCCAATTTTAACAGTCACGTCTGTCCCCATTTTAACAGTCACGCCTGTCCCATTTTAACAGTCACGTCTGTCCCCATTTTAACAGTCACGTCTGTCCCATTTTAACAGTCAGGCGTGTCCCATTTTAACAGTCACGCCTGTCCCCATTTTAACAGTCACGCCTGTCCCCATTTTAACAGTCACATCTGTCCCATTTTAACAGTCACATCTGTCCCTTATTAACATTTAGGTCTGTCCCATTTTAACAGTCACGTCTGTCCCCATTTTAACAGTCACGTCTGTCCCCTTTTTAAGTCACGTCTGTCCCCATTTTAACAGTCACGTCTGTCTCATTTTAACAGTCACGTCTGTCCCCATTTTAACAGTCACGTCTGTCCCATTTTAACAGTCACGTCTGTCCCATTTTAACAGTCAGGTGTGTCCCATTTTAACAGTCACGTCTGTCCCATTTTAACAGTCACGCCTGTCCCCATTTTAACAGTCACGCCTGTCCCCATTTTAACAGTCACGCCTTTCCCCATTTTAACAGTCACGCCTGTCCCTATTTTAACAGTCACGCCTGTCCCCATTTTAACAGTCACGCCTGTCCCCATTTTAACAGTCACGCCTGTCCCCATTTTAACAGTCACGCCTGTCCCATTTTAACAGTCACGCCTGTCCCATTTTAACAGTCACGCCTGTCCCCATTTGAACAGTCACGTCTGTCCCCATTTTAACAGTCACGCCTTTCCCTATTTTAACAGTCACGCCTGTCCTCATTTTAACAGTCACGCCTGTCCTCATTTTAACAGTCACGTCTGTCCCCATTTTAACAGTCACGTCTGTCCCCATTTTAAGTCACGTCTGTCCCCATTTTAACAGTCACGTCTGTCTCATTTTAACAGTCACGTCTGTCCCCATTTTAACAGTCACGTCTGTCCCATTTTATCAGTCACGTCTGTCCCATTTTAACAGTCAGGTGTGTCCCATTTTAACAGTCACGTCTGTCCCATTTTAACAGTCACGTCTGTCCCATTTTAACAGTCACGTCTGTCCCCATTTTAACAGTCACGTCTGTCCCCATTTTAACAGTTACGTCTGTCCACATTTTAACAGTCACGTCTGTCCCCATTTTAACAGTCACGTCTGTCCCCATTTTAAAAGCACGTCCGTCCCATTTTAACAGTCACGTCTGTCCTCATTTTAACAGTCACGTCTGTCCCCATTTTAACAGTCACGTCTGTCCCCATTTTAACAGTCACGTCTGTCCCCATTTTAACAGTCATGCCTGTCCCAATTTTAACAGTCACGTCTGTCCCCATTTTAACAGTCACGCCTGTCCCATTTTAACAGTCACGTCTGTCCCCATTTTAACAGTCACGTCTGTCCCATTTTAACAGTCAGGCGTGTCCCATTTTAACAGTCACGCCTGTCCCCATTTTAACAGTCACGCCTGTCCCCATTTTAACAGTCACGCCTGTCCCCATTTTAACAGTCACGCCTGTCCCCATTTTAACAGTCACGCCTGTCCCCATTTTAACAGTCACGTCTGTCCCCATTTTAACAGTCACGTCTGTCCCCATTTTAACAGTCACGCCTGTCCCCATTTTAACAGTCACGCCTGTCCCCATTTTAACAGTCACGCCTTTCCCTATTTTAACAGTCACGCCTGTCCTCATTTTAACAGTCACGCCTGTCCTCATTTTAACAGTCACGTCTGTCCCCATTTTAACAGTCACGTCTGTCCCCATTTTAAGTCACGTCTGTCCCCATTTTAACAGTCACGTCTGTCTCATTTTAACAGTCACGTCTGTCCCCATTTTAACAGTCACGTCTGTCCCATTTTAACAGTCACGTCTGTCCCATTTTAACAGTCAGGTGTTTCCCATTTTAACAGTCACGTCTGTCCCATTTTAACAGTCACGTCTGTCCCATTTTAACAGTCACGTCTGTCCCCATTTTAACAGTCACATCTGTCCACATTTTAACAGTCACGTCTGTCCCCATTTTAACAGTCACGTCTGTCCCCATTTTAACAGCCACGTCTGTCCCATTTTAACAGTCACGTCTGTCCTCATTTTAACAGTCACGTCTGTCCCCATTTTAACAGTCACGTCTGTCCCCATTTTAACAGTCACGTCTGTCCCCATTTTAACAGTCACGCCTGTCCCATTTTAACAGTCACGTCTGTCCCCATTTTAACAGTCACGTCTGTCCCATTTTAACAGTCAGGCGTGTCCATTTTAACAGTCACGCCTGTCCCCATTTTAACAGTCACGCCTGTCCCCATTTTAACAGTCAAGCCTGTCCCCATTTTAACAGTCACGCCTGTCCCCATTTTAACAGTCACGCCTTTCCCTATTTTAACAGTCACGCCTGTCCTCATTTTAACAGTCACGCCTGTCCTCATTTTAACAGTCACGTCTGTCCCCAGTTTAACAGTCACGTCTGTCCCCATTTTAAGTCACGTCTGTCCCCATTTTAACAGTCACATCTGTCTCATTTTAACAGTCACGTCTGTCCCCATTTTAACAGTCACGTCTGTCCCATTTTAACAGTCACGTCTGTCCCCATTTTAACAGTCACACCTGTCCCAATTTTAACAGTCACGTCTGTCCCCATTTTAACAGTCACTTCTGTCCCATTTTAACAGTCACGTCTGTCCCCATTTTAACAGTCACGTCTGTCCCATTTTAACAGTCAGGCGTGTCCCATTTTAACAGTCACGCCTGTCCCCATTTTAACAGTCACGCCTGTCCCCATTTTAAGTTACATCTGTCCCATTTTAACAGTCATATCTGTCCCATTTTAACAGTCACATCTGTCCCATTTTAACAGTCACGCCTGTCCCCATTTTAACAGTCACGTCTGTCCCCATTTTAACAGTCACGTCTGTCCTCATTTTAACAGTCACGTCTGTCCCATTTTAACAGTCACGTCTGTCCCCATTTTAACAGTCACATCTGTCCCTTATTAACATTTAGGTCTGTCCCATTTTAACAGTCACGCCTGTCCCCATTTTAACAGTCACGCCTGTCCCCATTTTAACAGTCACGCCTGTCCCCATTTTAACAGTCACGCCTGTCCCCATTTTAACAGTCACGCCTGTCCCCATTTTAACAGTCACGTCTGTCCCCATTTTAACAGTCACTATCTGTCCCCATTTTAACAGTCACGCCTGTCCCCATTTTAACAGTCACGTCTGTCCCCATTTTAACAGTCACGCCTTTCCCTATTTTAAAAGTCACGCCTGTCCTCATTTTAACAGTCACGCCTGTCCTCATTTTAACAGTCACGCCTGTCCCCATTTTAACAGTCACGTCTGTCCACATTTTAAGTCACGTCTGTCCCCATTTTAACAGTCACGTCTGTCCCATTTTAACAGTCACGTCTGTCTCATTTTAACAGTCACGTCTGTCCCCATTTTAACAGTCACGTCTGTCCCATTTTATCAGTCACGTCTGTCCCATTTTAACAGTCAGGTGTGTCCCATTTTAACAGTCACGTCTGTCCCATTTTAACAGTCACGTCTGTCCCATTTTAACAGTCACGTCTGTCCCCATTTTAACAGTCACGTCTGTCCCCATTTTAACAGTTACGTCTGTCCACATTTTAACAGTCACGTCTGTCCCCATTTTAACAGTCACGCCTGTCCCCATTTTAACAGTCACGCCTGTCCCCATTTTAACAGTCACGTCTGTCCCTTATTAACATTTAGGTCTGTCCCATTTTAACAGTCACGCCTGTCCCCATTTTAACAGTCACGCCTGTCCCCATTTTAACAGTCACGCCTGTCCCCATTTTAACAGTCACGCCTGTCCCCATTTTAACAGTCACGCCTGTCCCCATTTTAACAGTCACGTCTGTCCCCATTTTAACAGTCACTATCTGTCCCCATTTTAACAGTCACGCCTGTCCCCATTTTAACAGTCACGTCTGTCCCCATTTTAACAGTCACGCCTTTCCCTATTTTAAAAGTCACGCCTGTCCTCATTTTAACAGTCACGCCTGTCCTCATTTTAACAGTCACGTCTGTCCCCATTTTAACAGTCACGTCTGTCCACATTTTAAGTCACATCTGTCCCCATTTTAACAGTCACGTCTGTCCCATTTTAACAGTCACGTCTGTCTCATTTTAACAGTCACGTCTGTCCCCATTTTAACAGTCACGTCTGTCCCATTTTATCAGTCACGTCTGTCCCATTTTAACAGTCAGGTGTGTCCCATTTTAACAGTCACGTCTGTCCCATTTTAACAGTCACGTCTGTCCCATTTTAACAGTCACGTCTGTCCCCATTTTAACAGTCACGTCTGTCCCCATTTTAACAGTTACGTCTGTCCACATTTTAACAGTCACGTCTGTCCCCATTTTAACAGTCACGCCTGTCCCCATTTTAACAGTCACGCCTGTCCCCATTTTAACAGTCACGTCTGTCCCCATTTTAACAGTCACGTCTGTCCCCATTTTAACAGTCACGCCTGTCCCCATTTTAACAGTCACGTCTGTCCCCATTTTAACAGTCACGCCTTTCCCTATTTTAACAGTCACGCCTGTCCTCATTTTAACAGTCACGCCTGTCCTCATTTTAACAGTCACGTCTGTCCCCATTTTAACAGTCACGTCTGTCCCCATTTTAAGTCACGTCTGTCCCCATTTTAACAGTCACGTCTGTCTCATTTTAACAGTCATGTCTGTCCCCATTTTAACAGTCACGTCTGTCCCATTTTAACAGTCACGTCTGTCCCATTTTAACAGTCACGTCTGTCCCCATTTTAACAGTCACGTCTGTCCCCATTTTAACAGTCACGTCTGTCCCCATTTTAACAGTCACGTCTGTCCCCATTTTAACAGTCACGTCTGTCCCATTTTAACAGTCACGTCTGTCCCCATTTTAACAGTCACGCCTGTCCCAATTTTAACAGTCACGTCTGTCCCCATTTTAACAGTCACGCCTGTCCCATTTTAACAGTCACGCCTGTCCCCATTTTAACAGTCACGTCTGTCCCATTTTAACAGTCAGGCGTGTCCCATTTTAACAGTCACACCTGTCCCAATTTTAACAGTCACGTCTGTCCCCATTTTAACAGTCACTTCTGTCCCATTTTAACAGTCACGTCTGTCCCCATTTTAACAGTCACGTCTGTCCCATTTTAACAGTCAGGCGTGTCCCATTTTAACAGTCACGCCTGTCCCCATTTTAACAGTCACGCCTGTCCCCATTTTAAGTTACATCTGTCCCATTTTAACAGTCATATCTGTCCCATTTTAACAGTCACATCTGTCCCATTTTAACAGTCACGCCTGTCCCCATTTTAACAGTCACGTCTGTCCCCATTTTAACAGTCACGTCTGTCCTCATTTTAACAGTCACGTCTGTCCCATTTTAACAGTCACGTCTGTCCCCATTTTAACAGTCACATCTGTCCCTTATTAACATTTAGGTCTGTCCCATTTTAACAGTCACGCCTGTCCCCATTTTAACAGTCACGCCTGTCCCCATTTTAACAGTCACGCCTGTCCCCATTTTAACAGTCACGCCTGTCCCCATTTTAACAGTCACGCCTGTCCCCATTTTAACAGTCACGTCTGTCCCCATTTTAACAGTCACTATCTGTCCCCATTTTAACAGTCACGCCTGTCCCCATTTTAACAGTCACGTCTGTCCCCATTTTAACAGTCACGCCTTTCCCTATTTTAACAGTCACGCCTGTCCTCATTTTAACAGTCACGCCTGTCCTCATTTTAACAGTCACGTCTGTCCCCATTTTAACAGTCACGTCTGTCCACATTTTAAGTCACGTCTGTCCCCATTTTAACAGTCACGTCTGTCCCATTTTAACAGTCACGTCTGTCTCATTTTAACAGTCACGTCTGTCCCCATTTTAACAGTCACGTCTGTCCCATTTTATCAGTCACGTCTGTCCCATTTTAACAGTCAGGTGTGTCCCATTTTAACAGTCACGTCTGTCCCATTTTAACAGTCACGTCTGTCCCATTTTAACAGTCACGTCTGTCCCCATTTTAACAGTCACGTCTGTCCCCATTTTAACAGTTACGTCTGTCCACATTTTAACAGTCACGTCTGTCCCCATTTTAACAGTCACGCCTGTCCCCATTTTAACAGTCACGCCTGTCCCCATTTTAACAGTCACGTCTGTCCCCATTTTAACAGTCACGTCTGTCCCCATTTTAACAGTCACGCCTGTCCCCATTTTAACAGTCACGTCTGTCCCCATTTTAACAGTCACGCCTTTCCCTATTTTAACAGTCACGCCTGTCCTCATTTTAACATTCACGCCTGTCCTCATTTTAACAGTCACGTCTGTCCCCATTTTAACAGTCACGTCTGTCCCCATTTTAAGTCACGTCTGTCCCCATTTTAACAGTCACGTCTGTCTCATTTTAACAGTCATGTCTGTCCCCATTTTAACAGTCACGTCTGTCCCATTTTAACAGTCACGTCTGTCCCATTTTAACAGTCACGTCTGTCCCCATTTTAACAGTCACGTCTGTCCCCATTTTAACAGTCACGTCTGTCCCCATTTTAACAGTCACGTCTGTCCCCATTTTAACAGTCACGTCTGTCCCCATTTTAACAGTCACGTCTGTCCCATTTTAACAGTCACGTCTGTCCCCATTTTAACAGTCACGCCTGTCCCAATTTTAACAGTCACCTCTGTCCCCATTTTAACAGTCACGCCTGTCCCATTTTAACAGTCACGCCTGTCCCCATTTTAACAGTCACGTCTGTCCCATTTTAACAGTCAGGCGTGTCCCATTTTAACAGTCACGCCTGTCCCCATTTTAACAGTCACGCCTGTCCCCATTTTAACAGTCACATCTGTCCCATTTTAACAGTCATATCTGTCCCATTTTAACAGTCACATCTGTCCCATTTTAACAGTCACGCCTGTCCCCATTTTAACAGTCACGTCTGTCCCCATTTTAACAGTCACGTCTGTCCTCATTTTAACAGTCACGTCTGTCCCATTTTAACAGTCACGTCTGTCCCCATTTTAACAGTCACATCTGTCCCATTTTAACAGTCACGTCTGTCCCCATTTTAACAGTCACGTCTGTCCCCATTTTAACAGTCACGTCTGTCCTCATTTTAACAGTCACGTCTGTCCCATTTTAACAGTCACGTCTGTCCTCATTTTAACAGTCACGTCTGTCCCATTTTAACAGTCACGTCTGTCCCCATTTTAACAGTCACGTCTGTCCCCATTTTAAGTCACGTCTGTCCCCATTTTAACAGTCACGTCTGTCTCATTTTAACAGTCACGTCTGTCCCCATTTTAACAGTCACATCTGTCCCTTATTAACATTTAGGTCTGTCCCATTTTAACAGTCACGTCTGTCCCCATTTTAACAGTCACATCTGTCCCCATTTTAAGTCACGTCTGTCCCCATTTTAACAGTCACGTCTGTCTCATTTTAACAGTCACGTCTGTCCCCATTTTAACAGTCACGTCTGTCCCATTTTAACAGTCACGTCTGTCCCATTTTAACAGTCAGGTGTGTCCCATTTTAACAGTCACGTCTGTCCCATTTTAACAGTCACGCCTGTCCCCATTTTAACAGTCACGCCTGTCCCCATTTTAACAGTCACGCCTTTCCCCATTTTAACAGTCACGCCTGTCCCTATTTTAACAGTCACGCCTGTCCCCATTTTAACAGTCACGCCTGTCCCCATTTTAACAGTCACGCCTGTCCCCATTTTAACAGTCACGCCTGTCCCATTTTAACAGTCACGCCTGTCCCATTTTAACAGTCACGCCTGTCCCCATTTGAACAGTCACGTCTGTTCCCATTTTAACAGTCACGCCTTTCCCTATTTTAACAGTCACGCCTGTCCTCATTTTAACAGTCACGCCTGTCCTCATTTTAACAGTCACGTCTGTCCCCATTTTAACAGTCACGTCTGTCCCCATTTTAAGTCACGTCTGTCCCCATTTTAACAGTCACGTCTGTCTCATTTTAACAGTCACGTCTGTCCCCATTTTAACAGTCACGTCTGTCCCATTTTAACAGTCAGGCGTGTCCCATTTTAACAGTCACATCTGTCCCTTATTAACATTTAGGTCTGTCCCATTTTAACAGTCACGTCTGTCCCCATTTTAACAGTCACATCTGTCCCCATTTTAAGTCACGTCTGTCCCCATTTTAACAGTCACGTCTGTCCCATTTTAACAGTCACGTCTGTCCCCATTTTAACAGTCACGTCTGTCCCATTTTAACAGTCACGTCTGTCCCATTTTAACAGTCAGGTGTGTCCCATTTTAACAGTCACGTCTGTCCCATTTTAACAGTCACGCCTGTCCCCATTTTAACAGTCACGCCTGTCCCCATTTTAACAGTCACGCCTTTCCCCATTTTAACAGTCACGCCTGTCCCTATTTTAACAGTCACGCCTGTCCCCATTTTAACAGTCACGCCTGTCCCCATTTTAACAGTCACGCCTGTCCCCATTTTAACAGTCACGCCTGTCCCCATTTTAACAGTCACGCCTGTCCCCATTTTAACAGTCACGCCTGTCCCCATTTTAACAGTCACGCCTGTCCCCATTTTAACAGTCACGCCTGTCCCCATTTTAACAGTCACGTCTGTCCCCATTTTAACAGTCACGTCTGTCCCCATTTTAACAGTCACGCCTGTCCCCATTTTAACAGTCACTCCTGTCCCCATTTTAACAGTCACGTCTGTCCCATTTTAACAGTCACGTCTGTCCCCATTTTAACAGTCACGTCTGTCCCCATTTTAACAGTCACGTCTGTCCCCATTTTAACAGTCACGTCTGTCCCCATTTTAACAGTCACGTCTGTCCCCATTTTAACAGTCACGTCTGTCCCATTTTAACAGTCACGTCTGTCCCCATTTTAACAGTCACGCCTGTCCCAATTTTAACAGTCACGTCTGTCCCCATTTTAACAGTCACGCCTGTCCCATTTTAACAGTCACGCCTGTCCCCATTTTAACAGTCACGTCTGTCCCATTTTAACAGTCAGGCGTGTCCCATTTTAACAGTCACGCCTGTCCCCATTTTAACAGTCACGCCTGTCCCCATTTTAACAGTCACATCTGTCCCATTTTAACAGTCATATCTGTCCCATTTTAACAGTCACATCTGTCCCATTTTAACAGTCACGCCTGTCCCCATTTTAACAGTCACGTCTGTCCCCATTTTAACAGTCACGTCTGTCCTCATTTTAACAGTCACGTCTGTCCCATTTTAACAGTCACGTCTGTCCCCATTTTAACAGTCACATCTGTCCCATTTTAACAGTCACGTCTGTCCCCATTTTAACAGTCACGTCTGTCCCCATTTTAACAGTCACGTCTGTCCTCATTTTAACAGTCACGTCTGTCCTCATTTTAACAGTCACGTCTGTCCCATTTTAACAGTCACGTCTGTCCCATTTTAACAGTCACGTCTGTCCCCATTTTAACAGTCACGTCTGTCCCCATTTTAAGTCACGTCTGTCCCCATTTTAACAGTCACGTCTGTCTCATTTTAACAGTCACGTCTGTCCCCATTTTAACAGTCACATCTGTCCCTTATTAACATTTAGGTCTGTCCCATTTTAACAGTCACGTCTGTCCCCATTTTAACAGTCACATCTGTCCCCATTTTAAGTCACGTCTGTCCCCATTTTAACAGTCACGTCTGTCTCATTTTAACAGTCACGTCTGTCCCCATTTTAACAGTCACGTCTGTCCCATTTTAACAGTCACGTCTGTCCCATTTTAACAGTCAGGTGTGTCCCATTTTAACAGTCACGTCTGTCCCATTTTAACAGTCACGCCTGTCCCCATTTTAACAGTCACGCCTGTCCCCATTTTAACAGTCACGCCTTTCCCCATTTTAACAGTCACGCCTGTCCCTATTTTAACAGTCACGCCTGTCCCCATTTTAACAGTCACGCCTGTCCCCATTTTAACAGTCACGCCTGTCCCCATTTTAACAGTCACGCCTGTCCCATTTTAACAGTCACGCCTGTCCCATTTTAACAGTCACGCCTGTCCCCATTTGAACAGTCACGTCTGTTCCCATTTTAACAGTCACGCCTTTCCCTATTTTAACAGTCACGCCTGTCCTCATTTTAACAGTCACGCCTGTCCTCATTTTAACAGTCACGTCTGTCCCCATTTTAACAGTCACGTCTGTCCCCATTTTAAGTCACGTCTGTCCCCATTTTAACAGTCACGTCTGTCTCATTTTAACAGTCACGTCTGTCCCCATTTTAACAGTCACGTCTGTCCCATTTTATCAGTCACGTCTGTCCCATTTTAACAGTCAGGTGTGTCCCATTTTAACAGTCACGTCTGTCCCATTTTAACAGTCACGTCTGTCCCATTTTAACAGTCACGTCTGTCCCCATTTTAACAGTCACGTCTGTCCCCATTTTAACAGTTACGTCTGTCCACATTTTAACAGTCACGTCTGTCCCCATTTTAACAGTCACGTCTGTCCCCATTTTAACAGCCACGTCTGTCCCATTTTAACAGTCACGTCTGTCCTCATTTTAACAGTCACGTCTGTCCCCATTTTAACAGTCACGTCTGTCCCCATTTTAACAGTCACGTCTGTCCCCATTTTAACAGTCATGCCTGTCCCAATTTTAACAGTCACGTCTGTCCCCATTTTAACAGTCACGCCTGTCCCATTTTAACAGTCACGTCTGTCCCCATTTTAACAGTCACGTCTGTCCCATTTTAACAGTCAGGTGTGTCCCATTTTAACAGTCACGTCTGTCCCATTTTAACAGTCACGCCTGTCTCATTTTAACAGTCACGTCTGTCCCCATTTTAACAGTCACGTCTGTCCCATTTTAACAGTCACGTCTGTCCCATTTTAACAGTCAGGTGTGTCCCATTTTAACAGTCACGTCTGTCCCATTTTAACAGTCACGCCTGTCCCCATTTTAACAGTCACGCCTGTCCCCATTTTAACAGTCACGCCTTTCCCCATTTTAACAGTCACGCCTGTCCCCATTTTAACAGTCACATCTGTCCCTTATTAACATTTAGGTCTGTCCCATTTTAACAGTCACGTCTGTCCCCATTTTAACAGTCACGTCTGTCCCCATTTTAAGTCACGTCTGTCCCCATTTTAACAGTCACGTCTGTCTCATTTTAACAGTCACGTCTGTCCCCATTTTAACAGTCACGTCTGTCCCATTTTAACAGTCACGTCTGTCCCATTTTAACAGTCAGGTGTGTCCCATTTTAACAGTCACGTCTGTCCCATTTTAACAGTCACGCCTGTCCCCATTTTAACAGTCACGCCTGTCCCCATTTTAACAGTCACGCCTTTCCCCATTTTAACAGTCACGCCTGTCCCTATTTTAACAGTCACGCCTGTCCCCATTTTAACAGTCACGCCTGTCCCCATTTTAACAGTCACGCCTGTCCCCATTTTAACAGTCACGCCTGTCCCATTTTAACAGTCACGCCTGTCCCATTTTAACAGTCACGCCTGTCCCCATTTGAACAGTCACGTCTGTCCCCATTTTAACAGTCACGCCTTTCCCTATTTTAACAGTCACGCCTGTCCTCATTTTAACAGTCACGTCTGTCCCCATTTTAACAGTCACGTCTGTCCCCATTTTAAGTCACGTCTGTCCCCATTTTAACAGTCACGTCTGTCTCATTTTAACAGTCACGTCTGTCCCCATTTTAACAGTCACGTCTGTCCCATTTTATCAGTCACGTCTGTCCCATTTTAACAGTCAGGTGTGTCCCATTTTAACAGTCACGTCTGTCCCATTTTAACAGTCACGTCTGTCCCATTTTAACAGTCACGTCTGTCCCCATTTTAACAGTCACGTCTGTCCCCATTTTAACAGTCACGTCTGTCCCATTTTAACAGTCACGTCTGTCCCATTTTAACAGTCAGGTGTGTCCCATTTTAACAGTCACGTCTGTCCCATTTTAACAGTCACGCCTGTCCCCATTTTAACAGTCACGCCTGTCCCCATTTTAACAGTCACGCCTTTCCCCATTTTAACAGTCACGCCTGTCCCTATTTTAACAGTCACGCCTGTCCCCATTTTAACAGTCACGCCTGTCCCCATTTTAACAGTCACGCCTGTCCCCATTTTAACAGTCACGCCTGTCCCCATTTTAACAGTCACGCCTGTCCCCATTTTAACAGTCACGCCTGTC
The DNA here is from genome assembly GCF_905237065.1 of Salmo salar. Classification (NCBI taxonomy): domain Eukaryota; kingdom Metazoa; phylum Chordata; class Actinopteri; order Salmoniformes; family Salmonidae; genus Salmo; species Salmo salar. The sequence goes on along the minus strand of NW_025550915.1, from coordinate 43,041 downwards.
CCCATTTTAACAGTCACGCCTGTCCCCATTTTAACAGTCACGCCTGTCCCCATTTTAACAGTCACGTCTGTCCCATTTTAACAGTCACGCCTGTCCCCATTTTAACAGTCACGCCTGTCCCCATTTTAACAGTCACGCCTTTCCCCATTTTAACAGTCACGTCTGTCCCCATTTTAACAGTCACGCCTGTCCCCATTTTAACAGTCACTCCTGTCCCCATTTTAACAGTCACGTCTGTCCCATTTTAACAGTCACGTCTGTCCCCATTTTAACAGTCACGTCTGTCCCCATTTTAACAGTCACGTCTGTCCCCATTTTAACAGTCACGTCTGTCCCCATTTTAACAGTCACGTCTGTCCCCATTTTAACAGTCACGTCTGTCCCATTTTAACAGTCACGTCTGTCCCCATTTTAACAGTCACGCCTGTCCCAATTTTAACAGTCACGTCTGTCCCCATTTTAACAGTCACGCCTGTCCCATTTTAACAGTCACGCCTGTCCCCATTTTAACAGTCACGTCTGTCCCATTTTAACAGTCAGGCGTGTCCCATTTTAACAGTCACGCCTGTCCCCATTTTAACAGTCACGCCTGTCCCCATTTTAACAGTCACATCTGTCCCATTTTAACAGTCATATCTGTCCCATTTTAACAGTCACATCTGTCCCATTTTAACAGTCACGCCTGTCCCCATTTTAACAGTCACGTCTGTCCCCATTTTAACAGTCACGTCTGTCCTCATTTTAACAGTCACGTCTGTCCCCATTTTAACAGTCACGTCTGTCCCATTTTAACAGTCACGTCTGTCCCATTTTAACAGTCAGGTGTGTCCCATTTTAACAGTCACGTCTGTCCCATTTTAACAGTCACGTCTGTCCCCATTTTAACAGTCACGCCTTTCCCTATTTTAACAGTCACGCCTGTCCTCATTTTAACAGTCACGCCTGTCCTCATTTTAACAGTCACGTCTGTCCCCATTTTAACAGTCACGTCTGTCCCCATTTTAAGTCACGTCTGTCCCCATTTTAACAGTCACGTCTGTCTCTTTTTAACAGTCACGTCTGTCCCCATTTTAACAGTCACGTCTGTCCCATTTTAACAGTCACGTCTGTCCCATTTTAACAGTCACGTCTGTCCCCATTTTAACAGTCACGTCTGTCCCCATTTTAACAGTCACGTCTGTCCCCATTTTAACAGTCACGTCTGTCCCCATTTTAACAGCCACGTCTGTCCCATTTTAACAGTCACGTCTGTCCTCATTTTAACAGTCACGTCTGTCCCTATTTTAACAGTCACGTCTGTCCCCATTTTAACAGTCACGTCTGTCCCCATTTTAACAGTCACGCCTGTCCCAATTTTAACAGTCACGTCTGTCCCCATTTTAACAGTCACGCCTGTCCCATTTTAACAGTCACGCCTGTCCCATTTTAACAGTCACGTCTGTCCCCATTTTAACAGTCACGTCTGTCCCATTTTAACAGTCACGTCTGTCCCCATTTTAACAGTCACGTCTGTCCCATTTTAACAGTCAGGCGTGTCCCATTTTAACAGTCACGCCTGTCCTCATTTTAACAGTCACGTCTGTCCCATTTTAACAGTCAGGCGTGTCCCATTTTAACAGTCACGCCTGTCCCCATTTTAACAGTCACGCCTGTCCCCATTTTAACAGTCACGCCTGTCCCCATTTTAACAGTCACGCCTGTCCCCATTTTAACAGTCACGCCTGTCCCCATTTTAACAGTCACGCCTGTCCCCATTTTAACAGTCACGTCTGTCCCCATTTTAACAGTCACGTCTGTCCCCATTTTAACAGTCACGCCTGTCCCCATTTTAACAGTCACTCCTGTCCCCATTTTAACAGTCACGCCTTTCCCTATTTTAACAGTCACGCCTGTCCTCATTTTAACAGTCACGCCTGTCCCCATTTTAACAGTCACGTCTGTCCCCATTTTAACAGTCACGTCTGTCCCCATTTTAACAGTCACGTCTGTCCCCATTTTAACAGTCACGTCTGTCCCCATTTTAACAGTCACGTCTGTCCCATTTTAACAGTCACGTCTGTCCCATTTTAACAGTCACGTCTGTCCCCATTTTAACAGTCACGTCTGTCCCCATTTTAACAGTCACGTCTGTCCCCATTTTAACAGTCACGTCTGTCCCCATTTTAACAGCCACGTCTGTCCCATTTTAACAGTCACGTCTGTCCTCATTTTAACAGTCACGTCTGTCCCAATTTTAACAGTCACGTCTGTCCCCATTTTAACAGTCACGTCTGTCCCCATTTTAACAGTCACGTCTGTCCCCATTTTAACAGTCATGCCTGTCCCAATTTTAACAGTCACGTCTGTCCCCATTTTAACAGTCACGCCTGTCCCATTTTAACAGTCACGCCTTTCCCTATTTTAACAGTCACGCCTGTCCTCATTTTAACAGTCACGCCTGTCCTCATTTTAACAGTCACGTCTGTCCCCATTTTAACAGTCACGTCTGTCCCCATTTTAAGTCACGTCTGTCCCCATTTTAACAGTCACATCTGTCCCATTTTAACAGTCATATCTGTCCCATTTTAACAGTCACATCTGTCCCATTTTAACAGTCACGCCTGTCCCCATTTTAACAGTCACGTCTGTCCCCATTTTAACAGTCACGTCTGTCCTCATTTTAACAGTCACGTCTGTCCCATTTTAACAGTCACGTCTGTCCCCATTTTAACAGTCACATCTGTCCCTTATTAACATTTAGGTCTGTCCCATTTTAACAGTCACGTCTGTCCCCATTTTAACAGTCACGTCTGTCCCCATTTTAAGTCACGTCTGTCCCCATTTTAACAGTCACGTCTGTCTCATTTTAACAGTCACGTCTGTCCCCATTTTAACAGTCACGTCTGTCCCATTTTAACAGTCACGTCTGTCCCATTTTAACAGTCAGGTGTGTCCCATTTTAACAGTCACGTCTGTCCCATTTTAACAGTCACGCCTGTCCCCATTTTAACAGTCACGCCTGTCCCCATTTTAACAGTCACGCCTTTCCCCATTTTAACAGTCACGCCTGTCCCTATTTTAACAGTCACGCCTGTCCCCATTTTAACAGTCACGCCTGTCCCCATTTTAACAGTCACGCCTGTCCCCATTTTAACAGTCACGCCTGTCCCATTTTAACAGTCACGCCTGTCCCATTTTAACAGTCACGCCTGTCCCCATTTGAACAGTCACGTCTGTCCCCATTTTAACAGTCACGCCTTTCCCTATTTTAACAGTCACGCCTGTCCTCATTTTAACAGTCACGTCTGTCCCCATTTTAACAGTCACGTCTGTCCCCATTTTAAGTCACGTCTGTCCCCATTTTAACAGTCACGTCTGTCTCATTTTAACAGTCACGTCTGTCCCCATTTTAACAGTCACGTCTGTCCCATTTTATCAGTCACGCCTGTCCCATTTTAACAGTCAGGTGTGTCCCATTTTAACAGTCACGTCTGTCCCATTTTAACAGTCACGTCTGTCCCATTTTAACAGTCACGTCTGTCCCCATTTTAACAGTCACGTCTGTCCCCATTTTAACAGTTACGTCTGTCCACATTTTAACAGTCACGTCTGTCCCCATTTTAACAGTCACGTCTGTCCCCATTTTAACAGCCACGTCTGTCCCATTTTAACAGTCACGTCTGTCCTCATTTTAACAGTCACGTCTGTCCCATTTTAACAGTCAGGTGTGTCCCATTTTAACAGTCACGTCTGTCCCATTTTAACAGTCACGCCTTTCCCCATTTTAACAGTCACGCCTGTCCCTATTTTAACAGTCACGCCTGTCCCCATTTTAACAGTCACGCCTGTCCCCATTTTAACAGTCACGCCTGTCCCCATTTTAACAGTCACGCCTGTCCCATTTTAACAGTCACGCCTGTCCCATTTTAACAGTCACGCCTGTCCCCATTTTAACAGTCACGTCTGTCCCCATTTTAACAGTCACGCCTTTCCCTATTTTAACAGTCACGCCTGTCCTCATTTTAACAGTCACGTCTGTCCCCATTTTAACAGTCACGTCTGTCCCCATTTTAACAGTCACGTCTGTCTCATTTTAACAGTCACGTCTGTCCCCATTTTAACAGTCACGTCTGTCCCATTTTATCAGTCACGTCTGTCCCATTTTAACAGTCAGGTGTGTCCCATTTTAACAGTCACGTCTGTCCCATTTTAACAGTCACGCTCTGTCCCATTTTAACAGTCACGTCTGTCCCCATTTTAACAGTCACGTCTGTCCCCATTTTAACAGTTACGTCTGTCCACATTTTAACAGTCACGTCTGTCCCCATTTTAACAGTCACGTCTGTCCCCATTTTAACAGCCACGTCTGTCCCATTTTAACAGTCACGCCTGTCCTCATTTTAACAGTCACGTCTGTCCCCATTTTAACAGTCACGTCTGTCCCCATTTTAACAGTCACGTCTGTCCCCATTTTAACAGTCACGCCTGTCCCAATTTTAACAGTCACGTCTGTCCCCATTTTAACAGTCACGCCTGTCCCATTTTAACAGTCACGTCTGTCCCCATTTTAACAGTCACGTCTGTCCCATTTTAACAGTCAGGCGTGTCCCATTTTAACAGTCACGCCTGTCCCCATTTTAACAGTCACGCCTGTCCCCATTTTAACAGTCACGCCTGTCCCCATTTTAACAGTCACGCCTGTCCCCATTTTAACAGTCACGCCTGTCCCCATTTTAACAGTCACGCCTGTCCCCATTTTAACAGTCACGTCTGTCCCCATTTTAACAGTCACGTCTGTCCCCATTTTAACAGTCACGCCTGTCCCCATTTTAACAGTCACGTCTGTCCCCATTTTAACAGTCACGCCTGTCCCCATTTTAACAGTCACGTCTGTCCCCATTTTAACAGTCACGCCTTTCCCTATTTTAACAGTCACGCCTGTCCTCATTTTAACAGTCACGCCTGTCCTCATTTTAACAGTCACGTCTGTCCCCATTTTAACAGTCACGTCTGTCCCCATTTTAAGTCACGTCTGTCCCCATTTTAACAGTCACGTCTGTCTCATTTTAACAGTCACGTCTGTCCCCATTTTAACAGTCACGTCTGTCCCATTTTAACAGTCACGTCTGTCCCCATTTTAACAGTCACGTCTGTCCCCATTTTAACAGTCACGTCTGTCCCCATTTTAACAGTCACGTCTGTCCCCATTTTAACAGTCACGTCTGTCCCCATTTTAACAGCCACGTCTGTCCCATTTTAACAGTCACGTCTGTCCTCATTTTAACAGTCACGTCTGTCCCCATTTTAACAGTCACGCTCTGTCCCCATTTTAACAGTCACGTCTGTCCCCATTTTAACAGTCACGCCTGTCCCAATTTTAACAGTCACGTCTGTCCCCATTTTAACAGTCACGCCTGTCCCATTTTAACAGTCACGCCTGTCCCATTTTAACAGTCACGTCTGTCCCCATTTTAACAGTCACGTCTGTCCCATTTTAACAGTCACGTCTGTCCCCATTTTAACAGTCACGTCTGTCCCATTTTAACAGTCAGGCCTGTCCCCATTTTAACAGTCACGCCTGTCCTCATTTTAACAGTCACGCCTGTCCTCATTTTAACAGTCACGTCTGTCCCCATTTTAACAGTCACGTCTGTCCCCATTTTAACAGTCACGTCTGTCCCCATTTTAACAGCCACGCCTGTCCCATTTTAACAGTCACGCCTGTCCTCATTTTAACAGTCACGTCTGTCCCCATTTTAACAGTCACGTCTGTCCCCATTTTCACGTCTGTCCCCATTTTAACAGTCACGCCTGTCCCAATTTTAACAGTCACGCATGTCCCATTTTAACAGTCACGCCTGTCCCCATTTGAACAGTCACGTCTGTCCCCATTTTAACAGTCACGCCTTTCCCTATTTTAACAGTCACGCCTGTCCTCATTTTAACAGTCACGCCTGTCCTCATTTTAACAGTCACGTCTGTCCCCATTTTAACAGTCACGTCTGTCCCCATTTTAAGTCACGTCTGTCCCCATTTTAACAGTCACGTCTGTCCCCATTTTAAGTCACGTCTGTCCCCATTTTAACAGTCACGTCTGTCTCATTTTAACAGTCACGTCTGTCCCCATTTTAACAGTCACGTCTGTCCCATTTTAACAGTCACGTCTGTCCCATTTTAACAGTCAGGTGTGTCCCATTTTAACAGTCACGTCTGTCCCCATTTTAACAGTCACGCCTTTCCCTATTTCAACAGTCACGCCTGTCCTCATTTTAACAGTCACGCCTGTCCTCATTTTAACAGTCATGTCTGTCCCCATTTTAACAGTCACGTCTGTCCCCATTTTAAGTCACGTCTGTCCCCATTTTAACAGTCACGTCTGTCTCATTTTAACAGTCACGTCTGTCCCCATTTTAACAGTCACGTCTGTCCCATTTTATCAGTCACGTCTGTCCCCATTTTAACAGTCAGGTCTGTCCCATTTTAACAGTCACGTCTGTCCCATTTTAACAGTCACGTCTGTCCCATTTTAACAGTCACGTCTGTCCCCATTTTAACAGTCACGTCTGTCCCCATTTTAACAGTTACGTCTGTCCACATTTTAACAGTCACGTCTGTCCCCATTTTAACAGTCACGTCTGTCCCCATTTTAACAGCCACGTCTGTCCCATTTTAACAGTCACGTCTGTCCTCATTTTAACAGTCACGTCTGTCCCCATTTTAACAGTCACGTCTGTCCCCATTTTAACAGTCACGTCTGTCCCCATTTTAACAGTCATGCCTGTCCCAATTTTAACAGTCACGTCTGTCCCCATTTTAACAGTCACGCCTGTCCCATTTTAACAGTCACGTCTGTCCCCATTTTAACAGTCACGTCTGTCCCATTTTAACAGTCAGGCGTGTCCGATTTTAACAGTCACGCCTGTCCCCATTTTAACAGTCACGCCTGTCCCCATTTTAACAGTCACGCCTGTCCCCATTTTAACAGTCACGCCTGTCCCCATTTTAACAGTCACGCCTGTCCCCATTTTAACAGTCACGTCTGTCCCCATTTTAACAGTCACGTCTGTCCCCATTTTAACAGTCACGCCTGTCCCCATTTTAACAGTCACGTCTGTCCCCATTTTAACAGTCACGCCTTTCCCTATTTTAACAGTCACGCCTGTCCTCATTTTAACAGTCACGCCTGTCCTCATTTTAACAGTCACGTCTGTCCCCATTTTAACAGTCACGTCTGTCCCCATTTTAAGTCACGTCTGTCCCCATTTTAACAGTCACGTCTGTCTCATTTTAACAGTCACGTCTGTCCCCATTTTAACAGTCACGTCTGTCCCATTTTAACAGTCACGTCTGTCCCATTTTAACAGTCACGTCTGTCCCCATTTTAACAGTCACGTCTGTCCCCATTTTAACAGTCACGTCTGTCCCCATTTTAACAGTCACGTCTGTCCCCATTTTAACAGTCACGTCTGTCCCCATTTTAACAGTCACGTCTGTCCCCATTTTAACAGTCACGCCTGTCCCAATTTTAACAGTCACGTCTGTCCCCATTTTAACAGTCACGCCTGTCCCATTTTAACAGTCACGCCTGTCCCATTTTAACAGTCACGTCTGTCCCCATTTTAACAGTCACGTCTGTCCCATTTTAACAGTCACGTCTGTCCCCATTTTAACAGTCACGTCTGTCCCATTTTAACAGTCAGGCGTGTCCCATTTTAACAGTCATGCCTGTCCTCATTTTAACAGTCACGCCTGTCCTCATTTTAACAGTCACGTCTGTCCCCATTTTAACAGTCACGTCTGTCCCCATTTTAACAGTCACGTCTGTCCCCATTTTAACAGCCACGTCTGTCCCATTTTAACAGTCACGTCTGTCCTCATTTTAACAGTCACGTCTGTCCCCATTTTAACAGTCACGTCTGTCCCCATTTTCACGTCTGTCCCCATTTTAACAGTCACGCCTGTCCCAATTTTAACAGTCACGCCTGTCCCATTTTAACAGTCACGCCTGTCCCCATTTGAACAGTCACATCTGTCCCCATTTTAACAGTCACGCCTTTCCCTATTTTAACAGTCACGCCTGTCCTCATTTTAACAGTCACGGCTGTCCTCATTTTAACAGTCACGTCTGTCCCCATTTTAACAGTCACGTCTGTCCCCATTTTAAGTCACGTCTGTCCCCATTTTAACAGTCACGTCTGTCCCTATTTTAAGTCACGTCTGTCCCCATTTTAACAGTCACGTCTGTCTCATTTTAACAGTCACGTCTGTCCCCATTTTAACAGTCACGTCTGTCCCATTTTAACAGTCACGTCTGTCCCATTTTAACAGTCACGTGTGTCCCATTTTAACAGTCACGTCTGTCCCATTTTAACAGTCACGTCTGTCCCATTTTAACAGTCACGTCTGTCCCCATTTTAACAGTCACGTCTGTCCCCATTTTAACAGTCACGTCTGTCCACATTTTAACAGTCACGTCTGTCCACATTTTAACAGACACGTCTGTCCCCATTTTAACAGTCACGTCTGTCCCCATTTTAACAGCCACGTTTGTCCCATTTTAACAGTCACGTCTGTCCTCATTTTAACAGTCGCGTCTGTCCCCATTTTAACAGTCACGTCTGTCCCCATTTTAACAGTCACGCCTGTCCCATTTTAACAGTCACGTCTGTCCCCATTTTAACAGTCACGTCTGTCCCCATTTTAACAGTCACGCCTGTCCCATTTTAACAGTCACGCCTGTCCCCATTTTAACAGTCACGCCTGTCCCCATTTTAACAGTCACGCCTGTCCCCATTTTAACAGTCACGTCTGTCCCCATTTTAACAGTCACGTCTGTCCCCATTTTAAGTCACGTCTGTCCCCATTTTAACAGTCACGTCTGTCTCATTTTAACAGTCACGCCTGTCCCCATTTTAACAGTCACGTCTGTCCCCATTTTAACAGTCACGTCTGTCCCATTTTAACAGTCACGTCTGTCCCCATTTTAACAGTCACGTCTGTCCCCATTTTAACAGTCACGTCTGTCCCCATTTTAACAGTCACGTCTGTCCCCATTTTAACAGTCACGTCTGTCCCCATTTTAACAGTCACGTCTGTCCCAATTTTAACAGTCACGTCTGTCCCCATTTTAACAGTCATGCCTGTCCCATTTTAACAGTCACGCCTGTCCCATTTTAACAGTCACGTCTGTCCCCATTTTAACAGTCACGTCTGTCCCATTTTAACAGTCACGTCTGTCCCCATTTTAACAGTCACGTCTGTCCCATTTTAACAGTCAGGCGTGTCCCATTTTAACAGTCACGCCTGTCCTCATTTTAACAGTCACGCCTGTCCTCATTTTAACAGTCACGTCTGTCCCCATTTTAACAGTCACGTCTGTCCCCATTTTAACAGTCACGTCTGTCCCCATTTTAACAGCCACGTCTGTCCCATTTTAACAGTCACGTCTGTCCTCATTTTAACAGTCACGCCTGTCCCCATTTTAACAGTCACGTCTGTCCCCATTTTCACGTCTGTCCCCATTTTAACAGTCACGCCTGTCCCAATTTTAACAGTCACGCATGTCCCATTTTAACAGTCACGCCTGTCCCCATTTGAACAGTCACATCTGTCCCCATTTTAACAGTCACGCCTTTCCCTATTTTAACAGTCACGCCTGTCCTCATTTTAACAGTCACGGCTGTCCTCATTTTAACAGTCACGTCTGTCCCCATTTTAACAGTCACGTCTGTCCCCATTTTAAGTCACGTCTGTCCCCATTTTAACAGTCACGTCTGTCCCTATTTTAAGTCACGTCTGTCCACATTTTAACAGTCACGTCTGTCTCATTTTAACAGTCACGTCTGTCCCCATTTTAACAGTCACGTCTGTCCCATTTTAACAGTCACGTCTGTCCCATTTTAACAGTCAGGTGTGTCCCATTTTAACAGTCACGTCTGTCCCATTTTAACAGTCACGTCTGTCCCATTTTAACAGTCACGTCTGTCCCCATTTTAACAGTCACGTCTGTCCCCATTTTAACAGTCACGTCTGTCCACATTTTAACAGTCACGTCTGTCCACATTTTAACAGACATGTCTGTCCCCATTTTAACAGTCACGTCTGTCCCCATTTTAACAGCCACGTTTGTCCCATTTTAACAGTCACGTCTGTCCTCATTTTAACAGTCGCGTCTGTCCCCATTTTAACAGTCACGTCTGTCCCCATTTTAACAGTCACGCCTGTCCCATTTTAACAGTCACGTCTGTCCCCATTTTAACAGTCACGTCTGTCCCATTTTAACAGTCAGGCGTGTCCCATTTTAACAGTCACGCCTGTCCCCATTTTAACAGTCACGTCTGTCCCATTTTAACAGTCACGCCTGTCCCCATTTTAACAGTCACGCCTGTCCCCATTTTAACAGTCACGCCTGTCCCCATTTTAACAGTCACGCCTGTCCCCATTTTAACAGTCACGCCTGTCCCCATTTTAACAGTCACGCCTGTCCCATTTTAACAGTCACGTCTGTCCCCATTTTAACAGCCACGTTTGTCCCATTTTAACAGTCACGTCTGTCCTCATTTTAACAGTCGCGTCTGTCCCCATTTTAACAGAAACGTCTGTCCCCATTTTAACAGTCACGCCTGTCCCATTTTAACAGTCACGTCTGTCCCCATTTTAACGTCAGGCGTCTGTCCCATTTTAACAGTCACGCCTGTCCCCATTTTAACAGTCACGCCTGTCCCCATTTTAACAGTCACGCCTGTCCCCATTTTAACAGTCACGCCTGTCCCCATTTTAACAGTCACGCCTGTCCCCATTTTAACAGTCACGCCTGTCCCATTTTAACAGTCACGCCTGTCCCCATTTGAACAGTCACGTCTGTCCCCATTTTAACAGTCACGCCTTTCCCTATTTTAACAGTCACGCCTGTCCTCATTTTAACAGTCACGCCTGTCCTCATTTTAACAGTCACGTCTGTCCCCATTTTAACAGTCACGTCTGTCCCCATTTTAAGTCACGTCTGTCCCCATTTTAACAGTCACGTCTGTCCCCATTTTAAGTCACGTCTGTCCCCATTTTAACAGTCACGTCTGTCTCATTTTAACAGTCACGTCTGTCCCCATTTTAACAGTCACGTCTGTCCCATTTTAACAGTCACGTCTGTCCCATTTTAACAGTCAGGTGTGTCCCATTTTAACAGTCACGTCTGTCCCATTTTAACAGTCACGTCTGTCCCATTTTAACAGTCACGTCTGTCCCCATTTTAACAGTCACGTCTGTCCATATTTTAACAGTCACGTCTGTCCACATTTTAACAGTCATGTCTGTCCCCATTTTAACAGTCACGTCTGTCCCCATTTTAACAGCCACGTCTGTCCCATTTTAACAGTCACGTCTGTCCTCATTTTAACAGTCGCGTCTGTCCCCATTTTAACAGTCACGTCTGTCCCCATTTTAAGTCACGTCTGTCCCCATTTTAACAGTCACGTCTGTCTCATTTTAACAGTCACGTCTGTCCCCATTTTAACAGTCACGTCTGTCCCATTTTAACAGTCACGTCTGTCCCATTTTAACAGTCAGGTGTGTCCCATTTTAACAGTCACGTCTGTCCCCATTTTAACAGTCACGCCTTTCCCTATTTTAACAGTCACGCCTGTCCTCATTTTAACAGTCACGCCTGTCCTCATTTTAACAGTCATGTCTGTCCCCATTTTAACAGTCACGTCTGTCCCCATTTTAAGTCACGTCTGTCCCCATTTTAACAGTCACGTCTGTCTCATTTTAACAGTCACGTCTGTCCCCATTTTAACAGTCACGTCTGTCCCATTTTATCAGTCACGTCTGTCCCATTTTAACAGTCAGGTGTGTCCCATTTTAACAGTCACGTCTGTCCCATTTTAACAGTCACGTCTGTCCCATTTTAACAGTCACGTCTGTCCCCATTTTAACAGTCACGTCTGTCCCCATTTTAACAGTTACGTCTGTCCCCATTTTAACAGTCACGTCTGTCCCCATTTTAACAGTCACGCCTGTCCCCATTTTAACAGCCACGTCTGTCCCCATTTTAACAGTCACGTCTGTCCTCATTTTAACAGTCACGTCTGTCCCCATTTTAACAGTCACGTCTGTCCCCATTTTAACAGTCACGTCTGTCCCCATTTTAACAGTCATGCCTGTCCCAATTTTAACAGTCACGTCTGTCCCCATTTTAACAGTCACGCCTGTCCCATTTTAACAGTCACGTCTGTCCCCATTTTAACAGTCACGTCTGTCCCATTTTAACAGTCAGGCGTGTCCGATTTTTAACAGTCACGCCTGTCCCCATTTTAACAGTCACGCCTGTCCCCATTTTAACAGTCACGCCTGTCCCCATTTTAACAGTCACGCCTGTCCCCATTTTAACAGTCACGCCTGTCCCCATTTTAACAGTCACGTCTGTCCCCATTTTAACAGTCACGTCTGTCCCCATTTTAACAGTCACGCCTGTCCCCATTTTAACAGTCACGTCTGTCCCCATTTTAACAGTCACGCCTTTCCCTATTTTAACAGTCACGCCTGTCCTCAGTTTAACAGTCACGCCTGTCCTCATTTTAACAGTCACGTCTGTCCCCATTTTAACAGTCACGTCTGTCCCCATTTTAAGTCACGTCTGTCCCCATTTTAACAGTCACGTCTGTCTCATTTTAACAGTCACGTCTGTCCCCATTTTAACAGTCACGTCTGTCCCATTTTAACAGTCAGGCGTGTCCCATTTTAACAGTCATGCCTGTCCCCATTTTAACAGTCACGCCTGTCCCCATTTTAACAGTCACACCTGTCCCCATTTTAACAGTCACGTCTGTCCTCATTTTAACAGTCGCGTCTGTCCCATTTTAACAGTCACGCCTGTCCCCATTTTAACAGGCACGCCTGTCCCCATTTTAACAGTCACACCTGTCCCCATTTTAACAGTCACGCCTGTTGCCATTTTAACAGTCACGCCTGTCCCCATTTTAACAGTCAATCCTTTCCCCATTTTAACAGTCACGCCTGTCCCTATTTTAACAGTCACGCCTGTCCCCATTTTAACAGTCACGCCTGTCCGCATTTTAACAGTCACGCCTGTCCCCATTTTAACAGTCACGCCTGTCCCATTTTAACAGTCAAGCCTGTCCCATTTTAACAGTCACGCCTGTCCCCATTTCAACCGTCACGTCTGTCCCCATTTTAAAAGTCACGCCTTTCCCTATTTTAACAGTCACGCCTGTCCTCATTTTAACAGTCATGCCTGTCCTCATTTTAACAGTCACGTCTGTCCCCATTTTAACAGTCATGTCTGTCCCCATTTTAAGTCACGTCTGTCCCCATTTTAACAGTCACGTCTGTCTCATTTTAACAGTCACGTCTGTCTCATTTTAACAGTCACGTCTGTCCCCATTTTAACAGTCACGTCTGTCCCATTTTAACAGTCACGTCTGTCCCATTTTAACAGTCAGGTGTGTCCCATTTTAACAGTCACGTCTGTCCCATTTTAACAGTCACGTCTGTCCCATTTTAACAGTCACGTCTAACCCCATTTTAACAGTCACGTCTGTCCCCATTTTAACAGTCACGTCTGTCCCCATTTTAACAGTCACGTCTGTCCCCATTTTAACAGCCACGTCTGTCCAATTTTAACAGTCACGTCTGTCCGCATTTTAACAGTCACGCCTGTCCCATTTTAACAGTCACGTCTGTCCCCATTTTAACAGTCACGCCTGTCCCCATTTTAACAGTCACGCCTGTCCCCATTTTAACAGTTAGCCTGTCCCATTTTAACAGTCACGCCTGTCCCATTTTAACAGTCACGCCTGTCCCCATTTTAACAGTCACGTCTGTCCACATTTTAACAGTCACGTCTGTCCCCATTTTAACAGTCACGTCTGTCCCCATTTTAACAGCCACGTCTGTCCCATTTTAACAGTCACGTCTGTCCTCATTTTAACAGTCACGTCTGTCCCCATTTTAACAGTCACGCCTGTCCCCATTTTAACAGTCACGTCTGTCCCCATTTTAACAGTCACGTCTGTCTCATTTTAAAAGTCACGTCTGTCCCCATTTTAACAGTCACGTCTGTCCCATTTTTAACAGTCACGTCTGTCCCATTTTAACAGTCAGGTGTGTCCCATTTTAACAGTCACGTCTGTCCCATTTTAACAGTCAGGCGTGTCCCATTTCAACATTCACGCCTGTCCCCATTTTAACAGTCACGCCTGTCCCCATTTTAACAGTCACGCCTGTCCCCATTTTAACAGTCACGCCTGTCCCCATTTTAACAGTCACGCCTGTCCCCATTTTAACAGTCACGCCTGTCCCCATTTTAACAGTCCGTCTGTCCCCATTTTAACAGTCACGTCTGTCCCTATTTTAACAGTCACGCCTGTCCTCATTTTAACAGTCACGCCTGTCCTCATTTTAACAGTTACATCTGTCCCCATTTTAACAGTCACGTCTGTCCCCATTTTAAGTCACGTCTGTCCCCATTTTAACAGTCACGTCTGTCTCATTTTAACAGTCACGTCTGTCCCCATTTTAACAGTCACGTCTGTCCCATTTTAACAGTCACGTCTGTCCCATTTTAACAGTCAGGTGTGTCCCATTTTAACAGTCACGTCTGTCCCATTTTAACAGTCACGTCTGTCCCATTTTAACAGTCACGTCTGTCCCCATTTTAACAGTCACGTCTATCCCCATTTTAACAGTCACGTCTGTCCACATTTTAACAGTCAAGTCTGTCCCCATTTTAACAGTCACGTCTGTCTCCATTTTTACAGCCACATCTGTCCCATTTTAACAGTCACGTCTGTCCTCATTTTAACAGTCACATCTGTCCCCATTTTAACAGTCACGTCTGTCCCCATTTTAACAGTCACGCCTGTCCCAATTTTAACAGTCACGTCTGTCCCCATTTTAACAGTCACGCCTGTCCCATTTTAACAGTCACGTCTGTCCCCATTTTAACAGTCACGTCTGTCCCATTTTAACAGTCAGGCGTGTCCCATTTTAACAGTCACGCCTGTCCCCATTTTAACAGTCACGCCTGTCCCCATTTTAACAGTCACGCCTGTCCCCATTTTAACAGTCACGCCTGTCCCCATTTTAACAGTCACGCCTGTCCCCATTTTAACAGTCACGCCTGTCCCCATTTTAACAGTCACGCCTTTCCCCATTTTAACAGTCACGCCTGTCCCTATTTTAACAGTCACGCCTGTCCCCATTTTAACAGTCACGCCTGTCCCCATTTTAACAGTCACGCCTGTCCCCATTTTAACAGTCACACCTGTCCCATTTTAACAGTCACGCCTGTCCCATTTTAACAGTCACGTCTGTCTCCATTTTAACAGCCACGTCTGTCCCATTTTAACAGTCACGCCTGTCCCCATTTTAACAGTCACGCCTGTCCCCATTTTAACAGTCACGCCTGTCCCCATTTTAACAGTCACGCCTTTCCCCATTTTAACAGTCACGCCTGTCCCATTTTAACAGTCACGCCTGTACCCATTTGAACAGTAACGTCTGTCCCCATTTTAACAGTCACGCCTTTCCCCATTTTAACAGTCACGTCTGTCCCCATTTTAAGTCACGTCTGTCCCCATTTTAACAGTCACGTCTGTCCCCATTTTAACAGCCACGTCTGTCCCATTTTAACAGTCACGTCTGTCCTCATTTTAACAGTCACGTCTGTCCTCATTTTAACAGTCACGTCTGTCCCATTTTAACAGTCACGTCTGTCCCCATTTTAACAGTCACGTCTTTCCCCATTTTAACAGTCACGCCTGTCCCAATTTTAACAGTCACGTCTGTCCCCATTTTAACAGTCACGCCTGTCCCATTTTAACAGTCACGTCTGTCCCATTTTAACAGTCAGGCGTGTCCCATTTTAACAGTCACGCCTGTCCCCATTTTAACAGTCACGCCTGTCCCCATTTTAACATTCACGCCTGTCCCCATTTTAACAGTCACGCCTGTCCCCATTTTAACAGTCACGCCTGTCCCATTTTAACAGTCACGCCTGTCCCATTTTAACAGTCACGCCTGTCCCCATTTGAACAGTCACGCCTGTCCCCATTTTAACAGTCAGGTCTGTCCCCATTTTAACAGTCAGGTCTGTCCCCATTTTAACAGTCAGGTCTGTCCTCATTTTAACAGTCAGGTCTGTCCTCATTTTAACAGTCACGTCTGTCCCCATTTTAACAGTCACGTCTGTCCCCATTTTAACAGTCAAGTCTGTCCCCATTTTAACAGTCACGTCTGTCCCCATTTTAACAGTCACGTCTGTCCACATTTTAACAGTCACGTCTGTCCACATTTTAACAGTCAAGTCTGTCCCCATTTTAACAGTCACGTCTGTCCCCATTTTAACAGCCATTTCTGTCCCATTTTAACAGTCACGTCTGTCCTCATTTTAACAGTCACGTCTGTCCCCATTTTAACAGTCACGTCTGTCCCCATTTTAACAGTCACGCCTGTCCCAATTTTAACAGTCACGTCTGTCCCCATTTTAACAGTCACGTCTGTCCCCATTTTAACAGTCACGTCTGTCCCATTTTAACAGTCAGGCGTGTCCCATTTTAACAGTCACGCCTGTCCCCATTTTAACAGTCACGCCTGTCCCCATTTTAACAGTCACACCTGTCCCCATTTTAACAGTCACGTCTGTCCCCATTTTAACAGCCACGTCTGTCCCATTTTAACAGTCACGTCTGTCCTCATTTTAACAGTCACGTCTGTCCCCATTTTAACAGTCACGCTGTCCCATTTTAACAGTCACGCCTGTCCCATTTTAACAGTCACGCCTGTCCCCATTTCAACCGTCACGTCTGTCCCCATTTTAAAAGTTCGCCTTTCCCTATTTTAACAGTCACGCCTGTCCTCATTTTAACAGTCATGCCTGTCCTCATTTTAACAGTCACGTCTGTCCCCATTTTAACAGTCATGTCTGTCCCCATTTTAAGTCACGTCTGTCCCCATTTTAACAGTCACGTCTGTCTCATTTTAACAGTCACGTCTGTCCCCATTTTAACAGTCACGTCTGTCCCATTTTAACAGTCACGTCTGTCCCATTTTAACAGTCAGGTGTGTCCCATTTTAACAGTCACGTCTGTCCCATTTTAACAGTCACGTCTGTCCCATTTTAACAGTCACGTCTGTCCCCATTTTAACAGTCACGTCTGTCCCCATTTTAACAGTCACGTCTGTCCACATTTTAACAGTCACGTCTGTCCCCATTTTAACAGTCACGTCTGTCCCCATTTTAACAGTCACGTCTAACCCCATTTTAACAGTCACGTCTGTCCACATTTTAACAGTCACGTCTGTCCCCATTTTAACAGTCACGTCTGTCCCCATTTTAACAGCCACGTCTGTCCAATTTTAACAGTCACGTCTGTCCGCATTTTAACAGTCACGCCTGTCCCATTTTAACAGTCACGTCTGTCCCCATTTTAACAGTCACGTCTGTCCCATTTTAACAGTCAGGCGTGTCCCATTTTAACAGTCACGCCTGTCCCCATTTTAACAGTCACGCCTGTCCCCATTTTAACAGTCACGCCTGTCCCCATTTTAACAGTCACGCCTGTCCCTATTTTAACAGTCATGCCTGTCCCAATTTTAACAGTCACGCCTTTCCCTATTTTAACAGTCACGCCTGTCCCTATTTTAACAGTCACGTCTGTCCCCATTTTAACAGTCACGCCTGTCCCCATTTTAACAGTCACGCCTGTCCCCATTTTAACAGTTAGCCTGTCCCATTTTAACAGTCACGCCTGTCCCATTTTAACAGTCACGCCTGTCCCCATTTGAACAGTCACGTCTGTCCCCATTTTAGCAGTCACGCCTTTCCCTATTTTAACAGTCACGCCTGTCCTCATTTTAACAGTCACGCCTGTCCTCATTTTAACAGTCACGTCTGTCCCCATTTTAACAGTCACGTCTGTCCCCATTTTAAGTCACGTCTGTCCCCATTTTAACAGTCACGTCTGTCTCATTTTAAAAGTCACGTCTGTCCCCATTTTAACAGTCACGTCTGTCCCATTTTAACAGTCACGTCTGTCCCATTTTAACAGTCAGGTGTGTCCCATTTTAACAGTCACGTCTGTCCCATTTTAACAGTCACGTCTGTCCCATTTTAACAGTCACGTCTGTCCCCATTTTAACAGTCACGTCTGTCCCCATTTTAACAGTCACGTCTGTCCACATTTTAACAGTCACGTCTGTCCCCATTTTAACAGTCACGTCTGTCCCCATTTTAACAGCCACGTCTGTCCCATTTTAACAGTCACGTCTGTCCTCATTTTAACAGTCACGTCTGTCCCCATTTTAACAGTCACGTCTGTCCCCATTTTAACAGTCACGTCTGTCTCATTTTAAAAGTCACGTCTGTCCCCATTTTAACAGTCACGCCTGTCCCCATTTTAACATTCACGCCTGTCCCCATTTTAACAGTCACGCCTGTCCCCATTTTAACAGTCACGCCTGTCCCATTTTAACAGTCACGCCTGTCCCATTTTAACAGTCACGCCTGTCCCCATTTGAACAGTCACGCCTGTCCCCATTTTAACAGTCAGGTCTGTCCCCATTTTAACAGTCAGGTCTGTCCCCATTTTAACAGTCACGTCTGTCCCCATTTTAACAGTCAAGTCTGTCCCCATTTTAACAGTCACGTCTGTCCCCATTTTAACAGTCACGTCTGTCCACATTTTAACAGTCACGTCTGTCCACATTTTAACAGTCAAGTCTGTCCCCATTTTAACAGTCACGTCTGTCCCCATTTTAACAGCCATTTCTGTCCCATTTTAACAGTCACGTCTGTCCTCATTTTAACAGTCACGTCTGTCCCCATTTTAACAGTCACGTCTGTCCCCATTTTAACAGTCACGCCTGTCCCAATTTTAACAGTCACGTCTGTCCCCATTTTAACAGTCACGTCTGTCCCCATTTTAACAGTCACGTCTGTCCCATTTTAACAGTCAGGCGTGTCCCCATTTTAACAGTCACGCCTGTCCCCATTTTAACAGTCACGCCTGTCCCCATTTTAACAGTCACACCTGTCCCCATTTTAACAGTCACGTCTGTCCCCATTTTAACAGCCACGTCTGTCCCATTTTAACAGTCACGTCTGTCCTCATTTTAACAGTCACGTCTGTCCCCATTTTAACAGTCACGCCTGTCCCATTTTAACAGTCACGCCTGTCCCATTTTAACAGTCACGCCTGTCCCCATTTCAACCGTCACGTCTGTCCCCATTTTAAAAGTTACGCCTTTCCCTATTTTAACAGTCACGCCTGTCCTCATTTTAACAGTCATGCCTGTCCTCATTTTAACAGTCACGTCTGTCCCCATTTTAACAGTCATGTCTGTCCCCATTTTAAGTCACGTCTGTCCCCATTTTAACAGTCACGTCTGTCTCATTTTAACAGTCACGTCTGTCCCCATTTTAACAGTCACGTCTGTCCCATTTTAACAGTCACGTCTGTCCCATTTTAACAGTCAGGTGTGTCCCATTTTAACAGTCACGTCTGTCCCATTTTAACAGTCACGTCTGTCCCATTTTAACAGTCACGTCTGTCCCCATTTTAACAGTCACGTCTGTCCCCATTTTAACAGTCACGTCTGTCCACATTTTAACAGTCACGTCTGTCCCCATTTTAACAGTCACGTCTGTCCCCATTTTAACAGTCACGTCTAACCCCATTTTAACAGTCACGTCTGTCCACATTTTAACAGTCACGTCTGTCCCCATTTTAACAGTCACGTCTGTCCCCATTTTAACAGCCACGTCTGTCCAATTTTAACAGTCACGTCTGTCCGCATTTTAACAGTCACGCCTGTCCCATTTTAACAGTCACGTCTGTCCCCATTTTAACAGTCACGTCTGTCCCATTTTAACAGTCAGGCGTGTCCCATTTTAACAGTCACGCCTGTCCCCATTTTAACAGTCACGCCTGTCCCCATTTTAACAGTCACGCCTGTCCCCATTTTAACAGTCACGCCTGTCCCCATTTTAACAGTCACGCCTGTCCCAATTTTAACAGTCACGCCTTTCCCTATTTTAACAGTCACGCCTGTCCCTATTTTAACAGTCACGTCTGTCCCCATTTTAACAGTCACGCCTGTCCCCATTTTAACAGTCACGCCTGTCCCCATTTTAACAGTTAGCCTGTCCCATTTTAACAGTCACGCCTGTCCCATTTTAACAGTCACGCCTGTCCCCATTTGAACAGTCACGTCTGTCCCCATTTTAGCAGTCACGCCTTTCCCTATTTTAACAGTCACGCCTGTCCTCATTTTAACAGTCACGCCTGTCCTCATTTTAACAGTCACGTCTGTCCCCATTTTAACAGTCACGTCTGTCCCCATTTTAAGTCACGTCTGTCCCCATTTTAACAGTCACGTCTGTCTCATTTTAAAAGTCACGTCTGTCCCCATTTTAACAGTCACGTCTGTCCCATTTTAACAGTCACGTCTGTCCCATTTTAACAGTCAGGTGTGTCCCATTTTAACAGTCACGTCTGTCCCATTTTAACAGTCACGTCTGTCCCATTTTAACAGTCACGTCTGTCCCCATTTTAACAGTCACGTCTGTCCCCATTTTAACAGTCACGTCTGTCCACATTTTAACAGTCACGTCTGTCCCCATTTTAACAGTCACGTCTGTCCCCATTTTAACAGCCACGTCTGTCCCATTTTAACAGTCACGTCTGTCCTCATTTTAACAGTCACGTCTGTCCCCATTTTAACAGTCACGTCTGTCCCCATTTTAACAGTCACGTCTGTCTCATTTTAAAGTCACGTCTGTCCCCATTTTAACAGTCACGTCTGTCCCATTTTAACAGTCACGTCTGTCCCATTTTAACAGTCAGGTGTGTCCCATTTTAACAGTCACGTCTGTCCCATTTTAACAGTCAGGCGTGTCCCATTTCAACATTCACGCCTGTCCCCATTTTAACAGTCACGCCTGTCCCCATTTTAACAGTCACGCCTGTCCCCATTTTAACAGTCACGCCTGTCCCCATTTTAACAGTCACGCCTGTCCCCATTTTAACAGTCACGCCTGTCCCCATTTTAACAGTCACGTCTGTCCCCATTTTAACAGTCACGTCTGTCCCTATTTTAACAGTCACGCCTGTCCTCATTTTAACAGTCACGCCTGTCCTCATTTTAACAGTTACATCTGTCCTCATTTTAACAGTCACGTCTGTCCCCATTTTAACAGTCACGTCTGTCCCATTTTAACAGTCACGTCTGTCCCATTTTAACAGTCAGGTGTGTCCCATTTTAACAGTCACGTCTGTCCCATTTTAACAGTCACGTCTGTCCCATTTTAACAGTCACGTCTGTCCCCATTTTAACAGTCACGTCTGTCCCCATTTTAACAGTCACGTCTGTCCACATTTTAACAGTCACGTCTGTCCCCATTTTAACAGTCACGTCTGTCCCCATTTTAACAGTCACGTCTAACCCCATTTTAACAGTCACGTCTGTCCACATTTTAACAGTCACGTCTGTCCCCATTTTAACAGTCACGTCTGTCCCCATTTTAACAGCCACGTCTGTCCAATTTTAACAGTCACGTCTGTCCGCATTTTAACAGTCACGCCTGTCCCATTTTAACAGTCACGTCTGTCCCCATTTTAACAGTCACGTCTGTCCCATTTTAACAGTCAGGCGTGTCCCATTTTAACAGTCACGCCTGTCCCCATTTTAACAGTCACGCCTGTCCCCATTTTAACAGTCACGCCTGTCCCCATTTTAACAGTCACGCCTGTCCCTATTTTAACAGTCACGCCTGTCCCAATTTTAACAGTCACGCCTTTCCCTATTTTAACAGTCACGCCTGTCCCTATTTTAACAGTTACGTCTGTCCCCATTTTAACAGTCACGCCTGTCCCCATTTTAACAGTCACGCCTGTCCCCATTTTAACAGTTAGCCTGTCCCATTTTAACAGTCACGCCTGTCCCATTTTAACAGTCACGCCTGTCCCCATTTGAACAGTCACGTCTGTCCCCATTTTAGCAGTCACGCCTTTCCCTATTTTAACAGTCACGCCTGTCCTCATTTTAACAGTCACGCCTGTCCTCATTTTAACAGTCACGTCTGTCCCCATTTTAACAGTCACGTCTGTCCCCATTTTAAGTCACGTCTGTCCCCATTTTAACAGTCACGTCTGTCTCATTTTAAAAGTCACGTCTGTCCCCATTTTAACAGTCACGTCTGTCCCATTTTAACAGTCACGTCTGTCCCATTTTAACAGTCAGGTGTGTCCCATTTTAACAGTCACGTCTGTCCCATTTTAACAGTCACGTCTGTCCCATTTTAACAGTCACGTCTGTCCCCATTTTAACAGTCACGTCTGTCCCCATTTTAACAGTCACGTCTGTCCACATTTTAACAGTCACGTCTGTCCCCATTTTAACAGTCACGTCTGTCCCCATTTTAACAGCCACGTCTGTCCCATTTTAACAGTCACGTCTGTCCTCATTTTAACAGTCACGTCTGTCCCCATTTTAACAGTCACGTCTGTCCCCATTTTAACAGTCACGTCTGTCTCATTTTAAAAGTCACGTCTGTCCCCATTTTAACAGTCACGCCTGTCCCCATTTTAACATTCACGCCTGTCCCCATTTTAACAGTCACGCCTGTCCCCATTTTAACAGTCACGCCTGTCCCATTTTAACAGTCACGCCTGTCCCATTTTAACAGTCACGCCTGTCCCCATTTGAACAGTCACGCCTGTCCCCATTTTAACAGTCAGGTCTGTCCCCATTTTAACAGTCAGGTCTGTCCCCATTTTAACAGTCAGGTCTGTCCTCATTTTAACAGTCAGGTCTGTCCTCATTTTAACAGTCACGTCTGTCCCCATTTTAACAGTCACGTCTGTCCCCATTTTAACAGTCAAGTCTGTCCCCATTTTAACAGTCACGTCTGTCCCCATTTTAACAGTCACGTCTGTCCACATTTTAACAGTCACGTCTGTCCACATTTTAACAGTCAAGTCTGTCCCCATTTTAACAGTCACGTCTGTCCCCATTTTAACAGCCATTTCTGTCCCATTTTAACAGTCACGTCTGTCCTCATTTTAACAGTCACGTCTGTCCCCATTTTAACAGTCACGTCTGTCCCCATTTTAAGTCACGTCTGTCCCCATTTTAACAGTCACGTCTGTCTCATTTTAAAAGTCACGTCTGTCCCCATTTTAACAGTCACGTCTGTCCCATTTTAACAGTCACGTCTGTCCCATTTTAACAGTCAGGTGTGTCCCATTTTAACAGTCACGTCTGTCCCATTTTAACAGTCACGTCTGTCCCATTTTAACAGTCACGTCTGTCCCCATTTTAACAGTCACGTCTGTCCCCATTTTAACAGTCACGTCTGTCCACATTTTAACAGTCACGTCTGTCCCCATTTTAACAGTCACGTCTGTCCCCATTTTAACAGCCACGTCTGTCCCATTTTAACAGTCACGTCTGTCCTCATTTTAACAGTCACGTCTGTCCCCATTTTAACAGTCACGTCTGTCCCCATTTTAACAGTCACGTCTGTCTCATTTTAAAAGTCACGTCTGTCCCCATTTTAACAGTCACGCCTGTCCCCATTTTAACATTCACGCCTGTCCCCATTTTAACAGTCACGCCTGTCCCCATTTTAACAGTCACGCCTGTCCCATTTTAACAGTCACGCCTGTCCCATTTTTAACAGTCACGCCTGTCCCCATTTGAACAGTCACGCCTGTCCCCATTTTAACAGTCAGGTCTGTCCCCATTTTAACAGTCAGGTCTGTCCCCATTTTAACAGTCAGGTCTGTCCTCATTTTAACAGTCAGGTCTGTCCTCATTTTAACAGTCACGTCTGTCCCCATTTTAACAGTCACGTCTGTCCCCATTTTAACAGTCAAGTCTGTCCCCATTTTAACAGTCACGTCTGTCCCCATTTTAACAGTCACGTCTGTCCACATTTTAACAGTCACGTCTGTCCACATTTTAACAGTCAAGTCTGTCCCCATTTTAACAGTCACGTCTGTCCCCATTTTAACAGCCATTTCTGTCCCATTTTAACAGTCACGTCTGTCCTCATTTTAACAGTCACGTCTGTCCCCATTTTAACAGTCACGTCTGTCCCCATTTTAACAGTCACGCCTGTCCCAATTTTAACAGTCACGTCTGTCCCCATTTTAACAGTCACGTCTGTCCCCATTTTAACAGTCACGTCTGTCCCATTTTAACAGTCAGGCGTGTCCCATTTTAACAGTCACGCCTGTCCCCATTTTAACAGTCACGCCTGTCCCCATTTTAACAGTCACACCTGTCCCCATTTTAACAGTCACGTCTGTCCCCATTTTAACAGCCACGTCTGTCCCATTTTAACAGTCACGTCTGTCCTCATTTTAACAGTCACGTCTGTCCCCATTTTAACAGTCACGCCTGTCCCATTTTAACAGTCACGCCTGTCCCATTTTAACAGTCACGCCTGTCCCCATTTCAACCGTCACGTCTGTCCCCATTTTAAAAGTTACGCCTTTCCCTATTTTAACAGTCACGCCTGTCCTCATTTTAACAGTCATGCCTGTCCTCATTTTAACAGTCACGTCTGTCCCCATTTTAACAGTCATGTCTGTCCCCATTTTAAGTCACGTCTGTCCCCATTTTAACAGTCACGTCTGTCTCATTTTAACAGTCACGTCTGTCCCCATTTTAACAGTCACGTCTGTCCCATTTTAACAGTCACGTCTGTCCCATTTTAACAGTCAGGTGTGTCCCATTTTAACAGTCACGTCTGTCCCATTTTAACAGTCACGTCTGTCCCATTTTAACAGTCACGTCTGTCCCCATTTTAACAGTCACGTCTGTCCCCATTTTAACAGTCACGTCTGTCCACATTTTAACAGTCACGTCTGTCCCCATTTTAACAGTCACGTCTGTCCCCATTTTAACAGTCACGTCTAACCCCATTTTAACAGTCACGTCTGTCCACATTTTAACAGTCACGTCTGTCCCCATTTTAACAGTCACGTCTGTCCCCATTTTAACAGCCACGTCTGTCCAATTTTAACAGTCACGTCTGTCCGCATTTTAACAGTCACGCCTGTCCCATTTTAACAGTCACGTCTGTCCCCATTTTAACAGTCACGTCTGTCCCATTTTAACAGTCAGGCGTGTCCCATTTTAACAGTCACGCCTGTCCCCATTTTAACAGTCACGCCTGTCCCCATTTTAACAGTCATGCCTGTCCCCATTTTAACAGTCACGCCTGTCCCCATTTTAACAGTCACGCCTGTCCCAATTTTAACAGTCACGCCTTTCCCTATTTTAACAGTCACGCCTGTCCCTATTTTAACAGTCACGTCTGTCCCCATTTTAACAGTCACGCCTGTCCCCATTTTAACAGTCACGCCTGTCCCCATTTTAACAGTTAGCCTGTCCCATTTTAACAGTCACGCCTGTCCCATTTTAACAGTCACGCCTGTCCCCATTTGAACAGTCACGTCTGTCCCCATTTTAGCAGTCACGCCTTTCCCTATTTTAACAGTCACGCCTGTCCTCATTTTAACAGTCACGCCTGTCCTCATTTTAACAGTCACGTCTGTCCCCATTTTAACAGTCACGTCTGTCCCCATTTTAAGTCACGTCTGTCCCCATTTTAACAGTCACGTCTGTCTCATTTTAAAAGTCACGTCTGTCCCCATTTTAACAGTCACGTCTGTCCCCATTTTAAGTCACGTCTGTCCCCATTTTAACAGTCACGTCTGTCTCATTTTAAAAGTCACGTCTGTCCCCATTTTAACAGTCACGTCTGTCCCATTTTAACAGTCACGTCTGTCCCATTTTAACAGTCAGGTGTGTCCCATTTTAACAGTCACGTCTGTCCCATTTTAACAGTCACGTCTGTCCCATTTTAACAGTCACGTCTGTCCCCATTTTAACAGTCACGTCTGTCCCCATTTTAACAGTCACGTCTGTCCACATTTTAACAGTCACGTCTGTCCCCATTTTAACAGTCACGTCTGTCCCCATTTTAACAGCCACGTCTGTCCCATTTTAACAGTCACGTCTGTCCTCATTTTAACAGTCACGTCTGTCCCCATTTTAACAGTCACGTCTGTCCCCATTTTAACAGTCACGTCTGTCTCATTTTAAAAGTCACGTCTGTCCCCATTTTAACAGTCACGTCTGTCCCATTTTAACAGTCACGTCTGTCCCATTTTAACAGTCAGGTGTGTCCCATTTTAACAGTCACGTCTGTCCCATTTTAACAGTCAGGCGTGTCCCATTTCAACATTCACGCCTGTCCCCATTTTAACAGTCACGCCTGTCCCCATTTTAACAGTCACGCCTGTCCCCATTTTAACAGTCACGCCTGTCCCCATTTTAACAGTCACGCCTGTCCCCATTTTAACAGTCACGCCTGTCCCCATTTTAACAGTCACGTCTGTCCCCATTTTAACAGTCACGTCTGTCCCTATTTTAACAGTCACGCCTGTCCTCATTTTAACAGTCACGCCTGTCCTCATTTTAACAGTTACATCTGTCCCCATTTTAACAGTCACGTCTGTCCCCATTTTAAGTCACGTCTGTCCCCATTTTAACAGTCACGTCTGTCTCATTTTAACAGTCACGTCTGTCCCCATTTTAACAGTCACGTCTGTCCCATTTTAACAGTCACGTCTGTCCCATTTTAACAGTCAGGTGTGTCCCATTTTAACAGTCACGTCTGTCCCATTTTAACAGTCACGTTTGTCCCATTTTAACAGTCACGTCTGTCCCCATTTTAACAGTCACGTCTATCCCCATTTTAACAGTCACGTCTGTCCACATTTTAACAGTCAAGTCTGTCCCCATTTTAACAGTCACGTCTGTCTCCATTTTTACAGCCACATCTGTCCCATTTTAACAGTCACGTCTGTCCTCATTTTAACAGTCACATCTGTCCCCATTTTAACAGTCACGTCTGTCCCCATTTTAACAGTCACGCCTGTCCCAATTTTAACAGTCACGTCTGTCCCCATTTTAACAGTCACGCCTGTCCCATTTTAACAGTCACGTCTGTCCCCATTTTAACAGTCACGTCTGTCCCATTTTAACAGTCAGGCGTGTCCCATTTTAACAGTCACGCCTGTCCCCATTTTAACAGTCACGCCTGTCCCCATTTTAACAGTCACGCCTGTCCCCATTTTAACAGTCACGCCTGTCCCCATTTTAACAGTCACGCCTGTCCCCATTTTAACAGTCACGCCTGTCCCTATTTTAACAGTCACGCCTGTCCCCATTTTAACAGTCACGCCTGTCCCCATTTTAACAGTCACGCCTGTCCCCATTTTAACAGTCACACCTGTCCCATTTTAACAGTCACGCCTGTCCCATTTTAACAGTCACGTCTGTCTCCATTTTAACAGCCACGTCTGTCCCATTTTAACAGTCACGCCTGTCCCCATTTTAACAGTCACGCCTGTCCCCATTTTAACAGTCACGCCTGTCCCCATTTTAACAGTCACGCCTTTCCCCATTTTAACAGTCACGCCTGTCCCATTTTAACAGTCACGCCTGTACCCATTTGAACAGTAACGTCTGTCCCCATTTTAACAGTCACGCCTTTCCCCATTTTAACAGTCACGTCTGTCCCCATTTTAAGTCACGTCTGTCCCCATTTTAACAGTCACGTCTGTCCCCATTTTAACAGCCACGTCTGTCCCATTTTAACAGTCACGTCTGTCCTCATTTTAACAGTCACGTCTGTCCCATTTTAACAGTCACGTCTGTCCCCATTTTAACAGTCACGTCTTTCCCCATTTTAACAGTCACGCCTGTCCCAATTTTAACAGTCACGTCTGTCCCCATTTTAACAGTCACGCCTGTCCCATTTTAACAGTCACGTCTGTCCCATTTTAACAGTCAGGCGTGTCCCATTTTAACAGTCACGCCTGTCCCCATTTTAACAGTCACGCCTGTCCCCATTTTAACATTCACGCCTGTCCCCATTTTAACAGTCACGCCTGTCCCCATTTTAACAGTCACGCCTGTCCCATTTTAACAGTCACGCCTGTCCCATTTTAACAGTCACGCCTGTCCCCATTTGAACAGTCACGCCTGTCCCCATTTTAACAGTCAGGTCTGTCCCCATTTTAACAGTCAGGTCTGTCCCCATTTTAACAGTCAGGTCTGTCCTCATTTTAACAGTCAGGTCTGTCCTCATTTTAACAGTCACGTCTGTCCCCATTTTAACAGTCACGTCTGTCCCCATTTTAACAGTCAAGTCTGTCCCCATTTTAACAGTCACGTCTGTCCCCATTTTAACAGTCACGTCTGTCCACATTTTAACAGTCACGTCTGTCCACATTTTAACAGTCAAGTCTGTCCCCATTTTAACAGTCACGTCTGTCCCCATTTTAACAGCCATTTCTGTCCCATTTTAACAGTCACGTCTGTCCTCATTTTAACAGTCACGTCTGTCCCCATTTTAACAGTCACGTCTGTCCCCATTTTAACAGTCACGCCTGTCCCAATTTTAACAGTCACGTCTGTCCCCATTTTAACAGTCACGTCTGTCCCCATTTTAACAGTCACGTCTGTCCCATTTTAACAGTCAGGCGTGTCCCATTTTAACAGTCACGCCTGTCCCCATTTTAACAGTCACGCCTGTCCCCATTTTAACAGTCACACCTGTCCCCATTTTAACAGTCACGTCTGTCCCCATTTTAACAGCCACGTCTGTCCCATTTTAACAGTCACGTCTGTCCTCATTTTAACAGTCACGCCTGTCCCCATTTTAACAGTCACGCCTGTCCCCATTTTAACAGTCACGCCTGTCCGCATTTTAACAGTCACGCCTGTCCCCATTTTAACAGTCACGCCTGTCCCATTTTAACAGTCACGCCTGTCCCATTTTAACAGTCACGCCTGTCCCCATTTCAACCGTCACGTCTGTCCCCATTTTAAAAGTTACGCCTTTCCCTATTTTAACAGTCACGCCTGTCCTCATTTTAACAGTCATGCCTGTCCTCATTTTAACAGTCACGTCTGTCCCCATTTTAACAGTCACGTCTGTCCCCATTTTAAGTCACGTCTGTCCCCATTTTAACAGTCACGTCTGTCTCATTTTAACAGTCACGTCTGTCCCCATTTTAACAGTCACGTCTGTCCCATTTTAACAGTCACGTCTGTCCCATTTTAACAGTCAGGTGTGTCCCATTTTAAAAGTCACGTCTGTCCCATTTTAACAGTCACGTCTGTCCCATTTTAACAGTCACGTCTGTCCCCATTTTAACAGTCACGTCTGTCCCCATTTTAACAGTGACGTCTGTCCACATTTTAACAGTCACGTCTGTCCCCATTTTAACAGTCACGTCTGTCCCCATTTTAACAGTCACGTCTAACCCCATTTTAACAGTCACGTCTGTCCACATTTTAACAGTCACGTCTGTCCCCATTTTAACAGCCACGTCTGTCCAATTTTAACAGTCACGTCTGTCCGCATTTTAACAGTCACGCCTGTCCCATTTTAACAGTC
The DNA here is from genome assembly GCF_905237065.1 of Salmo salar. Lineage (NCBI taxonomy): Eukaryota > Metazoa > Chordata > Actinopteri > Salmoniformes > Salmonidae > Salmo > Salmo salar. Next base: position 13,562 of record NW_025550915.1, on the reverse strand, counting down.
ACGTCTGTCCCCATTTTAACAGTCACGTCTGTCCCATTTTAACAGTCAGGCGTGTCCCATTTTAACAGTCACGCCTGTCCCCATTTTAACAGTCACGCCTGTCCCCATTTTAACAGTCACGCCTGTCCCCATTTTAACAGTCACGCCTGTCCCCATTTTAACAGTCACGCCTGTCCCAATTTTAACAGTCACGCCTTTCCCTATTTTAACAGTCACGCCTGTCCCTATTTTAACAGTCACGTCTGTCCCCATTTTAACAGTCACGCCTGTCCCCATTTTAACAGTCACGCCTGTCCCCATTTTAACAGTTAGCCTGTCCCATTTTAACAGTCACGCCTGTCCCATTTTAACAGTCACGCCTGTCCCCATTTGAACAGTCACGTCTGTCCCCATTTTAGCAGTCACGCCTTTCCCTATTTTAACAGTCACGCCTGTCCTCATTTTAACAGTCACGCCTGTCCTCATTTTAACAGTCACGTCTGTCCCCATTTTAACAGTCAGGCGTGTCCCATTTTAACAGTCACGCCTGTCCCCATTTTAACAGTCACGCCTGTCCCCATTTTAACAGTCACGCCTGTCCCCATTTTAACAGTCACACCTGTCCCCATTTTAACAGTCACGCCAGTCCCCATTTTAACAGTCACGCCTGTCCCCATTTTAACAGTCACGCCTTTCCCCATTTTAACAGTCACGCCTGTCCCTATTTTAACAGTCACGCCTGTCCCCATTTTAACAGTCACGCCTGTCCCCATTTTAACAGTCACGCCTGTCCCCATTTTAACAGTCACACCTGTCCCATTTTAACAGTCACGCCTGTCCCATTTTAACAGTCACGTCTGTCTCCATTTTAACAGTCACGCCTGTCCCCATTTTAACAGTCACGCCTGTCCCCATTTTAACAGTCACGCCTGTCCCCATTTTAACAGTCACGCCTTTCCCCATTTTAACAGTCACGCCTGTCCCATTTTAACAGTCACGCCTGTACCCATTTGAACAGTAACGTCTGTCCCCATTTTAACAGTCACGCCTTTCCCCATTTTAACAGTCACGTCTGTCCCCATTTTAAGTCACGTCTGTCCCCATTTTAACAGCCACGTCTGTCCCATTTTAACAGTCACGTCTGTCCTCATTTTAACAGTCACGTCTGTCCCATTTTAACAGTCACGTCTGTCCCCATTTTAACAGTCACGTCTTTCCCCATTTTAACAGTCACGCCTGTCCCAATTTTAACAGTCACGTCTGTCCCCATTTTAACAGTCACGCCTGTCCCATTTTAACAGTCACGTCTGTCCCATTTTAACAGTCAGGCGTGTCCCATTTTAACAGTCACGCCTGTCCCCATTTTAACAGTCACGCCTGTCCCCATTTTAACATTCACGCCTGTCCCCATTTTAACAGTCACGCCTGTCCCCATTTTAACAGTCACGCCTGTCCCATTTTAACAGTCACGCCTGTCCCATTTTAACAGTCACGCCTGTCCCCATTTGAACAGTCACGCCTGTCCCCATTTTAACAGTCAGGTCTGTCCCCATTTTAACAGTCAGGTCTGTCCCCATTTTAACAGTCAGGTCTGTCCTCATTTTAACAGTCAGGTCTGTCCTCATTTTAACAGTCACGTCTGTCCCCATTTTAACAGTCACGTCTGTCCCCATTTTAACAGTCAAGTCTGTCCCCATTTTAACAGTCACGTCTGTCCCCATTTTAACAGTCACGTCTGTCCACATTTTAACAGTCACGTCTGTCCACATTTTAACAGTCAAGTCTGTCCCCATTTTAACAGTCACGTCTGTCCCCATTTTAACAGCCATTTCTGTCCCATTTTAACAGTCACGTCTGTCCTCATTTTAACAGTCACGTCTGTCCCCATTTTAACAGTCACGTCTGTCCCCATTTTAACAGTCATGCCTGTCCCAATTTTAACAGTCACGTCTGTCCCCATTTTAACAGTCACGCCTGTCCCATTTTAACAGTCACGTCTGTCCCCATTTTAACAGTCACGTCTGTCCCATTTTAACAGTCAGGCGTGTCCCCATTTTAACAGTCACGCCTGTCCCCATTTTAACAGTCACACCTGTCCCCATTTACATAACAGTCACGCCTGTCCCCATTTTAACAGCCACGTCTGTCCCCATTTTAACAGTCACGTCTGTCCCCATTTTAACAGTCACGCCTGTCCCCATTTTAACAGTCACGTCTGTCCCCATTTTAACAGTCACGTCTGTCTCATTTTAAAAGTCACGTCTGTCCCCATTTTAACAGTCACGTCTGTCCCATTTTAACAGTCACGTCTGTCCTCATTTTAACAGTCACGTCTGTCCCATTTTAACAGTCACGTCTGTCCCCATTTTAACAGTCACGTCTTTCCCCATTTTAACAGTCACGCCTGTCCCAATTTTAACAGTCACGTCTGTCCCCATTTTAACAGTCACGCCTGTCCCATTTTAACAGTCACGTCTGTCCCATTTTAACAGTCAGGCGTGTCCCATTTTAACAGTCACGCCTGTCCCCATTTTAACAGTCACGCCTGTCCCCATTTTAACATTCACGCCTGTCCCCACTTTAACAGTCACGCCTGTCCCCATTTTAACAGTCACGCCTGTCCCATTTTAACAGTCACCCTGTCCCATTTTTAACAGTCACGCCTGTCCCCATTTGAACAGTCACGCCTGTCCCCATTTTAACAGTCAGGTCTGTCCCCATTTTAACAGTCAGGTCTGTCCCCATTTTAACAGTCAGGTCTGTCCTCATTTTAACAGTCAGGTCTGTCCTCATTTTAACAGTCACGTCTGTCCCCATTTTAACAGTCACGTCTGTCCCCATTTTAACAGTCAAGTCTGTACCCATTTTAACAGTCACGTCTGTCCCCATTTTAACAGTCACGTCTGTCCACATTTTAACAGTCACGTCTGTCCACATTTTAACAGTCAAGTCTGTCCCCATTTTAACAGTCACGTCTGTCCCCATTTTAACAGCCATTTCTGTCCCATTTTAACAGTCACGTCTGTCCTCATTTTAACAGTCACGTCTGTCCCCATTTTAACAGTCACGTCTGTCCCCATTTTAACAGTCACGCCTGTCCCAATTTTAACAGTCACGTCTGTCCCCATTTTAACAGTCACGCCTGTCCCATTTTAACAGTCACGTCTGTCCCCATTTTAACAGTCACGTCTGTCCCATTTTAACAGTCAGGCGTGTCCCATTTTAACAGTCACGCCTGTCCCCATTTTAACAGTCACGCCTGTCCCCATTTTAACAGTCACGCCTGTCCCCATTTTAACAGTCACACCTGTCCCCATTTTAACAGTCACGTCTGTCTCATTTTAACAGCCACGTCTGTCCCCATTTTAACAGTCACGTCTGTCCCCACTTTAACAGTCAGGTCTGTCCCCATTTTAACAGTCACGTTGTCCACATTTTAACAGTCAAGTCTGTCCCCATTTTAACAGTCACGTCTGTCCCCATTTTAACAGCCATTTCTGTCCCATTTTAACAGTCACGTCTGTCCTCATTTTAACAGTCACGTCTGTCCCCATTTTAACAGTCACGTCTGTCCCCATTTTAACAGTCACGTCTGTCCCCATTTTAACAGTCAAGCCTGTCCCAATTTTAACAGTCACGTCTGTCCCCATTTTAACAGTCACGCCTGTCCCTTTTTAACAGTCACGTCTGTCCCCATTTTAACAGTCACGTCTGTCCCATTTTAACAGTCACGTCTGTCTCATTTTAACAGCCACGTCTGTCCCCATTTTAACAGTCACGTCTGTCCCATTTTAACAGTCACGTCTGTCCCATTTTAACAGTCAGGTGTGTCCCATTTTAACAGTCACGTCTGTCCCATTTTAACAGTCACGTCTGTCCCATTTTAACAGTCACGTCTGTCCCCATTTTAACAGTCACGTCTGTCCCCATTTTAACAGTCACGTCTGACCACATTTTAACAGTCACGTCTGTCCTAATTTTAACAGTCACGTCTGTCCCCATTTTAACAGCCACGTCTGTCCCATTTTAACAGTCACGTCGGTCCTCATTTTAACAGTCACGTCTGTCCCCATTTTAACAGACGTCTGTCCCCATTTTAACAGTCACGTCTGTCCCCATTTTAACAGTCACGCCTGTCCCAATTTTAACAGTCACGTCTGTCCCCATTTTAACAGTCACGCCTGTCCCATTTTAACAGTCACGTCTGTCCCCATTTTAACAGTCACGTCTGTCCCATTTTAACAGTCAGGCGTGTCCCATTTTAACAGTCACGCCTGTCCCCATTTTAACAGTCACGCCTGTCCCCATTTTAACAGTCACGCCTGTCCCCATTTTAACAGTCACGCCTGTCCCCATTTTAACAGTCATGCCTGTCCCCATTTTAACAGTCACGCCTGTCCCCATTTTAACAGTCACGCCATTTTAACAGTCAGGTCTGTCCTCATTTTAACAGTCAGGTCTGTCCTCATTTTAACAGTCACGTCTGTCCCCATTTTAACAGTCACGTCTGTCCACATTTTAACAGTCACGTTGTCCACATTTTAACAGTCAAGTCTGTCCCCATTTTAACAGTCACGTCTGTCCCCATTTTAACAGCCATTTCTGTCCCATTTTAACAGTCACGTCTGTCCTCATTTTAACAGTCACGTCTGTCCCCATTTTAACAGTCACGTCTGTCCCCATTTTAACAGTCAAGCCTGTCCCAATTTTAACAGTCACGTCTGTCCCCATTTTAACAGTCACGCCTGTCCCTTTTTTAACAGTCACGTCTGTCCCCATTTTAACAGTCACGTCTGTCCCATTTTAACAGTCACGTCTGTCTCATTTTAACAGCCACGTCTGTCCCCATTTTAACAGTCACGTCTGTCCCATTTTAACAGTCACGTCTGTCCCATTTTAACAGTCAGGTGTGTCCCATTTTAACAGTCACGTCTGTCCCATTTTAACAGTCACGTCTGTCCCATTTTAACAGTCACGTCTGTCCCCATTTTAACAGTCACGTCTGACCACATTTTAACAGTCACGTCTGTCCCCATTTTAACAGTCACGTCTGTCCCCATTTTAACAGCCACGTCTGTCCCATTTTAACAGTCACGTCGGTCCTCATTTTAACAGTCACGTCTGTCCCCATTTTAACAGACGTCTGTCCCCATTTTAACAGTCACGTCTGTCCCCATTTTAACAGTCACGCCTGTCCCAATTTTAACAGTCACGTCTGTCCCCATTTTAACAGTCACGCCTGTCCCATTTTAACAGTCACGTCTGTCCCCATTTTAACAGTCACGTCTGTCCCATTTTAACAGTCAGGCGTGTCCCATTTTAACAGTCACGCCTGTCCCCATTTTAACAGTCACGCCTGTCCCCATTTTAACAGTCACGCCTGTCCCCATTTTAACAGTCACGCCTGTCCCCATTTTAACAGTCATGCCTGTCCCCATTTTAACAGTCACGCCTGTCCCCATTTTAACAGTCACGCCTTTCCCCATTTTAACAGTCACGCCTGTCCCTATTTTAACAGTCACGCCTGTCCCCATTTTAACAGTCACGCCTGTCCCCATTTTAACAGTCACGCCTTTGCCCATTTTAACAGTCACACCTGTCCCATTTTAACAGTCACGCCTGTCCCCATTTGAACAGTCACGCCTGTCCCCATTTTAACAGTCAGGTCTGTCCCCATTTTAACAGTCAGGTCTGTCCCCATTTTAACAGTCAGGTATGTCCTCATTTTAACAGTCAGGTCTGTCCTCATTCTAACAGTCACTTCTGTCCCCATTTTAACAGTCACGTCTGTCCCCATTTTAACAGTCACGTCTGTCCCCATTTTAACAGTCACGTCTGTCCCCATTTTAACAGCCACGTCTGTCCCCATTTTAACAGCCACGTCTGTCCACGTCTGTCCCCATTTTAACAGCCACGTCTGTCCCCATTTTATCTGTCCCCATTTTTAACAGCCACGTCTGTCCCCATTTTAACAGCCACGTCTGTCCCCATTTTAACAGCCACGTCTGTCCCCATTTTAAGAGTCACGCCTGTCCCAATTTTAACAGTCACGCCTGTCCCCATTTTAACAGTCAGCCTGTCCCATTTTAACAGTCAGCCTGTCCCATTTTAACAGTCACGCCTGTCCCCATTTTAACAGTCACGTCTGTCCCCATTTTAACAGTCACGTCTGTCCCCATTTTAACAGTCAGGTCTGTCCCCATTTTAACAGTCACGTCTGTTCCCATTTTAACAGTCACGTCTGTCCTCATTTTAACAGTCACGTCTGTCCCATTTTAACAGTCACGTCTGTCCCCATTTTAAGTCACGTCTGTCCCCATTTTAACAGTCACGTCTGTCTCATTTTTAACAGTCACGCCTGTCCCCATTATAACAGTCACGCCTGTCCCCATTTTAACAGTCACGCCTGTCCCCATTTTAATAGTCACGCCTGTCCCCGTTTTAACAGTCACGCCTGTCCCCATTTTAACAGTCACGCCTGTCCCCATTTTAACAGCCACGTCTGTTCCCATTTTAACAGTCACGTCTGTCCTCATTTTAACAGTCACGTCTGTCCCATTTTAACAGTCACGTCTGTCCCCATTTTAAGTCACGTCTGTCCCCATTTTAACAGCCATTTCTGTCCCATTTTAACAGTCACGTCTGTCCTCATTTTAACAGTCACGTCTGTCCCCATTTTAACAGTCACGTCTGTCCCCATTTTAACAGTCACGTCTGTCCCCATTTTAACAGTCAAGCCTGTCCCAATTTTAACAGTCACGTCTGTCCCCATTTTAACAGTCACGCCTGTCCCATTTTAACAGTCACGTCTGTCCCCATTTTAACAGTCACATCTGTCCCATTTTAACAGTCAGGCGTGTCCCATTTTAACAGTCACGCCTGTCCCCATTTTAACAGTCACGCCTGTCCCCATTTTAACAGTCACACCTGTCCCCATTTTAACAGTCACGCCTGTCCCCATTTTAACAGTCACGCCTGTCCCCATTTTAACAGTCACACCTGTCCCCATTTTAACAGTCACGTCTGTCCCATTTTAACAGTCACGTCTGTCCCATTTTAACAGTCAGGTGTGTCCCATTTTAACAGTCACGTCTGTCCCATTTTAACAGTCACGTCTGTCCCATTTTAACAGTCACGTCTGTCCCCATTTTAACAGTCACGTCTGTCCCCATTTTAACAGTCACGTCTGTCCACATTTTAACAGTCACGTCTGTCCCCATTTTAACAGTCACGTCTGTCCCCATTTTAACAGCCACGTCTGTCCCATTTTAACAGTCACGTCTGTCCTCATTTTAACAGTCACGTCTGTCCCCATTTTAATAGACGTCTGTCCCCATTTTAACAGTCACGTCTGTCCCCATTTTAACAGTCACGCCTGTCCCAATTTTAACAGTCACGTCTGTCCCCATTTTAACAGTCACGCCTGTCCCATTTTAACAGTCACGTCTGTCCCCATTTTAACAGTCACGTCTGTCCCATTTTAACAGTCAGGCGTGTCCCATTTTAACAGTCACGCCTGTCCCCATTTTAACAGTCACGCCTGTCCCCATTTTAACAGTCACGCCTGTCCCCATTTTAACAGTCACGCCTGTCCCCATTTTAACAGTCACGCCAGTCCCCATTTTAACAGTCACGCCTGTCCCCATTTTAACAGTCACGCCTTTCCCCATTTTAACAGTCACGCCTGTCCCTATTTTAACAGTCACGCCTGTCCCCATTTTAACAGTCACGCCTGTCCCCATTTTAACAGTCACGCCTTTGCCCATTTTAACAGTCACGCCTGTCCCATTTTAACAGTCACGCCTGTCCCCATTTGAACAGTCACGCCTGTCCCCATTTTAACAGTCAGGTCTGTCCCCATTTTAACAGTCAGGTCTGTCCCCATTTTAACAGTCAGGTATGTCCTCATTTTAACAGTCAGGTCTGTCCTCATTTTAACAGTCACGTCTGTCCCCATTTTAACAGTCACGTCTGTCCCCATTTTAACAGTCACGTCTGTCCCCATTTTAACAGTCACGTCTGTCCCCATTTTAACAGCCACGTCTGTCCCCATTTTAACAGCCACGTCTGTCCACGTCTGTCCCCATTTTAACAGCCACGTCTGTCCCCATTTTAACAGCCACGTCTGTCCCCATTTTAACAGCCACGTCTGTCCCCATTTTAACAGCCATGTCTGTCCCCATTTTAAGAGTCACGCCTGTCCCAATTTTAACAGTCACGCCTGTCCCCATTTTAACAGTCAGCCTGTCCCATTTTAACAGTCAGCCTGTCCCATTTTTAACAGTCACGCCTGTCCAAATTTTAACAGTCACGTCTGTCCCCATTTTAACAGTCACGTCTGTCCCCATTTTAACAGTCACGTCTGTTCCCATTTTAACAGTCACGTCTGTCCTCATTTTAACAGTCACGTCTGTCCCATTTTAACAGTCACGTCTGTCCCCATTTTAAGTCACGTCTGTCCCCATTTTAACAGTCACGTCTGTCTCATTTTAACAGTCACGCCTGTCCCCATTTTAACAGTCACGCCTGTCCCCATTTTAACAGTCACGCCTGTCCCCATTTTAACAGTCACGCCTGTCCCCATTTTAACAGTCACGCCTTTCCCCATTTTAACAGTCACGCCTGTCCCTATTTTAACAGTCACGCCTGTCCCCATTTTAACAGTCACGCCTGTCCCCATTTTAAGTCACGCCTGTCCCCATTTTAACAGTCACGCCTGTCCCATTTTAACAGTCACGCCTGTCCTCATTTAACAGTCATGTCTGTCCCCATTTTAACAGTCACGTCTGTCCCCATTTTAAGTCACGTCTGTCCCCATTTTAACAGTCACGTCTGTCTCATTTTAACAGTCACGTCTGTCCCCATTTTAACAGTCACGTCTGTCCCATTTTAACAGTCATGTCTGTCCCATTTTAACAGTCAGGTGTGTCCCATTTTAACAGTCACGTCTGTCCCATTTTAACAGTCACGTCTGTCCCATTTTAACAGTCACGTCTGTCCCCATTTTAACAGTCACGTCTGTCCCCATTTTAACAGTTACGTCTGTCAACATTTTAACAGTCACGTCTGTCCCCATTTTAACAGTCACGTCTGTCCCCATTTTAACAGCCACGTCTGTCCCATTTTAACAGTCACGTCTGTCCTCATTTTTAACAGTCACGTCTGTCCCCATTTTAACAGTCACGTCTGTCCCCATTTTAACAGTCACGTCTGTCCCCATTTTAACAGTCACGCCTGTCCCAATTTTAACAGTCACGTCTGTCCCCATTTTAACAGTCACGCCTTTCCCCATTTTAACAGTCACGCCTGTCCCTATTTTAACAGTCACGCCTGTCCCCATTTTAACAGTCACGCCTGTCCCCATTTTAACAGTCATGCCTTTGCCCATTTTAACAGTCACGCCTGTCCCATTTTAACAGTCAGGTCTGTCCCCATTTTAACAGTCAGGTCTGTCCCCATTTTAACAGTCAGGTATGTCCTCATTTTAACAGTCAGGTCTGTCCTCATTTTAACAGTCACGTCTGTCCCCATTTTAACAGTCACGTCTGTCCCCATTTTAACAGTCACGTCTGTCCCCATTTTAACAGTCACGTCTGTCCCCATTTTAACAGCCACGTCTGTCCACGCCTGTCCCCATTTTAACAGTCACGTCTGTTCCCATTTTAACAGTCACGTCTGTCCTCATTTTAACAGTCACGTCTGTCCCATTTTAACAGTCACGTCTGTCCCCATTTTAAGTCACGTCTGTCCCCATTTTAACAGTCACGTCTGTCTCATTTTAACAGTCACGCCTGTCCCCATTTTAACAGTCACGCCTGTCCCCATTTTAACAGTCACGCCTGTCCCCATTTTAACAGTCACGCCTGTCCCCATTTTAACAGTCACGCCTTTCCCCATTTTAACAGTCACGCCTGTCCCTATTTTAACAGTCACGCCTGTCCCCATTTTAACAGTCACGCCTGTCCCCATTTTAAGTCACGCCTGTCCCCATTTTAACAGTCACGCCTGTCCCATTTTAACAGTCACGCCTGTCCTCATTTTAACAGTCATGTCTGTCCCCATTTTAACAGTCACGTCTGTCCCCATTTTAAGTCACGTCTGTCCCCATTTTAACAGTCACGTCTGTCTCATTTTAACAGTCACGTCTGTCCCCATTTTAACAGTCACGTCTGTCCCATTTTAACAGTCATGTCTGTCCCATTTTAACAGTCAGGTGTGTCCCATTTTAACAGTCATGTCTGTCCCATTTTAACAGTCACGTCTGTCCCATTTTAACAGTCACGTCTGTCCCCATTTTAACAGTCACGTCTGTCCCCATTTTAACAGTTACGTCTGTCAACATTTTAACAGTCACGTCTGTCCCCATTTTAACAGTCACGTCTGTCCCCATTTTAACAGCCACGTCTGTCCCATTTTAACAGTCACGTCTGTCCTCATTTTAACAGTCACGTCTGTCCCCATTTTAACAGTCACGTCTGTCCCCATTTTAACAGTCACGTCTGTCCCCATTTTAACAGTCACGCCTGTCCCAATTTTAACAGTCACGTCTGTCCCCATTTTAACAGTCACGCCTTTCCCCATTTTAACAGTCACGCCTGTCCCTATTTTAACAGTCACGCCTGTCCCCATTTTAACAGTCACGCCTGTCCCCATTTTAACAGTCATGCCTTTGCCCATTTTAACAGTCACGCCTGTCCCATTTTAACAGTCAGGTCTGTCCCCATTTTAACAGTCAGGTCTGTCCCCATTTTAACAGTCAGGTATGTCCTCATTTTAACAGTCAGGTCTGTCCTCATTTTAACAGTCACGTCTGTCCCCATTTTAACAGTCACGTCTGTCCCCATTTTAACAGTCACGTCTGTCCCCATTTTAACAGTCACGCTCTGTCCCCATTTTAACAGCCACGTCTGTCCACGCCTGTCCCCATTTTAACAGTCACGCCTGTCCCCATTTTAACAGTCACGCCTGTCCCCATTTTAACAGTCACGCCTGTCCCATTTTAACAGTCACGCCTGTCCTCATTTTAACAGTCAGGTATGTCCTCATTTTAACAGTCAGGTCTGTCCTCATTTTAACAGTCACGTCTGTCCCCATTTTAACAGTCACGTCTGTCCCCATTTTAACAGTCACGTCTGTCCCCATTTTAACAGTCACGTCTGTCCCCATTTTAACAGCCACGTCTGTCCCCATTTTAACAGCCACGTCTGTCCACGTCTGTCCCCATTTTAACAGCCCGTCTGTCCCCATTTTAACAGCCACGTCTGTCCCCGTTTTAACAGCCACGTCTGTCCCCATTTTAACAGCCACGTCTGTCCCCATTTTAAGAGTCACGCCTGTCCCAATTTTAACAGTCACGCCTGTCCCCATTTTAACAGTCAGCCTGTCCCATTTTAACAGTCAGCCTGTCCCATTTTAACAGTCACGCCTGTCCCCATTTTAACAGTCACGTCTGTCCCCATTTTAACAGTCACGTCTGTCCCCATTTTAACAGTCACGTCTGTTCCCATTTTTAACAGTCACGTCTGTCCTCATTTTAACAGTCACGTCTGTCCCATTTTAACAGTCACGTCTGTCCCCATTTTAAGTCACGTCTGTCCCCATTTTAACAGTCACGTCTGTCTCATTTTAACAGTCACGCCTGTCCCCATTTTAACAGTCACGCCTGTCCCCATTTTAACAGTCACGCCTGTCCCCATTTTAACAGTCACGCCTTTCCCCATTTTAACAGTCACGCCTGTCCCTATTTTAACAGTCACGCCTGTCCCCATTTTAACAGTCACGCCTGTCCCCATTTTAAGTCACGCCTGTCCCCATTTTAACAGTCACGCCTGTCCCATTTTAACAGTCACGCCTGTCCTCATTTTAACAGTCATGTCTGTCCCCATTTTAACAGTCAGGTGTGTCCCATTTTAGCAGTCACGTCTGTCCCATTTTAACAGTCACGTCTGTCCCATTTTAACAGTCACGTCTGTCCCCATTTTAACAGTCACGTCTGTCCCCATTTTAACAGTTACGTCTGTCAACATTTTAACAGTCACGTCTGTCCCCATTTTAACAGTCACGTCTGTCCCCATTTTAACAGCCACGTCTGTCCCATTTTAACAGTCACGTCTGTCCTCATTTTAACAGTCACGTCTGTCCCCATTTTAACAGTCACGTCTGTCCCCATTTTAACAGTCACGTCTGTCCCCATTTTAACAGTCACGCCTGTCCCAATTTTAACAGTCATGTCTGTCCCCATTTTAACAGTCACGCCTGTCCCCATTTTAACAGTCACGCCTTTCCCCATTTTAACAGTCACGCCTGTCCCTATTTTAACAGTCACGCCTGTCCCCATTTTAACAGTCACGCCTGTCCCCATTTTAACAGTCACGCCTTTGCCCATTTTAACAGTCACGCCTGTCCCATTTTAACAGTCAGGTCTGTCCCCATTTTAACAGTCAGGTCTGTCCCCATTTTAACAGTCAGGTATGTCCTCATTTTAACAGTCAGGTCTGTCCTCATTTTAACAGTCACGTCTGTCCCCATTTTAACCTGTTAGGGCTAGGGGCAGCATTGACACGGCTGGATAAAAACATACCCGATTTAATCTGGTTACCACTCCTACTCAGTAACTAGAATATGCATATACTTATTACATATGGATAGAAAACACCCTAAATTTTCTAAAACTGTTTGAATGGTGTCTGTGAGTATAACAGAACTCAAATGGCAGGTCAAAACCTGAGAGATTCCTTTACAGGAAGTGGCCTGTCTGACCATTTGTTGAACTTCTTTTCCATCTCTATCATTTACTAAGGATCTCTGCTCTAACGTGACACTTCCCACGTCGTCCATAGGCGCTCAGAGCCCGGGAAAAACAGAATGTCGTCATTCCAGCCCCAGGCTGAAACACATTATCGCCTTTCTCAAGTGGCCCATCAAGAGACACTAGCATGTGCTGCGTGACCCCGACCGCCCCGCCTTTGGGATTTTTTTTCCTCTGTTTGCCGAAAAGGAGATTCCTGTCGGAATATTATCGCTTTCTCTACGAGAAAAATGTCGTAAAAATTGATTTTAAACAGCGGTTGACATGCTTGAAGTACGGTAATGGAATACTTAGAATTTTATTGTCACGAATTGCGCCAAAGCGCGTGACACTTCTTTACTATTTCGGATAGTGTCTGGCTTCGAACAAAACGCCGCTATTCGGATATAACGATGGATTATTTTGGACCAAACCAACATTTGTTATTGAAGTAGCTGTCCTGGGTGTGTATTCTGACGACAACAAAGGTAATGAAATTTTTATAATAGTAAATATGATTATGGTGAGTGCTAAACTTGCCGGGTGTCTAAATAGCGAGCCCGTGATGCCTGGGCTATGTACTTAGAATATTGCAAAATATGCTTTCACCAAAAGCTATTTTAAAATCGGACATACGAGTGCATAGAGGAGGTCTGTATCTATAATTCTTAAAATAATTGTTATGCTTTTTGTGAGCGTTTATCGTGAGTAATTTAGTAAAATGTTAGCGAATTCCCGGAAGTTTGCGGGGGTATGCTAGTTCTGAACGTCACATGCTAATGTAAAAAGCTGGTTT